>NC_133759.1:106205280-106508310 GCF_036562045.2 Rhinolophus sinicus | reverse complement strand
AATCAAAAAAGGTTTTCCTGTACTTTTAATTCTACGATATCGCTCTAATGCTTGTTCTCTCTGAAAGGACATAAAAGGTGGAAACCTAAATTACTTTTCTGACTTCTGTTAAGAAATTAGTTTAAGGATTCCAGTTGTTTCTCAGTTGGTCTCATTACACACTTTATTGAGCACCTATTATGTGCAAGGAATGAATCTTGGGGAGCAGTGCATCTGACATCGACCCTAATCTTGGCAAATTTAGACTAGAATAAAATACAAGGCAGAGGAGAGGCGTCAGGCGGACTTGAGCTTGACCTCATGAAGTCCTGGATAACGTCACGTTCCCGGGATTAATTTTAACAGAGGTTTCAGGAATTCCCCTTTCCCTGCTGGGCAGGCAGAGAATGGCACCTGAGAACGGCACCCCAGGCAGAGGGAACAGCCTGACAAAGACACGAGTTTCAGAGCATCCGGTTGGCGCCCACAGGGGCAGGCACTGTTTTCCCCACTCTGTGCCCCAGCAGCTCACATCATAGGTGGCACAGGGCAGGATGTCCTCAGGACAGAGACCATGTCTTGTTCATCCAGGTGTCCCCAGGCTCAGTCAGAGTTTGGTGCCAGGTTGCCACTGCATAAGTCTTTGTCACAGTTACAATGCAATCAGAGTCTCCAAATCCATGGTTTTCAGGGCCAAAAAGGTAATGAAAACGAGTGGAGCCAGATGAGTATAAGACATTAGAGAACGGTGGGGACTGGGGCCAACAGAAGAGTGCCGCCATGTTGGAATGTGGGCCTGTGTTGCTAGGTTGTCTAACTTTTCAAGTGAAGTCCAAAAACATCGAAATGTGTATGTGAAATGTTCAGATTTTTGACATGTCCGAAGACCAATGAATATACACCAAGGACCAGACTGCTCACGGCCCACTAGTGTGAGGCCCAAGAACAGCGTGTATAGTGGAATATGGGAGATAAGACTAGAATGGTTACTTGGGGCTACATGCGAAAGAACCTGGAATGTTTGCCTATGAAGTGGTTGGGAGCCTCCAGCGTTTTCCAACAGGGAGGTGACAGAGACAAATCTGTCCCTGGAGTGGAGGAAATGGGTGGAGGAAGGGCGGAACCCAGAGGACGGCAGACTGGGAAGCTGGTGGAGTATCCAAGTGAGAGACGACAAAGCATAGCTGCTGGGGAGTGATGGGTGGACGGCCTGAGGAGGAGAGACACGTAGGAGCAGAAGTGGGGGCCTTGGCGAGCAATGGATGGAGGAAGGAGGAGGTCGTGCGGTTGCCTTGGGCCTTGTGGCCTGGGTAACAGGGTGAATGAGACGTCATTTACAGGACATGCCCTGTCCCCTCTTGCACACACTCCAGACAGTGCACCTGGTAGAAGTGCTGCCCGCCTTCTCCGAAACTCTCTCATGCACTTCCTCTTAAAGTGTTGCTATTTTTAATGCGTCCCCCAATACCACCCCCAAAGTGAATCCCTTTGTCTTTCTTTCCACCTCTCCCCCTTTCACTGCTCCATTTCCTTTACCGAGTTGCCATTTCAACCAGCTCCTCCATGTCCCTTCCCTCCTAGGGCAGCCCACCCACCTACCTTCCTCCCGCAAATGAGGCTTTTAAAGCTAATTACCTCAGTGTTTTGATCCGGCACACAAGACATGCACTTAAAGAAGTGAGACCAAGTGACTTTGGCCTATTTTTAGTGGCTGCAGTTTGTAGGCTGTGGCATCTGTTGTCACAGCTCAGAGACCAGATCCCCTTGCCTGAGGATTTGTAAAATCTGCAGTTAGTTAGTTAACAAAGGGGTTCACCTGGTGATAAAGCCGTGTCCTGTTGTGTGGGGGAAGCCCTTCCAGCCCTCCCTGGGGAGCCTAAGAAATCATCAGGAACAGGAATGTAAATAGACAGCGAAGGGGAAAGGCAGACACATGGAGGACACATGTGAGTTACCTGCCCCCCACCCCCAACTCTCCAGATGAACACTTGAGGCCCCAGGGTCCGTCCCCTCCGCTCTTAGAAGGAGTCAGTGAATGCGAGAAGGGAGAAAGTGATTGGTGGGTCACGTTCTCTTGAGAAGAGAATGTAGATTCTCCTTCAAACCAGGCTCATGCTCAGATCTAAGGGACCCCGTTCCTGAAACCAGGGGACTCGCCGCTACTGGACAGCGGGCTTTCGCCCCTCCTTAAGGAGAGCTACAGCCTCATCCTTAACCATGGCATACTTCTCAGCAATTAGAACGGACTCTTGGTACGTGGAATAGCACGGAGGACTCTCAGATGCCTTCTGTCGAGTGATGGAAGCCAGCTCAGAAGGCCCACACTGTATTTATATGATAGCCTGGAAAACGCACTCACAGGAGGAAAAATCAGGCCAGCAGTTGCAAGGGGATGCGAGTGAAGAGAGGCGGTCAGAGTTCACAGAGCACAAGGCAGTGTCTGAGGTGAAACAGCAGCCACGCAAACCCACCTCTCAAGCAACATTCCTTAGCCATGCTAAATGGGGACCAGGGAGGTGGCCCAAGGCCACACAGCATAGAATAGCAGCTGCAATGCTGGTGCCAATCCTCTTGGAGCGTAGGACCGAGGCTTACGGCAAAAGCCCGTGAGGCCTGCTCCCCAGTGACAACCACTCGGACTCTGGACCAGAGCACTTCTGCTTGAAATGCAACCACTAGCTTGCTTTTGCACATTCATTGAAATAGCCTATGACTGAAGGACATAAAACAATCTTGAAGCCTGAACTACCCACAATGCCTTGGGTGGGCAAAGTCTGAATGTTCCATCACTACAAACTACAGGAACATGCTACCTGCCTGACGCCACTGTGTCGGAAAGGAGGTGGCCTTCAGACACACTTGGTCTAAGCGGTGTCTAGCTCTGCAGCAGTGTCCTATTATCCGGTTGTTTACGGGTGACCTTCCCTGCCACGGGCTGAGGCCGTCATGCTGGGGAGCCCTCAGCCTGCTCCCCAGCTCACGTCTCCTCCTCCGGAAAAGCAAAGCGGGGTCCCGGGTGCCCGCAGACTTCCCACACAGCCCAAATGCTAGTCTTGAAACACCACAACAGATCTGTCAGTTACCTAAGACACCTATCTCTTTTATGTCTGGCCTTTAATGAAACGACGACTGCTCGCTCTCTCACGGCAGCCGTTTTGTCTGTTGTGGTGGTGATTTTCCCTAACGGGGAGAAACAAAATCCGTTCTGATTTTGCTCAGTTCTCCTGGACAGAATATGACAATCAAAAGGGCTGTTTGCTGGGCTCTCCTTTCCCCGTTTGGCCAGACTCCTCCAAACTGGATTTCAGAATTCAGAAGTAGGAAAGCAAACACTGCCTCATTAAAACTTGGGTGCCTGTTAGATTCGTTAATCATCTTGCCCTAATACTCCCTGATGTCTGCTCATTGCTGTTGATCACTGGCTGGTGGGAGGGAGCCACCGGCTGTCTCTGCTTCCCCTGAACCCCTTGTCTACCCACGTCCAGAGCCTACAGTCGACCGTGGGCCCCAGGGTGGGGTGCGCGAGATGGCAGTGGGTGCTCTGTCCTGTGGGCCTCAGCTGCTGAGCAGTTCTGTCTTGTGAAGGTCACGGGCCTTCTTACCAGTGCAGCACCGTGATGGTGACCTGTCACTGAATCTCCACCAGTGTTTAGTGGGAGCTCCCCATTTTACAGATGAAGAAACTGAGGCTCCAAGGTGGCTTGCCCAAAGTCATACTTCTGGGAAGAGTGAGGATTGGAAGTCGTGGGTGTGGTACCAGCAGCCCGAGCAGCACAGGGAGCCCCAGCTCCTCTGTGTCCCCTCTTTCTGCCCATCAGTGGGCTGCTGGGAAGACTGGCAAGAGTGGGGACTTTGGATGAATGAAAATCCCAGCTCTGCCCCTTTTGGGGGGATCCCTACCCCTCAGTTTGATCATTTACAGATCGGGGATAATATATTTCTCGCAGGGCTATGAGGGCTAAATGAGAAGCCATAGGAAGTGCCTTCTACACTGCAAGTCACAGATTCTCCACACGTGGCGATTTTCTTCAATCACCCCCTCCCTCTAGGTTTCGGGGGCACTTTCCTCTCAAGGAAAAGGGTCTAACAAATTTCTTCAGACTGAGTGGCTGGACCCTAATGCCCAGTTACTGGCCTCAGCTCCCTTCCTGGTGCAACGTTCCAATGCAGCGTTCCTGGCACACACCAAGCCCCAGTGCCTTTGCACAGGCTGTGCCCACTTCCTGCTCAGCCCCGACCTCCCCTCCACCATTACCTCATTACCTGGTGAGCTCATACTCATTCTCCAGGCTGAGTTCAACTCTCTCCACTGCTGGGAAGTCCTTCCTGATCCCACTACTCAGAACTGTGCAGTTGTTTTCTCAGACTCCGGGGAAAGCCTGCTGACAACAACAACAGTGAAAATGGGCCAGCCCATCTCCTGCTCTCTCTCTGTCTCAGTATATGCATTTTTGGTACTTAGGAAACTTTGTTTTTGAATTTTTGTTGTAATACTTATGCATTTATGTAATTCCTTAGTTTCCTTTTTCTTTCTCTCCTTTCTCTCTCTCTTCCCTTCTCTCTCTCTCTCTCTCTCTCTCTCTCTCTCTCTCTCTCCCCCACCCGCCCCCTCACCCCTTACTGTCTATTGGATCCCTACTATGAACAGGATTGAAATTTGCTAGGTCTGTGGTCTCACCTAATGACTTGACTGGGACTGAAAAGCTCACGTCCAAGCCGACTCTTGGGGTTGTTGACAGCTTTTGTTTTCCTCAGGTTATTGGACTGAGAGCCTCAGTTCCACATGACACCACATGGCCCTCTCTATAGGGCTACTCACAACATGACATCTTGCTTCTCCCAGCATGAATGATCCGAGAGAGAGAGAGAGAGAGAGAGAGAGAGAGAGACTGTGCATCCATGATGGGAGTCACAGCTTTTTTATAACCTAAACTTGGATGTGATATTTCATTGCTTCCGCTGTATTTTATTAGTTAGAAGTGAGTCAATAGGTCCAGCTAAGACCAAAGTGAAAGAGATTACACAAATGCCTGAATACCAGGAGGTAGAGATCCTGTGCGGTCGTCCAAGAGACTGTGTACCACACCATCTTGTTAACTCTGGAGTCCCAAAATGATACAACTCTAAACAAGTTGGAGAATTTAACTTTATTTCAATAAGGCCACCACCTCCATGTTTCCACCTGAATTGATTTCCTTCAAATGCAGAAATGACACTGTCCTTGACTTATTTATACTGTATTCCCATTTCCCCCTCATCTTGTTTTCTCTTTTAGTCTCTGTCTCTGCCTTTTTCTTTTTTCTTTTTTTCTTTTCCTTTTTTTTTCACAATCTCCCTTCGCAGGGTTGATGAACCTTAAGTTTTCCATCGGTAGAGGAGACATTTCATCCTGAAACAGAAAGCTTCCCCTGGGTTTGGTGACACTGCAGCTCCTTGTATGACATACATGCTTGTTGTTCTCTCTTATCTGTGGGTTCTCTACATGGGGAAATTAGGGAGAGGACCATGTTTCAGACAAAGTTTCTGAGTCACTACTCTGTCTCTGACCTTTTCACATACCTCTCATCTTTACGACGCTCTAGGAGGTCAACGCTATGTTGTGTTCTACAGACGAGGGGACTGGCAGGTGACTTGACCCAGGTCACACAGCTGGTTAAGTGGCTTGAATAGGACTCAAAAGCAGATGGGGGGGGGGGGAGGATGAAGGAGACTCTAGATCCATTCTGATTCCCACTTACTTACTTCTCTGCTTAATCACTAGAGTGACCTAACACGTGTAAGGCAGGGCCTCGGAAATGTGTGTTCCTAACAAGCACACCAGGTATTTCTCATACTGGTGGTCTCTTTGAGAACTATCCTTCTGGTGCAGTTGTCTTTTTTCTTTTTTTTTTTTTGGAGATGAGGAAAATGCTCAAGGCCATAGAATGAGCTTGTGATGGGAGCTGGAATCCCAGTTGGCAAGTTTCTTGAGTCTCAACCAAGGTTCTTGCCAGGCCCACACAGGATTCTGGAGGGCAGAAAGGCACAGGTCTGCAGCTTCGAGAATTAACGCACAGCTTGGGAGATAATAACAGGCTAAGAAGCTAACAAGTCCTGTGCAGGACGCACAAGCTGAAGTATCTATCCTTGGGAGCACGGAATGGGCCCACGTCTCACTGAGGACACACTCAGCTCTACTTACTCTTCCCGGTGGCCCTGAGAGATAGTAGCTATTATCCAGCTTTACAAAAAAGGAAAGTGAGATCCACAGAGAGAAAGTGACTTGTTTAAGAGCATACTGAAAGTAACAAGTGAAAGAGCTCAGAAAATGATGATGATGATAATGATGGTAAAATGACAGTGGTGATGCTGTTGCTTGGTGATGGTGGTGGTGATGGTGGCGGTGATGGTGGTGGTGATGGTGGCGGTGATGGTGATGGTGATGGTGGTGGTGATGGTGGTGGTGGTGATGGTGGTGGTGATGGTGGTGGTGATGGTGATGGTGGTGGTGGTGGTGGTGATGGTGGTGGTGGTGGTGGTGATGGTGGTGGTGATGGTGGTGGTGATGGTGGTGGTGGTGGTGGTGGTGGTGGTGGTGATGGTGATGGTGGTGGTGATGGTGATGGTGATGGTGGTGGTGGTGGTGGTGGTGGTGGTGATGGTGGTGGTGGTGATGGTGGTGGTGATGGTGGTGATGGTGGTGGTGATGGTGGGGTTGACAGCCACGATGATGATGATGATGATGGTGACAGTGATGTTAGCAGCTGTTATTTCTGGAACTTGGCCCCAGGTCAGCTTCTCTGTTAAGAACATGGCATCCGTTATGTCACTTACTCCACTCTAAGGGGTAGGTGTGAAGCATCGGGCCCTTCCTCTCCAAATTCAGAAATTTAAATGATTTTAATTACACTGTCCTAGTGCCACGGGGAAGAATCAAGGGGCATCGTTCTCTTGTTCTTCTCTAAAACTTTGGGGAGAATCAGCTGTTGGGGAGTTGGAAACTTGAAGTTCTGACAATCTCGAGGCCCCCAAGTGAACGGAGGAGCTGAGTGGTGGAATCTGCTTGCCAGGGCTCTATAAATAGCAGCTTGTACCTATCCTGCACCTCATCTGCACACATCAAAAAGCACATTAGAAGAACATTAAAATGTCAAGTGGGTTAAATCTGAAATGCGGCCTACCTTATTATCTTGTGAGGGGGGAAAGCTGTCAAGAGCTCAAGTTTTCCCGGCTGCTTTGGATATGTGGGGGGCTGCCGGGCCTCTCCTAGGAGACGTGCCAGGAGCCAGCCTGAGGGAGCTGGGGTTGTCTCGGGCACTCTGCACTTTTATGGTCAGAGCTCTGTGTGGAAAGAGTTGGGCAGTTACTGTCAGGAGCATTTTCTGAGAATGCCCATGTTGTTCCCAGGGGTTTCTCTCCCAGCGCAGCAGCTGCAGGTAGAACCCGGCTTCCCTGCTGTCCCTTCAAGTACTCTCTGAAAACAAGTCTGTAGGCTTCTTTCTGGTCAAGAGTCCACCACCAGTTACCTTGGGGGACCCTCCTGAAGTTTGTAACTGACAGCTGACCAGTCCAGATCAATCTCAGCAACTCTGGAGGCAGCTTCCCTGACTGCCAAGATTCCAGAACATTGCAGAGAATGTATAGGTTAAGCATAGTCCAAAACTGATGAGGAGACTTGAGTTCAAGCTGGTGTGTAAGTTGGAGAAATCTCCTACAGTTAGATTACCCAGAAGTAGACCTGGGGTTTGTGGTGCCCTTTGTAGAGGGTCCAACTATCGGCCACCCTCTGAGGGTCAGGATAAGGAACACGGATGTCTGAGAATCGAGGGGCTGTGCCTGTGTGGTCTCCCTTTGCGGGGGTCGGGGTGGGGGGTGAGGCAGTGCAACAAGCTTCTGATGAGGTGGGGGCAGTGCCGTGAGCGGCTGAGGGTTGGCAATGGCCCAGCGGTCGTGGTGGAGGCCACCTCCTTGCTGTCCACACCAGACACGGGGCTCCTAAAAACAGAAGCCATTCAGGCCCGAGAAGAACCCAGAACACTGCACTGATTACCACCCACTTCCATCCAGCATCTGCTTCGATGCTTTTGGCTGAGTAAATTAGCAGTAAAAAAACTCAAGCTGTCTTAAATAAATACGGTGATATATTGGCTCATGTGACAGAAAAAAATACAGAAACAGGGGACGTTTTGGGTGAGGCGTGACCCAGGTCTTTGGGCCCATCAGCAGCAGGGACGTGATGGCTCAGGTTTACTGCGTGTTTTCCTCTTTGCCAGACACTCTTCTAAAACATTTCATTTGACTCAATCGATTCTCGGGAAAATACTATGAAGTAGGTGTTATCACATCCGCTCTTGGAAGGATGTGATAGCAAGAAGGAATAGAGGCACAGAAAGGTTAAGTCGCATGCCCAAGGTCACACAGCTCGTGAGCAGAGAAGCTGGACTTCGATCTTGGTCATCTGGCAGCAGAGCGCGGGCTTTTAACCATTGTAGCGCCTCACCTGTGCGTTGGGCTGAACTGGAATTGTTATCCTTGAACAACTCACGTTTCAGCAGAGGAGGCAGAGAAAGGAGAAAATCACAAAGCATGTGATGCCAGATGGAGTAAGAGTGGGATGCACCCAGCCCCGTAAGTCTATCTGACAGCTCCATCCTCACAGCAAACCAAATCCAAATCGCCCGAGACAGGCCGCCTTTCAACTGTCTGGAGAAACCCTTGTGGTAATGGCTTCAGAAGGACCCTCCCCGGTTCTCTATTTAGACTATTCTTTAGAGGCTACATTGCTCATAATTACTGCGTCCTTCAGGAGAGGAAAATCCCTTGCCCATTGGGCAGTTGTGTGCGGGGACCCGCAGGGTGATTGCAGCAGCCTCCTCCTGACACGGCAGGGAACTGGGGCACCAGCCGAGGCCGTGGAAGCCACAGACCTCAAGGCAGATGCAAGCTAGCATCGCACGTGTGAGCAGGACAGGGTGGCAAGGGCAGGGCCTGGAGTCAGGCTGACATGGGCAGTGACGATGGGGCAGGGGAGGCACTTGTCAGAGCCTCTTCTCTGTCCCCACCTCCTGTCCTCCAGGAGCAGCAGCACGACCAGCACAGCACGCCTGGGCTTGGCAACAGGCAGCCCTCATGCAGTTCGAAACCCAGCCCTGCCTTTCCCTTGTTGCCAGGCCGTGGGCGAGCCCCGTTCCCTTCTGAGCCTCATGTCCTGCGCGGTGTGGTGGGAACGGAGTTGCAGGAAGCCCTCTCTGTAGATGAGGATTAAATAGCATATGGAAGGCAGGGGTGTGGCAGGAGCAAACGGCGAGAGCTCTGCAAAAGGGCAGCTCTTCGTAAGGCAGCCCCAGTTCTTGCGAGAATCTCACACACACATTCTTCCTATGTGACTTCTTTAGTGTCATGAAAAAGGCAGGTGGGAGCTCGATCACCTTGTGTTTGAGACTGGGTAACAGTTAGTCTGCTCTGGCTGCCATAAAGTGTCACAGACTGGGTGGCCAAAACAACAGGTTTCTTTCTCACAGTCCTGGAGGCTGCAAGTCCAAGATCAAGGTGCTGGCAGGGTGGGTTTCTTCTGAGGCCTCTCTCTTTGGGGGTGTGGACGGCCGTCTTCTCCCTGCGTCCTCCCGTGGTCGTCCCTCTGTGTGTCTGTATCTTAATCTCCTCTTCTTATAAAGACACCAGTCAGATTGGATGAGGGCCCACCCTACCGACCTCAGTTTAACATACTCATCTCTTTAAAGACATTATCTCTAAATACAGTCACATTCTGAGGTGCTGGGGGTTAGGACTTCAACACATGAATTTTTAGGGACACCACTCAGCCCGTAACCATTGCTTAGTTAGCAAGGAGCTTTATGGCGCACTCCAGTCCTCAGGCTAAAACTCAGTGCTGGGCTGCAGGTGGGAGGCTGAGCAAGAGCTTTTGGGGCAGCACCTAGTGCCACTGTCGCCACCAGGGTCCCAGCCCAGCAGGAGATAGGCACTGTCACACTCGACCACCTTGCAGCCCTTTCCCATGGAGATCTGAGCGGCTGCTAAATCTGCCAAATTCAAAGGCGCTGCCTTTCTGTGATGCCCTCCAATTGCTCCCCGAGCAGATGTCTGTGGCTGCGATGAATGAAAAATCAGAGCCCACAATGGGAGGGGCCGGCATCCTTGGCTCTGTCTATCTGCAAAGGCTTTCAGTCCTCAGAAGGGCTGAAAGGAGCCAAATTGGAGTTCACTTGGAGGATTCAAAAGCTGGAGATGAAACTGTTTGGGGTTTTTGTCTCCCTCCCCTACACACACTATTACCGCTGCAAGCAAAACTTAGGAAGGGCAATTTTCTTTTGAGTAGAATTCCTTTCCTTCACAAATAGAAAATACAAAATCCCATTTGCTTAGCTTTCTCAGAGACCCTATTACATACCCAGGTACAGTGCTAGTGCTTTCATTCCTATTATGTCAGTTAATGCTAATCCAGCCTTGAGCAATAGATGCTGTGATTTAGAATTGACAGCTGGAGGGAATGAGGCCCCCACAGGGGAACACTCTTCTCCCGGAGTGTCTTCTGCAGGCTGACGGAGCCAGGTTTTCAGAGCTCCCAGTCCTGTGCTCTGCGGACTCTCTTCCTACGGGAAGTGCCAGAGCACCAGCCACATCCGGGGACTTGTGTGTGCAGTGGTATTTCATCCTTCCCAGGTTGGTGGGAATGCTGCACAGAGTAACTCAGTCGTTCTGACTTCACTTCTTGAGATGTGCCCATTCTGCTAGCACTCTGCACCGTGAGCTTATGATGAGTAAGGAAGGTGTGGGACAGAGCCAGGAGAGCAATTTCCAGGCTCTCGGCCTCGCATGGAAAGGCGCTGGCTCAGGTAGTAAATGGCCGTCAACTGTGATTGGATGGCCATCAGCTGTGGCGAGTTGGCCGTCAGTTGTAACCAGTGAGCTGTTGGCCACTAATATAACTGCTGTGGCTACGCTAGCAGCAAGTGGGGGCTAGCAAGAAGATGGTGGCTGAGCTAGCAAGAGCGGATTGCAGTTAGCACAGCGGGTTGCGGACAGTGTGGCTCCTGCTTCCTGTGTCTCCAACCCAGCCGCCAGCAAGAATACAGTGGTATGACTCCCCTACCTATGGCTCCATGGGTGTTCCTTTTTGGCCTCACCATATCCTGTGTTCTTATGTGGGGGACAGGAGACCCCGCATGACACCCTGCATGACAGAAGGACTGAAAGGAAAAGAAACTCTGGGGTGCCCCATCAGTTCCTCTTATGTGTTAGTGGTTGGTGAATGTGGGGAAGGAACCCGGGGAAGAAAGGGTGTGATCAGGCTCCTTGATGGTTCTTAGTTTGCAGCCCACCGCTGCCTTCCTTCTGCATTGGAAGGTCCTGGTTTGCAAGGAGAGTGTGGCCTGTCTGGACTTTTAGCTCCTGCCCTGGACATGATGCTGGGGGTTCAGAGGCTCGAAGCAAACACAAGACAAGCTGCTTATGGAAGCTGTGTAGTGAGCCCCACAGATGCCATCTGTGAACGGGGCAGCAGGGAATTGCAGACGTGCATGCCGACCTCTATCCTCTGCTCAGGCGTCTGCATTATTAAACCAGCACAGGCCCTTCTGAGAGCCGCGGCACAGGTCACACAGCCACGAGATTGGACTTGGAGCTGAGCCTGGAGAGTCACAACCACAGGGCTGCCAGTCACAGGGGAGAACGTTGGCAGGCAGGGCCACTGCTCAGTTCTCAGTCCAGGGCCGCTCTCTGAATGCATCTGTCCTCCGTTTGTTTCCTGCATTCGTGTTCTCACAGGACAGACATACTCGCACGTGTTGGACAGAAAAGCTCCATTGCGTAATTCATAAGGGCTGGCCCCAGGCACTGGCGGGTTCTCTTGAAACAGTATGCCTCAGATACAACCCAGGAAATGAAAACAATTCCTCCCTGTCTCCTCTTTGCAGGGGGGGGGGGGGGACTATTAATGAGGCCAAACAGCCAGAGGAGGAGGAGCAGGGTGGAGGGAGGTGAGTGAGCCCCGCCGGGAAAGGCTGCACCACGCACCCTCCAGACGTGTAAAAGTCTGTCACCCTTCCTGCCCACACAGTTCACTGCACATGTGCCCCTGTGTGGTTTCTCATTCCGTTTCTGCTTTGGCTCTAAGAAACGGGCTTGTTCAGAGGTAAGCATCAAAATTCCTGGGGCCTGTGTGTGGCTATGAAATTGCTCCACAACCTCAGAAGCATAACCGACGAAGCATCGAAGCAGGACTTGGCATCTGCAAAGAACAGCAGTGCGGCTCTGGGACCAGGTCTCGAGTTGTCTCTTTTCAGCAAGTACTCTGTTTTTCCCTATAACAAACTTTCTATCTACACTATGGATCGGAAGAAACAGCCATGTTTTGTACCACCGGTTCTAAGATGATACCGTTACTTCAGGTCATCTGTCATTCGGGTGTTATCTGTCACTGATGGGCCATCTGTCATTTGCGTGCATGGGGCCCTGCCATGGTGGGGGTGGGGGGAGGCAGTCCAGCAGTTAGGACTGCTGGCTCTGAGGCAACTGTGAAACCCCACAAGATCTCTGAACTTGCCGAGCTGCCTTTCCTCCTTGGGCTCAGCTTCCCCACAGCAAATTGACAATCATGAAACAACTGACCATGTAGGTTGTTAGGATGTGAAAACATGTAGCCCAGTGCCTCGCATAGAATACTGTTAGCTGTTGCTGCTTTTACACCAAGGAAGAAAAAGAAAAATTGGGGATGGAATCGAGACAGGCAGGACAAAGAGAAGATTCTGAGAGGTCGCTTGGGGGGTGCAGGAACGTGGGTTGATGAGGCAAGACCCAGAAGAAAGCTCTGAAACTGCACAGATGGGATCCAGAGAGCCGCAGGACAGATCTCCCCTCAGAGAGCCATTTGTTAGCCCTTCTCCAGTCCGCCGCCACCTCCAGCAGGCACGTGGGAATTCACTGGTCAGGATGCTGCGTAGGGAATGGTGTGGGCTGTGAGGTGCCCATCCACCATGCTCCCAGTTAACCAGAACAAACGGGGAAAACACGAGTGGAAGGAGCTGTTTGGTAGCATCGAGGACATTCAGAGCGCGAATAACGGTTGAAAAAAGATGACTTAAAGTGTCTGTTACCAGTGTTGCAAGAGCTGCCCCAGAAAACTCAAATCCAGGGGTGAGCTGGTCGTAGAAATAACAAGAGTTGTTGTTAACTGAGTTCTTCTTATGTGCCAAACACTTACAGTTTTGTAGTTATGCCTCCCACTTTACAGAGCAGGCTTCTGAAGCTTGGTGAGGTCAGTGACCGGGTAGGGACGGTGTCCCATGCGAGGACCCAAAGCCTGTGTGCTTAACTCCTGTGGCCTCATGGAGGGCAGAGAAGAAGGGCGTGTCTGGAAGCATCACCCCCTCCCCCAGCATCTCAGGGAGGATGCTGAACATTTTGTCACCAGCACTGCTTGGCAGGGAGCCATCTGGAGCTCTGTTAGTGGGACTGTGCTAATGGCAGGAGGGATGGGTGTACAGGATGCACTGAAATTCGGGAAATGCTTCAGGCGTGAAAAGCACATGGGCAAGAGGCCATCTCCTGGAACTCCCCCCACCCTCCACTCACATGCTGTGTGACCTTGGGCAAGTCACTTTACCCTGCCCTTCGTTCATTTACTCAGTAACTGTTTATTGGACACCTGAGTGGCTAAGCACTGCTTCCTCAGTTTCCTCATTTATAGAATGCAATAATAGCACCCACCTTACAGGTGAGCGTAGGGATTCAAAGAGGCCATGTTTGCAGGGGGCCGATAGCAGCTATTAAGATGATGGTGGGGATATTTGTTACCTACAACCTCTACTCTGGAAAAGCATCCAGCCGCACCCACCAAGCCTTGAATTTTAAAAGAAGCCCTCTTTGCATCTCCTTTTGACCTTGCCAATGGCTCTCTAAGAGCTCCCAGCACTTGGGCTTCCAGTAACTGTGGTGAGAGAAAGGGATGGCATGGCGTCAAAAGCTCTGGCTTCCGAAACTGCATGGCTCGCACGTCGTCACCCTGAGAGGGAGCCGGGAGCCTGCACCTCTCTCCGCCCTAACTGACTCTGAAAGATCCTGTCCAGACTTCCGTTTGGATCCCATCACATTACCTGCCCACTGAAATGGGACGGGATAGACCTGCAGAGGCCTTCGCTTGCCAACAAGCCATGGCTTCTGTGGGCATCACTCAGGCATTTGGATTCTGAACCAAACCACACTCAACACAGAGGCAGAACCTGTGACTGTCCCGTGAAAAGCAAATATTCAGGGACCACAACGCTGACGTAAAGCTGCTTTCCACGCGTGAACACCCAGAGCCTAAATGAAAGGGGTTGTGTACCTTTAAGTAAGGGCAGTCTGGGACATGAGTTAGTGTCTGGCTTGTACGTTTGTGAAGCTCACCTGGGAAACAGGTAACAGAAAGATGAGAGTCACCTTCTCAACTACTGGAGCAATATGGCCATCTTAGAGATCCATGCATTGAATTCTCCACGCCTCCCAAATTCCCAGCAAAATTGAGATACAGTACAAAGAGATACAATAATACGGGGAATCTGTTAAATGCACCAACAAAACAGAAGCTAACTCATGAATACGGAGAACATTTTGATGGTTGCCAGATGGGAGGGGAGTTGAAGAGATGGGTGGAAAGGGGGAAAGGGTTAAGATGTGCAAATTGCCAGTTATAAAAGCAGTCATGGGGCTGTAAGTCCCACACAGGGAATATAGTCAATAATATTGTAATAACTATGTGTGGTGCCCAATGGGTACTAGACTCACAGGGTGATCATGTCATAAGTTATGTACAGAAGGTGCCAAAAAAATGTATACACATTTTAAGAAAGGAAAACTGTATTAAAATTTAATACTCAATATACACCAATAACAAAAGATGAATACAAGTCACGTGAGACGTCTGCAATTACAAGAGGTGCTCAAAGTGGTTCCCATCAGCATCCAGACGCTTCTGATGACGGCGAACTACTGCTTGAGCAACGCTGACCAGTGTGTCCACTTGTATACGTTTTTGGCACCATGGTAAATGTCTAATCACTATATTGTACACCTGAAACTAATGTAATATTGTACGCCAACTGTAATTGAAAAATAAATTTTTAAAAAAATTATTTAAAAAATTATTCCTAAAAACATTTTGTTCTTAGCTGAAGTGCATCCATTGACTTCTGCCTAAATTGTACGGGTTGGGACAATGGATTCCTGCTGAGCAGCTCGGCTGAAGTGGCAGGAACAGGCATGTTCAAGCAAGGAGGGGACTTCCGCACCGCGTTCCAGGCGTGGGGTGTGGCACGACGGGCTCTGCCAACTGCTGGGTGTGCTGCGGGACCCAGCCAGGCAGCAGGAGGAGACAGCAGTCGGTCAGGTGGGAGCAAGAGGAGGCCCCTTCCAGAGAAATGTCAGCACAAAAGATGACACCGATTAAATCTCTGATGAATGGACACGGATGAGGAGACGGACAGCTCTGTCAGACTCCTAGAATGAACTAATGGTAGGCGTTACACCAACGATGAAAGAAATGAGACCATCCCAGAGACATCAAATCGTTATGCAAGAAAGGAAATGCGGTCATACAAGGCTCAGCTGTGGATAGTGTTCATATGGGCATAATAGTGTGTACACAGAATCCTGGCTCTGACTAAACATACGTCACAACCTCACTGGGAAGGTGGCCGGAGAGAAAGCAGATGTTGAAGCAGAGGGTATGTAAGAGCTCAGTTTTCATCATGTTCCATGGGAAGAAGTCCATGGTTAGCATCCAAAACTGGAACATCAGGAAATAGTGACAGGGATGCATTGCTTAGAGCGTGGAAGAAAATGCCAGAAGGAACACTAACACCACTGAGCACTCTTTTCCCCAGGAAGCAAAAATCTGGAGCAATGGGGAGAGAAATGTACCATTGTGTTTCTTTCTTATTTGACCTATGCCATCAGCCTGGTGGTGCTATTTGAGCTGTTAAACTATGTACCGTTATAACTTCTATGAAAACAAAAGCTTAACTTATTTTTTAAAACTTTATGAAGGTATAATTGATATACCAAAACCTGCACGTGTGGAATGTATGCATCTCGATGGGCTTGGACATAGGCAATAAATTCGGTATGGCTAGACCCATGGTTGTGGTCAGCAGAGGAGTGAGGTTCTGGAAAGAAAGGAGAGATTTTATATTGTTGGTCTTGAAAAATCTGCTTGGATCCTACCCCTCGCCTACTGTGATTTCTTCAAGATTCCAGATGCTTGAACCGAAACAGGCTTGAAGCCCAAATGGATGAAAGGCAGCACACACATCCACCACCACAGGGCGCCCTCAGTGACCCAGAGCCTTTTTGCTTTAATCCGTTATAGGGAGTAACACAGGACCACCGTCGGAAAAATGCAAACAATACAGAAAAGTGAACGTCCCCTGCCTCCACCCACACTGGCTTCCCAGACATCACACAGTTAATTTAGAGGCTGTCACTTCTTCCTTCCTCCCTCCCTCCCTTTCTTCTTTTCTTCCTCCCTCCCTCCCTCCCTCCCTCCCTCCCTCCCTCCTTCCTTCCTTTTTACAGTCAGACGCCTTTACTTAGAATGTACACATGCAGTGCTTCCGGTTATCTCCGTTAGACGAAGCACGCTGAGGAAGAATATGAGATACACAATGAAGGTGTGAAATGGAACAGTGAGGTGAAGGGGTGCGTATGAAGCCAGTTCCACTCCGGCCTATCTCAACCCAGACTGAGCCGCCCTTCCCAGACTGGGACCAGGGACCGAGCTAGGCCCTTTTAAAGGAGCGAAACTTGGATTCTGTGTCAGCGGCAGAGGGGAAATGGCACAGACATCCCTTGTTTCTGGGGCTGGCACACAGAGCCGGAACACTGTTTCCATGGAGACTGGGACACGAGAGATGCTCTCTGGAATTGCTCCTGGAGGCTGCACAGCAAATAGAAACATTGTTTGTAGAGACCTAAATATAGCTGCGTTCAGGGTGATTCATCAGGCCCCAAACTTGGCTGGACCGTGGCTTTGGAACAACTGCACTGAGCAGGACCGACCATGTTTTCTGTGTTTTACAGCATTTACACTACGACCAGAGGAAGGATCTCACAGAAGACACAGAAATGCGGGGACCACCTGGAAAAGTCACCACCTGGAAAAGTCACCACCAGCGTCCTGCCTGGGGATGGACAGGCTCAACTGACATGCCCTTGTTTGGTCAGGAAGTCCCTTCACCACAAAGTTGTCCTTTCAGAAGACCCGATGAGAGAATGTCCACCCCTGTCCAAGGGAGACCATTGCCTACAATTAGAAGGAAAATACGGTCATGCCCCCTTCTCTCTCCCAGGAATCCCAGAAACTGTAAAGTCTCGTCTGCATTATTATGCAGAGAATTCTGTTTTGTCCCAGCTGCTTGCCCTACTTTCACCTGCCAACTTGTAAACCATCACAACACTCTCAGTTTACAGCATGGCGAGCCTCTGCTGACCACCAGGATGCATCGTCCTAAACTCATTCGTTCGCTAATCATTCCCTGTGCCACGACCGCATTCCCAGCAGACTATAGATGGATGCGGAAGAAAACAAGACAGCAGAAGTCTCAAGGAGCTTCCATGCCCGTGGGGAAGACAGAGGACCAACAGTCAGCCAACAAACCATTTTTTAGTGTAAGTATGTCTTGTGCAATATTTGCAGCATCTGGCAATCCCTAGAGCCCAAAGGGGATCCGCGAGTGAGGGTCAAAGGACCTGGCCACGGACATGGAAGGGGTAAGTAAGCCTCAGGCACCTACAGAGGAGAAGTTTAAAGAAAGAAGAGAAAGAAGAGTTTGATGAACTAATATTCGTAAGGTCAAAATGGAAAATGTTGAGTCACTGATTCCCAACCTTCTCCCACCTGTGGCACCCTGACTAAACTTTTCTCCATTGATAGCCCGTAGCCGTCCAGACGTCAGCCCTCTAACTGGCACCTAGTTCTATGACTTCATCGGAACGCTATCAGGGTAGCCACTTAGTATGAGTCAACCGCTGATGATAAAGCCATTGTTGACAGAGTCACCCTAAACTGGTACAATTCTAGCCAGGAGCAGCTTGAGCTTGCCTGTGTGAACTCACCCAAGTGTGCAGACAATCCCCCGAGACGTTCTCAAACACTGCAAACACTGAAGGTGGTTCCAGCACCTCAAAGGACCCTGATGAGAACCCTGAATTTCATACTAGTGATGGGGGTCATAGTCAAGGCACTTAATAGACTCTATTGACACTACAGATTTTATGAACCAGTCCCATGAGTTGGAATCATTTGCTCTGACCTTTGAGCAACAAGTTGATGGAGACCAGCTTTGCTTCCAACGAGCTCCACTGAACTGGCTGATTCTTCTGTCCCTGTTTTGGGGTGCTCCATCAAAGCAGATGTGACGTGCTCAGGAGCGTGAGCCTAGGGACAAACTGGTGCTTTAAAAAAAGTGTGGGTGGAGTCAGAAACTGTTAATTAAATAACAGTTATAGCTAAGAATTAGAGAAAAAAATCTAGTGTCAGCATAAATAGCTTTAAACTGCAAAATAATCTTACTCCCAATTTAATTGCTTGTGTAATTAGAGTTAATTGCAGAGTAGAGGTTTGTGTAACATGATAAAATGATCTTTTAAAAAAAAATAGTGATTAGGAAGTTAGCCAGAACCCTGACAACAGTTCCAATTGCAGGGGGTGGCAGAAGGCCGAGCTGCACTGGTTCGGTGCATGGGATCTGATGACAGACAGACCTGGCTTGTTGTGTGACCCCGGGCTGGTCCTGGTATCCCTGAGTCCCACGCTTCTCAGGAGCAAAACAGTAGAGACACCACTTTCTTCTGCAAAGCGTTTTCTTTCTGAGAGTTAAATGAGGCCTGGTGGGCAAAGAGCCTACTGGGTGCCTGGCGCATAGGGGGTAGTCCGTGAATGGTGGCCATGACAAAGGTCCCCTCTACTGAAGTTCTCACCTTACTCTTCCGGGTGGCTGTCTGGCTGCCACACCATGGTGGCCACCAGCCGCAGCACCGCCAGCTGAAACCGCGTGGGTGTTTAGAGCTTCCTCGCCGTCCCCTTCTCTTCACCCACTCCTTCCTCTGGGTGAAGGAGGTGCCCTGGCGGTTGCTTTGTCGCAGTTACCTTTGGTCAGGACCTCCGTCCAGTAGGAGCCTTTCTGTTGTAGTGTTTCATTGGATGTTCCCAGGGAATTGGGAGCAAACAACAGAGCTGGGTAGGGACATGCTTCAGATGAAGTTCCCTGCAGATCTAATGAGCTGAAAGAGGAAACCAAGCCGTCCCCACCGCCCGAGGTCCCAGCAGTCAGCGATAACAGAGCACTGTTGGGTGCGGAGGCCTGGTGCTTGTTTTTTTCCGAATTGTGGTAAAATATATATGACATAAAATTTACCTTCTTAAACCATTTTTAAGTGTACCGTTCAGTAGTCATAAGTACATTCCCACTTTTGTGTACTCCATCTCCGGAGAAATTCCAACCTTTATACACTGCTGCTGGGAATACAACTAAAATTCTAACTCACTAAGTAACAACTCTCCACTCCCCCTCCCCCAGCCCCTGGCAACCACCCTTCTACTTCCTGTCTCTATAATTTTGACTACTCTATGAAGCGGAATCCATATAAGTAAATCATGCAGTATCTGTGCTTTTGTGACGGGCTTATTTTACTCAACATAACGTTCTCAAGGTTCATCCATTTTGTCGCATATGGCAGGATTCACTTCCTTTTTACTGCTGAATATTCCAGTGTATTCGTCAGTGGGCCCTTGAGTTGCATCTGCCTTATGGTTCTTGCAATAATAGTACTATGAACACGGGTGTACAAATATCCCTTTCAGTTGCTGCTCTGAATTCTTTTTAGTATACACCCAGAAGTGGAACTGCTGGATCATATGGTCATTCTGTTTTCAGTTATCTCGGGCACCATCATACTAACAAGCTATGCCATTTTATATTCCCATCAACAGTGCACAAGGGTGCCAATTTCTCCACATTCTAGGGTGGATGTTTTTGAGTGTTCCGAAGGCCTATAGGAAGGGAGAAGAGACTGCAAGTGCACTTGTAATTAATTTCTGAATTAAGTCAAGTGTCTACACTTCTGCTCAAAAGGAGTGAGCAGGTGAACTGGGATGAAAGCTCTTGGAAAGAAGGGATCATATTTTATTTATCTTTGTACTGCCTGGCTCTCAATAAATATTGAATGATTGAACTGAATGAACAAAACTATGTGTGCGTTAGGTAGTGGAGGAAAGCGTGGTCCGTTTTCTCAGCTTCCTTTGGGAGGGATGTCATTTTACAGGACAGTCGGCCTTCCCAGAGGGCTCCTGCCACTCAGGCCTGTGGGGCTCATCTCCCTAATGGGCAGAGGGCCAAAGTGCAGCAGACCCACCAGTGGTGGTGGAATGAATGCATCCATGTGGTAACAGCTTCTAAAGGTCACACTTCTGTAAATCTCACCACAGAAACATATATCAATCTCTGGGACCCGTGGAAGCTGCCCCCACCCTGTCTTTAACATGTGACCAGGTGGAGCCCCCTACCCACTCCACAGCCATGGTGGATTATTTCCTGAGGATATATACCTTCACCGTATCCTTCTCTTCCCTGACTTTTTCCCAGATAGCTGGAAATTTCTGGTAGTGGCAGCAATTGGCAGGGCAGATGGGACCCACCTTCAACAAACAGACATGTCCACATCCTGGCTCTGCAGACAGGGAAAATGCCGGCTCCCCTGTGTCCCGCCCACTCCTCCCTGCCCCAGAGGTCTCCCCCTAGATTTGCAGGTTTCCAAGAATTCACAGAAGGCCCGATCTCAGTTCCTCCCAATCATCCCACACGGCCCCTCACGTGGCGCTCTCCTGAGCTTTGGTACCTTAGAAACGATAACCAAGGAAAGCATTGGGATGGCGGGAAGGGTCCAGCCCCTGTGCTCGGGACGGCCCCACCTTCCCGCACACACGTACACCCCACTTTATCCCCCGCCAACCCTGCCTGAGTCCCCGCGTACAAGGTCATCCTGAGGCCTGGCATGCTTCATCTCAGGTGGACACATTCACGAATTCTCCTGGAACGTGGCTCCATTGTGGGACCTCCATCCCCACCCATTTCATACCACCCCTCCCTTCACACAGAAAAAGAATACGATTCGATGTTGGGAAACATTTCCATCAGGAGGGTCACTCCAAGCTTAGCTTCCTCTGGGGTCCAGACTTGAGACTTCCGTGGCCCTCCCCATCCCCCACTTCTGTCCATCAGGGCTGGACACGTTTCTTACTTACCTTTTTCCCCCAAAGCTGTTATGGCAGAATTCTGTGGTTATTTCTCTTGGCATATTCCCCCTAAAACCCACTCAGACAGGAGAAGGTCTGTCGTTGACCAACCTGTTTCATCTCAGTTATAGAGGCAGATTAATTCACATGTTGAAGCCCTAACCCCCATTGTGTCAAATTGTAACACCTGCTCACATCAGTGTCTGTTTCTACTAATTACTTTTTCTTCCTGATTATGAGTTTTCCTGCTACTCTGCATGTCTAAAAAATTCTTAACTGTTTTCTGGACTATGTGATTGATACATTATAGGGAGTCTGGATTGTGTTATCCTTTTTTAAAGGATGTAGGTTTGCTTGTGGAGGGTTGCTTGTCGCTACAGCAAAAGCTCGCCTATTCTTACTAACGCAAAGCCTCAGCATTGCATTGGCACATAAAGTACTGGCAGATTCCCGTGACTCTATCAAGGTTGGTATTATTTCAGGATTTTGTCCATGGTCCTAGGATATGGCCCTTACTTAGAACCTGGTCTTTATTCTAAGACATGTTCTTTCTGGGGGTCTCCACTGAATATATGGGATACTCATGAGCCCCTTCCACTCTGACTGGTCTAGAAGCCAAGCCATTCTCTGACAGGCCTGTGGGATCTTGCCTTTGCACATGCAGTCTACAGCTTGGCCAGGCAAACTCCCGTACAGATGTTCTTAGGCCCATCTCTCTCCCCTCTGGTACGCTGACCTACAAATCCCAGGCACTTCAGTAGCTGAACTCTGCTCCCTACCACCTCAGTTTAGTGAGATTATCTTGCTATTTTGGTTACACAACCAAGCTCAGTCACTCCGAAAGTGACCCCACGGAAAAAGCCAAGGCTTACCTTGTGTGTTTTCCTTTTGCCAAGGGTCACAGTCTTGGGCTGCCTATTGTCCAATGCCTGAAAACAGTCACTTCATATGTTTCGTACAACTTTATGGTGATTAGTGGCAGGAAGCCCAGCCCAGTATCCATTACTCTGTCAGCCAGAAATGGAAGTATCCTCCTTCCTCTCCTTGATTTCACATCCAATCAGCCACTAAATCTATACATCATTCATGCTCTTTGCTAATATTCCTGGGTTTCCACCTTGAGGGTACAAGACAGGAGTATACCTCCCTGTCCCCTCGAGTTAGTGAAAACCATGTCCCTGTCTCGGCTAAAAAACGTAAGTGTAAGTGACATGTGTCCTTTCTGCATGAAAACTTGAATAAGCCACTGTGCATTTCACCAGATTCCTGTCCCTGCGTTTGTGACTGATTACATGCCACATGGTGGGAACCCGATCAGCCCGTGGCCCTAATGAAAATATGATGCAGAACACAATCCCCTAAAAATTTGAGATAAGTAGTAGTGTGAAAAAAAAAAATCTTTGGGTTTTCTTTTTAAGCTACTGGGATTTGGAGTGTTGCTTGTCACTGCAGCAAAACCTGACTTATTCTGACTGATGAAAAGCCCCATCGTGTCTACTTCCCACATTTCTCTGAACAGGCTTCTTCTTCATCCCCACGTAACCCTCATCATCTCCCACCTCCACCTCCTCCAGTGTCTCCACCTCCTTCCCATCTCCATGGGCCCCCTCCGTGACTGTTCTTACACAAAAATCTGGCCACATTCTCCCCTTGTAATTCCAAGGCCAGGGTGTCTCTGGACTGTCCTAAAAACGACACATTTACCTTCATCACAATCTGGCTTCAACATATCCTGTCAGCCTTAGGTCCAGCAAACCCACAGGCCCTGACCTGTCACATGAGTAACTGTCTCATCCTCAAACGCGGGTGCCCTTGGTGTCCTTGGTCCTCCTTGGAATTTGGTGCATGCTGTTCCTCTTGCCAGAAATGCCTTTCCCTCTACTTTTCTTCTTGGCACATTCATCTCTCAAGATCCAGTTCGGATACCATCTGCACTGTGACGTTCTCCATCTCTGTTTGTTTGCTAATTCTATGGTAATTGTTTTTCCATTTTTTTTTATTGTAGTAACCCCTCCCTCACCTTGTAGAATTGCTCTCTCTCTCTCTCCCCTTCATTATTGCTCTTCATGTTTTATGATATCAGAGGTTGTTCCTGGAAGCACTAGCTGAAGCGAGTCCTCATTTGTAATACATTTGGCCTGCACACTGATTTTTCTTTGAAACGGAACCAGTTGTCCAGATGTCAGTATTAGGAGATTTTGTACACACACAAAGCCATATTTGGGTCACTCTTTACAAGTCAGAAGATCTGGCCATCCCAGCTGCTCTGCTGCATGGCAGCGACCGAGCAGAGCTGAGGTCCTCGTTGCCCTTTCAGAGGGGACCCATGCTCAGATCTGCGGGTGTCCCACGCAGTTCATTCCATCCACTCGCACCCACCTGCTTGTCCCTCTGGGAGTTGGGTTAGCAACTCCTGAAATATAGTGACCTGTTTATGTGCCTGTCTTCCAGTCTACTAGATTGTGAACTCCTGGAAGGTAGAACTGGGCTTTATTCGTGCCTCTAACCCTTCCGGATCTATTACAGTAAGTGGCACTTAGTAGATACACACACACACACACACACACACACACACACACACACAAGCAAGGGTCATCACTGTCCTCTTAGACCACCCTTTCCAAAACGAGATCCCTTCCAATCATTTTGAATATGTCGATATAACCATTGTTAAGTCTACAATGAAAGAATATCAGCGCGGGTAATGAAAAAGCCAAGCCAGGGAACATTTAGAGAGGACCCTCCAAGAGTACTGCCTTTTTGTGCATTATTTTTCCAGCAGCCAGAGTTGCGGGTGGCGATCCAGGCGCTGAGGCTCATACTAACGCCAGGATGTACTGACGTCTCTTCGTGTGCCTCCCTTTCTCTCATACACACGCAGCGATCTGTGTGTCCGCATGTGTGTGCACACACCTGGCCCTCCCTCCAGCTCCCCAGGCCAACTTTGCCTGACTCCATGTGTCATCTAAGGCCACCTGCACAGTGGAGAAGGAAAGTGAAAGACCGTTTATGAGCCAAGCTGGTTTTTAATCTTTTTGGCACAGAAAGGAGAGAAAAAAACCTAAAAACAGCTTTCACACGCCTGAACAGAGTCTAGAGTCTAGACGATGTGGGAAAGTCGCTTGGGATGTTACACATTTGGGTGACAGAATCCAGCGCGCCCATGTGCCTGCAGGCTATTAATGTTGGTGCTTCTTGGTTACTACTCAAGTTCACGTTAAAAAAGGGCACCATTTATTATTATTATTATTATTATTATTATTACTCACTTTTGGATTTGAGGTAATGGGAGAAAAAAGAGCGAGCAGCATTTTGTGTGTGTGTGTGTGTGTGTGTGTGTGTGTGTGTTTAAATCTCAGAATGTATTTTTATCTTTCCCCTGGAGCCGTTTCCTCCTGGGTGTTGTGTGAAGTGTTACATAATGAAGCCATCATGTGATAGCATTTTCCCTTCCTCAGGCTTCGGGGGATACAAGACTTTCACAAATGAGACAGATTAAGTGTAACCTTTAATTGCCAAAATGGTATGCTAATAAATAAATGAAAGCTCCTACAAGAGAACTAATAATAAAGGCTTGCTGGTCTCAAAGGTATACTTTTTTCCATTTCTTTATTGTAATAAAATACACATAATATAAAATTTACCATCTTAAGCATTTTTAAGCTTCCAGTTCCATGGTATTGGGTGCATTCACATTGTTGTGAAGCCATCACCACCGTCCATCTCCAGAATTCTTTTCTTTTGCCCACACTGAAATTCTGTGGCCAGGAAACACTAACCACCCCCCCACCCCCACCCCAGCCCAGAAGTGGGATAGCTGGGTCCTATGGTAATTCTATTTTTAACTTTCTGAGGACCCTCCATCCTGTTTTCCACAGCGCTGCACCATTTTACATCCCCATCGGCCGTGCACAGGTTTCCAATTTCTCCACGTCCTCATCAACATGCATTACTTTTTGCTCTTTTGTAGCCACTCAAGTGGGTGTGAGGCTGTGTCTCATTGTGGGGGTTTTTAATGGAAAAAAAAGCATTTTTAAAAGAGTTTTATTTAAAATATAGCTGATACACAATGTTATATTAGTTTCAGGTGTACACCATTGTTATTCAACGTCTACATACCTAAAGAAGTGATTGATCACCATGGTGAGTCCAGCCACCATCTACACCGTACCTGCTATCACAGTGTTATTGACTGTATTCCCCATGCTGTGCATTACACCCCCATGACTTATTTGGTTTATACCTGGACATTTGGACCATTTATTACCCTTCACCTTTTCCTCCCCTTCTTTAATTTTTCAATTACAGTTGACAGTTAATATTATTTTATACTAATTTCAGGTGTACAGCATAGTGGTTAGACACTCATGTAATTTAAGAAGCGATCCCCCTGACTAGTCTAGTACCCACCTGTCACTGTACATAGTTATTACCGTATTAGTGACTCTATTTCCTGTGCTTTACTTTACATCCTGACTATTTTGTAACTGCCAGTTTGTGCTTCTGAATCCCTTCACCTTTTTCACCCTGCACCCCCACCTCCTCCCATTTATCACCCCAACAAATCTAGTGCCCACCTGACACCATGCGTAGTAACTGCAATATTAATGACTGTACTCCTTATGCTGTACCCTACATCTCCGTGACTATCAGGTTGGTACAAAAGTAATTGTGGTTTTTGCAATTATTTTTAACCTTTTAAACCGCAATTACTTTTGCACCAACCTAATACTTTGTAACTACTAATTTGTACGTCTTAATCCTTCCCCTTTTTTCATCGACACCCAAACCCCCCTCCCATGTGGCTGCCACCAAAATGGTCTGTGTATCCATGAGGTCTGTTAAACGATCCTCATTTTTTGGGATTCTTTTTTCTTTTTGTTGTTCTGATTGGATGTTTTCTGCTACCATGCCTTTCAAATCGTTGATTCAATCCTCTGCTTCATCTAGTCCTCTGATGATTCCTTCTAGTGGATTCTTCCTTCAGTTATTGTATTCTTCACTTCTGACTGGTTCTTTTTTATGGTTTCTGTGTCCTTTTTTATGGTTGCTATCTCTTTGTTGAAGTTCTCCCTGAGATCATTGAGCATCCTTATAACCACTGTTTTGAACTCTGTATCTGGTTGGTTGCTTGCCTCCATTTTGTTTAGTTCTTTTTCTGGAGTTTTCTTCTGTTTTTGCATTTGGCATGCATTTCTTTGTTTCCTCAGTTTAGCCTCCCTGGTTTGTTTCTATGTATTAGGTAGATCTGCTGTGTCTCCCAGTCTTGGCCAAGTGGCCTTAGGTAGTAGGTGCCCTGTGGGGTCCTGGCACTGTCTCCCTGGTCACCTGCTCTGGGTGGTCCAGGAGTGTCCCTTGTGTAGGTTGAGCCTTGATTGCTATTGGCACATCAGTGGGTGGGATTGACCCTCAGGCTGATTGGCTGTGGGGTTTGGCCATGTCTGCAGCTTATGGGCTGCTGTGTGGGGGGCTTACCCCACTGAGTGGGACTCACCCCAGTGGGCTCTGGTGCCTGTTGAGACCACCCTTTGTGTGTGCCTCTTGTGGGGCTAATTAGGCAGTGCTCTGCTGTGGTCTGAAGCCAACCTCCAAGTATGTTGGTTCCAGGGCCTCTTGGAAGGTGCTCCTGTGCAGGCCCAGGTTACCCACTGTCTGTGACAGGCCAGGGTCTACCTGGTAGGAGCTACAAAGTGATCCATGGTTGTTTGCTGCCTGTGCTAAACCTGAATGTGTGTGGTAGAGGCCATGCTGAGAACCAAGGACAGATGCCCCCAGTACCAGGCCTGGGGTAGCTCCACAAAAAGGAAGGATACCCCAAGGCCTGCTGCCACCTGCCAGCTCCCTTAAGGTTCGGCCGCTGATGGAGCCTCCTGCTGTATGCAAGTTGGGTGAGAGAGGGTCTCAGGGAGTCACTGGTGAGTCACCAGGTTATTGTAAATTCTGGTTTGGTGCCCATGCTGAGCTTAGAGCTGCCCTGCAAGTCTCAGCACAATGAGGCCGTCAGCCCACCTGGGGCCTGTGGACTCTGATCGTTTCCCAAGAAAGAGTGCAGTGTGGGCAGGGCTGGCTGCTCAGGAGGAAGTGCTTCCAGCTGAGTTGGGGGGGGGGTCCCAGCAGAGCTCACCAGGCCAATCAGATTCAGATTTGGCCTAAGCGTAGGGGGCGGGCTCAACACAGGAAAGATGGCGCCCACCTACCAGCTACACGGGAGGAGGACGCCTCACAGGGAAAATCGTGACTGTCCTCCAGCTCTCGCTTCAAGCCACATGCCTCAGTTGCCCCCCGTATGTCTTCAAGGCCACCGAGTCACCGTCCCTCCGCTGGAGCCCAAGGTGAGTGTCTGCGAGCGAGTATGTCTGTGCGTGGGCCGTTTAAGAGGACGTCTGGGTTTCCCGCAGCCTCCATCCGCCTCTGATGGTTGGAATCCCCACTGTTTTTCACAGCCAGATATTATGGGGGCTTCTCTTCAGGGCACCAGTACTCTGGGCTGGGGAGCCTGGTGCAAGGCCAGGGTCCCTTGCTCCTCTAGGGGGAAGCTCCATGGCTGAGATGTCCCTCCTGGTTCTCAACTGCCACAGGGAGATTTGGGGCCTGTTCTGCATCTCTGTACCTCCTACCAGTCTCAATGTGGCTTTTTTATATTTTTAGTTATAGGACTTCTGTTCTGCTAGACTTCAAATGGTTCTCAGGTTGATTGTTCTATAGTTTAGTTGTAATTTTAATATGTTCATGGAAGGACTCAGGCACAGTGTTTGCGTTTGGTCTTCCGTTTGGTCTACTCCGCCATCTTGGATCGCTCATTGTGGTTGTTGTTTTTTTCATTCCACAAATATTTGTTTAGCATCTATAATAATAATAATACTAATATTAATTACAATAATAATAACTAATGCTTATAATAAACTAGGGATAATTTTTAGCGCTTTACACAAAATCATTGAGATTTTAATTTGCGTTTCCCTAATGATCAGTGACGTTGAGCATCTTTTCATGTGCTTGTTGGCCATTTCTATATCTTCTTTGGAGAATGTGTATTCAACTCTTTTGTCAGAGGCATACTTTTTGTGATAAGGTCCCCGCTTCGGCGTAGGAGGGTCAGAGGAGGAGGCTAAGGTGTACTGGGCACCCCACTCGTGCCAGGTCCCACACCAGCCTTCGAAAGTTCCATGAAAAGCAGATGAGCAGTGACAGAGAGGAGACTCCAGCAGAGAGTATTGTCAAGGAAGACAAGACTGTGTCTTTCTACCTTCCTCCTTTCCTCCCTCCTTGTCTCTTTTAATATCCCTTTCTTTAAAATGTCTCCCCTCCTTGTAGGTCTCTTTTCCCTGGATCTCCAGGTTCAGGCAGAGCCAGGGTCCTGCTTTTTGCATTTGTACACAGGGTCCCTGGACGGGGGCACTGTGATCACCACTCATGTCCTCTGCCTGCTGAGCTGGTGGCCAGCGAGGCCAAGGGGATGGTTTTCCCTGGCGTGAGTGTCAGGAGCAGCACAAAGCTGGGGTGAGAAATGACTGGGACTTTCAGATTCCTTTGGGAATTCACAGAGGACACAGGGGTGAGAGGAAGAGTAGACGGGGGCAGGTGAGGGCACGGTGAGGGAGGGAGGTCATCTTACTCCTCCTGTCCGCTGCCATCTCTGCCTGAGTTCCATTTCCCTAGAGCTGTCGAAGGTCTACTGTGCTTGCCAGTGGTCATGGGTCTCAAATGCAGTTGTCTAAAGGGCGGGGCAAGTTACCCAAATGAATGACGGGGATCAAATGTGTCTGTTTACTTCCACTGTGTTGTTGCCCATTTTGTTGACACTCAAAACCAACCTTGAGGCAGTTTTCCTTCCTTTTCAGTTCATTCAGTTTTTCATCACACGCCTTTTCTATAAGCTGCATATAGTTTTAACCATTGGTTTTCTTAATGCTGTCGTCACTTGTATCCTTTCACTGTAGACTCCCTTGATTTGCATTTTAACCTCATACTTAGGACTATTTTTAACTTCGACCTAAAACTGTTCTCTCCAGTTTTCCCTGAAATACAGCGCCCTTTGTTCTCAACAGTTCGGTTTTTCTGATGGAGGCAGGGGTACAGAGAGAGTCCTCTTCTAGAAGCAAAGCATCAGTGCACGTGACGAAGGGTCACTGTGACCTGAGCTGAGGGTCAGGGAGACCATAGGAGGGGTGGGCACTGTGCAGAGATGTCCTGTCTGTAGGAGACATCTGCTACTCAGCTCTAGCTGAGGCCTGCCAGGTGGGAATACTGGCCCAGTGTGGCCAGATCTTTTGGTTTTTCGAGAAGAATCAGAAATTCTGGTTTTTATATAAAATCTCCTAATTAGTCAATAATGGCTCATTAAAAACAAATAAATGAATAAAAACAGTGCCGGCCCAACCAAACACTGCTGAGGGTCACCTCTACCTTCTAGACTATTGATACGTGACTCCTGGAGGCTGTGGCATCGCATGGCTTCATCCTGAGATGAACTCTGCCCGTCCTGGTGAAACTCCCCACTAATTTAAGCTGTGAGCATTTGCCACTACAAAACCCCAGGAAATATTTAGTGGCGTTTCACACCATTCACCACTCTTTGCTCCCTGAAATTCTCTAGTCTCTAATTCTCTTCCGTTTCCCCCAGAGTTGACATGAGATCATCCGTGCTTGCTACAGGCCAGAGCTTCCCGAACTTGACCATAGAAAAACAATGTGTTACCTTATCTGTGTTCATTTGTACTAGTGTTCATTTAACATTATTCTCTAAATATACTCATTTTCTTATTTAAATCAACTTATTTTTAAGGAAACTGGTATCATTATCAGACAGAAAACCACATCACTTGTATTTGTCAGTCTAACCCTGATATTAGCTGCTGTAACAAATAACCCCCAAAACTTAAGGGCTGCATACAGTAAAAGTTTATTTTTATTTTGTTTTTTAAAATTTTTGTTCATGTAGATGTTCCTGATTAGGCATTTCCCCCCTAAGTATTTCTCTATCCTTCTTGTGAAAACATCATCTCAGCACTTGAGATCTGAGGTCACCATAGAAGAGAAAGAGAGTTCATGGTGAAAGCACACCTGGTACTTAGCCACCTGGAGCCCAAGGTGACATACTGCACTTCTGCTCGTATGTCACTCTGGCAGACCTAAGTACGTGGTCCTTTCCGGATTCCAGATGGCAGGGAAGGCAGTCTATGACTGAGTGGGGATCCCCAGGAATAGCTCTGTGCCATGGGAGAGACGCACAAGCCTAAGTGGTCAGGTAGCATCTCTGCCACACCTGCCGTCAAAGGAAATTGGAAAACACAGAAATACAGGGAGATCCCAGGCCCAGAAACCCATCCCCTCATCCTGAAATCTGTCTCCACACTGTTGAATCAGAGGGATGGTAAAAGGAATCTCCCCTTGTCTCTGGCTCCCTAGAGCCTCTCCCTTCCCCAAAGTCTCCCCAGTTCTCTGCGTTGTAGGAACATAGAGGCTGTGTCTGAAACGAGATGGTACAAACCTAGCCAGGCTTCACTGACCCACACCAACCCTCTGAACACACCCCTAAAATCAGCTTCCCACCACCAGGGACCCCCACACCCCTCCCTGGGAAACTCCCAGAGGCAGAAGAACCAAGGTGCCCCGTCCTCAGCTCAGCTCAGGCACTGCTGCCCTGACATTGCACTTCCATCCTCTGCCAGCTGTTTCTCCAAAAGAAACCCAAGAAGGGCTTGGGAGCATTTCACTCGGAGGGGTCCCCATCTCCTTCTGGAAGTTCTCTTCCCTCTTGAGTGCCTTGGCTCTGCACTCTGCTGGTCTCCTTTAAATCTGTGGTTGCATACTCTCCCTCCTATGAAAGCGCCCCTTTACTCCAGGACCACCAGTCCCTGGCTGGACTGCCGTTATGTACAGACATGTCTCCAGGTGGTACCCCTCCCCTCTGGCCAACCTGGCGGCAGCTCTGCCAACCCTGGCTGGGTGACTCCCACTAGACCATAAGCTGAATGGACCCTGGTCCTTCATTTTAGCTGTTTGTGCTGTGCCCCGGATGCCAGGCTCTCCCCCACCCATCCATGCCTGTGGTCCCCAGAGCCAGGTCTGCCAGCTGCCCCAGTGCCCCTATTCTGCCATCCCGAGCCCACCAGAACAATGCCAAACTATGCAGCAAAAGCAACCCCTTTTGGAGCCTGCCCTCTGCCCCTTGCAGCAGCAGCCAGAGGAATTCCTGGCCAGAAACATACCCTCTCCCTGCAATTTGCAAGACAGCCTTTTGCAATTTGTATCTCAGCTCTGCTGAAGAAAATGGGAATGGATGGGCTCACTGAGCAGGAAATGCCAGGAGGCATCCCTGAGCCCAGAATCCCACACCCGGGCCTTCTGTGGGGGAACTGAACAGACGGGCAGCACTAGGAGCAACTTCTTACCCCGGGTCAGGCTACACAGGCTCAGCGGGTTATGTACAAACACTGGAGTGCGTATTTTCACGGCAGCTACCGAGTGAGAGCCGGGGAGAGCAATGAGAGAAGCCGTGTAGACATCCTGAGCTCAGCTCTGACACTTCCTGGCTGTGTCAGCGACTGTGCTGAGCACCTTCTGTGTGCCTGGCATATGCAAGGCGCTGATGACACTGACAAATAAAATCCTTATTCTCGTGGCACTGATGGCCCAGTGGGGGTTGGGGGGATGGGGAGACTTGATAAGAACTAAGCCAGTAAATAAACAAATGTGTGATTATAGGTTGCAGTGATGTAGTGGTGCCAGCACAGCAAACGTGAGGGTGTGAGCTAAACTAATAGGAGGGGCACCGTCCTTGGGGTGGGCGGGCAGGAAACGCCTCTCGGAAGGGCTTTGAAGGAAGAGCGGGAGGAGGGAACTCCAGGCTGAGGGCATAGCACGGGCAAGGCCTAGAGGCAGCAAAGAGCTTGGCATGACGAAGTGAATGAAGGTAGCTGGAGGACACGGCAGGGTGGGGAGCAGGCCTTTGGCACCCGAGGGAGGAGGCAAAGCAGGGAGGACCAGGCAGGCACGGGCCGGCTGAGCCAGGACAGACTTCGGGTTTTGGGCTTCACATTGGACACAAGCGTTTTTAGGCAAGACAAATGACATGTGCCATTTTACACTTTGTAAAGAGATCTTAGAGACTAGTAGGTTGAAGGGGGATGAGAGTGACAGCCAGGGGACTCCTGGAAGACTCCTGTGGTCACCCAGGGGAGAGGTAGTGGCAATTTGGATGGGGCCTGGGGGGCGGGGGGCGGGGTAAAGGTGGAGAGAGGTGAGTATAGTCAAGAGAAATTTAGGATGCAGAAAAGTAGGTCCTAGTGATGAATGAGTTCTGAGGGCTGAAGAGAAGAGGGTGTCTGAAGTGACACAGCTGGGTGCATTCAGGGCCATTTTCCAAGAAGGAGCAGCCTAGGAGGAAAAGCAGGTTGCAGAGAAAGGTGTGTGCTGGGGCCAAGGCTCTGGAGTTCAGTTTTGAACACACATTTGGGAAGCATCCTGGTAGAGATGCTGTGTAAGTGGGAAATATGAGTCTACAGTTCACGAGGGAGGCTGGCATTGAAGATGTGACTTTGGGAGTTACCGGCCCCTTGTGCCTCAAGCCTTAGAATGGTCATCCAGGGCAGTTATGTAGAAAAAGAAAGAACTCAGGACCACGCCCCAAGGAAGTCCAACATTTAGAGTTGAGGTCGGTCAGCTCGCCTCTCTGACCTTCATAGTTCCCATCTGTAAAATGGAATGATAATCGTATCTAGCCTAGAAGAGGGCCACAGGCATGCTGGTCCCTTTTCCCTTTCTCTAGAGGAGCACACTGGTTCAAGGTCTTGGGTTTCAGGCTTTGGCCCCACCTCTCACTCTCCTGTGATTTGTGGCTGTGATACTTGTGTGTTCCAAATCACTCGTCCAGATCTAGTCTCTCTTTCCACCTTCCTACCACTCAGTGAGCACACATGTCATGGACTCCTTACTCTCCTGTTGCCCTCCTATGGCCCTGGCTGCTTTTTCTGTCTCGTGGCTGGCTGCTCCCCCACCTTCCAGGCCTCCGCAGTTTATCTGGAATGCCACAGGGCTCTCTCCTGGACCCCACCACTGGGACACACTCTCCCTGGGTGACCTCATCCATCTCCCTACTTATAAATATCACAGCGGCCCTCAAACTGCCCTTCCTTTATCCTTCTGCCCCCTTAGTAAAAAGTCTCGCCGTACATCTAACCGTGCCAGCTAGAAAGCACGGTGTCAGCTTTGATTCCACTGTCTTCACCTTCCATATTCATCCCTCCACACATCTCGTCAACTCTGTCTCCAAAATGTACCCACAGTCCGTGCAATTCCCTCTGTAACTACTGCCACTCTCCTCGTCTGAACTCCATCTCCCGCTGGGACAATTGCGAAGCGTTTCCTCTGGGCCATGGAGATTATCCCCCAGCTCCGACCAACCGCTCTGCCAAGCCCGGCCCAGCTGACCTGTACTCCGGGCTCCCATTCCACCCTCTCAGCTAAGAGCACTTTTTCCCATGATGGTGCAGGAAGTTTGTGTCAAAATCCATTAGCTGTGTAAGCTGCAGTGAGAAAAAAAAACCCTCCCTAGTTCCAAGTATGTTTTACTGGGGATTCATTCTGACTACAGCATGATTTCGTAATAAAATTCTGTTGTGCCCTCCCCCGCCCTCCCAAGTAAAGTTGTCCATTGTCCCTTGGGAGCAGGGGACAGGACAAAACCCAGAGGGCACATCAGGCCCACCCCCTGCATTGGGATGGAGTGTTTACCTGCCAAGCGTTTAGAGCCTCCACCCCCACCTTCATTGCTCACAGACATCAGCCTGGCGTGGGCCTTCCTCATACGTGACAGCCCCGCAGGTAAGGCCATTGGCACAGGCTGTCCCCAGGACCCTGTCTGGGTCTGGGTCAGGGTCAGTGCTGCTCCCAGGCACACGTGGGTGAGAAGGCTCAGCCCCTCATCCTGCATTGCTCTCTGGCTAGCGGGGGAAGCCAACGGGTAAACTGTTACCCTCAGTGTGACACATGCAATGGGATAGAAAAAAATGAAAATTCTTTGGGGATAGGGGGCAGAGGCAGGAGAATTTGCGCAGCCTGGGGAGAATCTAATGCTTTATAGTGAAACAACTTTTTATTGTTGTTGAAACCAAAATAATGTTTGCTTGGAGTTAGAAAATTAAACGGCACAAAAGGATTTATCATAAAAAGCAATCATCCAAAGGAAGCAATTCTTGAGTTAAATTGTGAACATTGAATAAAAGTTAGCTAAAAAAGGATCGTGGAGGGAGGACGGCGGTGCAGTGTGGGTTGATGGGTTGTTATTGTTGGACCAAACGATGTGAAGAAGGAAGAGGTGGTGTGAGGCTGGAAGGGGCAGGGGTCCGGCCACGCAGACCTTCCAAGCCCACGGGGTGTGGACGGCATCCTGTGGACGACAGGGAACCTAGGATGAGTTTAGGGCAGCGATTCTCCAGTGGGCTTGACCCTACCTTGTGGGAGCATTTGGCAATGTCTGGAGGCATTTTTGGCTGTCACAGCTGGGAGGGGTGCAGTGTTGCTGGAATCTAGTGGGTAGAGGTCAGGGGTGTTGCTAAACTTCCTGCAGTGTAAGGGACACAGCTCCCCGAAGAGAAGAATTTTCCAGTCTGAACTGTCAGTAGTGCCGAGATGGGGAAACCCGGTTCAGGGCAGTGAGTCACCCAGTCAGATCAATTGCTCTTGAGGGTCCGTCCAGATCCAGCTGAAAGCATGTTGGTTCCTGAGGAGGAGCGCCCCCTGCAGGCCTGCTTGGCAGAATCTGAGCTGGGCTCCATCATGAGGTGAACCCCGCAGTGTGAGGGCGGGGTGTCCCACAGGCCTGGCTCGGTCACATGGTCACCTAGAGGAGGACGCTACCCGCCTCCCGGAGGCAGGTGAGGGTGTGAGCATGTACCCCACAGAGCGCCTCGAAAGCCTTGACCCAAAGACGGGGAGAAACACGTGGCCACATTTAACTCCTTTTTGCTCTGGAAACCGAGAGGCTCGACTGAGTCCAACTGGGAATTTCACTCCAATGACGGAAGGGCCGTGTGACTTCAAATCTGTGCCTTCGTTTTTCTTCACCCTTGAACTCCCACTCTGGTTCAGAATGTGGTCAACTTAATTGATTTCTTCCTGCTCGTGATTTTTAAAACCTAGGTTTACTAAGGTCTGGTTTACACAAAATAGAATGAGCCCGTTTGAAGGGTACAGATGGATGAATTTAGGCAAATGCCGGTAGATGTACCCGCGTGTCTGTCACCATAATGAAGATACAGAGCATGTCCGGCACCCCAGAATTTTCCCTGGGCCCTTGCCATCTGCCCGCCTCCCTTCCAGCCCCGGCAACCCCGATCTGCTTTTCATCACTAGAGATGGTTTTGCTCTGAGGAGTCATCCAGTCTGTGCTCCTGGGTCTGGCTTCCATCAGCACGAAGGTCCCGAGATTCACCCACGTGGCTTTGTATCAATGGTTTGCTCCTTTTCATTGGCGAGTAGCATTGCTCAGCACAGACATGTCTGTTTGTTTATTTAGTCACCTGTTGATGGGCATTTGGCTTGTTTGCATTTTTGTTGTTATTAGAAATAACGCAGCTATGGACATTCATGTATTGTTTAAAATATGTCACTAGTATCGTATGGCACCTAGACAGAAATTTAAATCCCTTCCATGTCCTCCTAAGTCCCCTCTGTGATCTGGGTTCTGCCCACCCGTCTGACCTCATTTCCTGACTCACTGGTCTGTATCCACACTAGCTTCATTCAGACCCTCATGTAAACCCGAACTTCCGGAGACACCATCACCCTCACCGAAATCCCGCTGGCTCCAAACCAGTTGACAGCACTGGCTGCCTGCCTGGGGCGTGCATTCACCTTCTGGAATCATTAAATCACACTGATACTTGAATCCTAATCTCTAGTGAAGCATTTTATTTAGTTTAATCCCCTAAGCACTTCAGCCTGACTTTTCCTCTGGGCCTGCCATTCTGGGAGAGCTCAGAGGGCCCACCCTGATCCTTCCTTAGTGAAATCCCCCAAAGGCCAAAAGGTGAGCGTGTTTCTAATGACTTGTTAGGTCATGGGACAAGTCATTTTTCAGCCCCATAGTGATTGCCCCCCAGCACTAATGGGGGGGGGATTAAGTGCTCAGGTTCTGCTTAGATTGTAGACTTAACACACTTTTCTTGAGCACCTATAGCACGGCACTCAGCAATTTCACATGGTGTCAAATGTAATCCTGTGAGGTGTGATGTTCTCTTTTCTGGAGGGCAAATGGAAGATGTGTAAGATGTAGTCTGCTGGCCAGAAAGTTCTGTATGACAGTCTGCCTTTGTCTTCCATTTTGAAATGTGTATCTTAGTAAATCCCAAAGGTACCTTCTGCTTTCCCACAATGGCAAGCAACATTCTCTGGATCGCCCCTCCCACTGAAAACAAAAATACTGCATGGTGTCTTAGAACCACACCACCTTTGAAGGATTGATGGGCTCATAAGGCAGAGAGGTTGTCTTTTCTTGCACGCTAACTATAATGGGAGTGGCAGGAGAATTCGAAACCACCAACTTTCCATGTGGGATCCTCTAAGGTGGTTGTGGAGGGCAAGGGGTCAGAAACCAAGGACCAAACCGGGAATACTTAGAGGACATCCACCCACATTGAAATCAGTCCCAAAGGGGAAACCACATCTAAACTCATGCTCCTCCATCAAGGTGAAATTCAGAGAAGGCTACTTTGGACCCATCCATCCATCTATCCATCCATCCATCCACCCACCTGTCCATCCGTCCATCCATCTATCCAAAGCAGGAGGGAAGGAGATGAAAGGGGGAAATGAGCCTGAGAAACTGTGGTTATCGACCAGCTCTCTTATGGATGTGTGTCTTGGGAAGGCACAGGCCAGGTGGGCACAGGAGACTTACACTGTGAACTAGGCATGAGATAGTGCTGACTGGTAGTGCCTTGGCTGCCTGGAGAAGCAAAGGCAAGACTCCAGGTCACTGGGAACCTCTCACAAATAATTGTTCAAGGGTGAACAAGAAGCTATCAGAGATAACCAGGCATACAAGGAAACAAGATCCATGAATAAGAACCAAGAGACAGTTTCAGTTGGTCCAAGTTCAGGGGCAGGGTGAGTAGCAAAAACAAAATAAAACAAACAGGAATGGGGCAGAGGGAGCCCTCTCTGGTGTCTGAGTTAGTCCTTTTACAAGGACGTGGCACTCTCTCGTGGGATGCACACTGGGCCTATTAGTAAGGAGGTGATGTCTTTCTGAGACTGCTGGCCGTGGGGATATGTCGTCTCTGACCCCTTGTGACCACCACTCCACAGTGTGAGGAAATCTTGTCTGAGGATGACGCTGGGTTGCAGGAAGTGGAGGAGTGAGCTGGCAAGAGTCTTTCCTGTTTTTGACTTCTGGATCCGACTGTGTGTGAAGCAAAGTCATACTTGTATTTTCTCATCATGTGAGTCATCAGCTCACCAGCTTATGTGGGTGGAATAAGTTTCTGTTGATTACAACTGAAAGAGTCTTAATAACAGAATATACTTTATCAAAGTTGGCTCCAATAATCCATATATCCATCCATCTACCTACTCATCCATCTATCTACCCAAATGCCCATCCACTCACCCATCCATCCATCTATCTATCCATCCATCCATCCATCCATCCATCCATCCATCCATCCATCCATCCATCCATCCATCCATCCTTCCTTCCATCCTTCCATCCTTCCTTTCTTCTTTCCATCCATCCATCTACCCATTAATTCATCCACCCACCCACCCACGTGCCCATCCATCCGTCCATCCATCCGTCCATCCATCCACCCACCCATCCACCCACAAATGTTCACTGAAGACCTGATATGTCCTGGGGACTCTAAAAGGCCCTAGAAGTGCATGGATTATTAACATGCCCTCTAGTGCCATTAACTCTAAAAGGAAGAGAGAACCGTCTCCCAGGGATGTCCTCAGGGACATTTTAGAACTTCTATTTCTAATTGATTTCTATCTCATCCTTTTCCATTTCTCGTGTGTGTGTGTGTGTGTGTGTGTTTTCAAGTATAAAATGTCTTACAATGGTACAGACATACCATGTGTGAAGTAAAACACACAATAAAAGAAATGCTCCTTTTTAAATAATGAATAATATTGCTGTTACCAAAAACTCTTCAGCTAGCGCTGGGGGAATACCGCGAGACTCCAGGAAGGCGCTCACCCTGCCTATAGCCGCCACACACCTGTGTGCATTTCTCTCTTGAAGCTTTATAATGTCTTATGATGTTTGCTCCAGTATCGTGATGGAGAAATCAAGCTCTGAAGCCAGCCAGACTGGGTTTATAGTCTAGCTTTGCTCCTTACTGTCTGAGTGACCGAGATGCCCAGCCACTTGGGTCCCAGTTGTTGGAATTCCCCAAGTTAATGCATGAAAAGGATTAGAAGATGATTGTAGGGTGCAGTACTATACGTTCTCCCCATCGGCCTTGCAGCTGGAGACTGCTGTCTCCGCAGGGCTGGCATGAGTAGATATGCACAGAAGAGAATGCGGATAAAATCCAGAGTTGGACACAGGAGATTTCCCCCCAAACAAATACCAAATGCCTCAGCAAACAGAAGTGAGCCATTCAGGAGCGTTCCCTCTGTTTAAGGCCAGGGATGCACTGACAGCCATTTCATCCTGTCTCAGGTGTTAATTACAAGCTTCTAGCAACCAAAAGACACGTTAGAGCCAATTGTCCAGCTAGGTCTTATTTGGGGGGAAACACGGTAATTAATGTGTAACATGATCTCATTGGAAGGTTTTCTGCTGTCATTTGGGGGTTGAAAAGCTCTCCATGTTTTCCAGTTTAAATTCTGATGAATTTAAAGGTGTCTTATGAAAGAACCCTCCCTCCCCATCAAGGCCTGCTTTAGGCGCCTGGGAAACTAGCACATGAGATGTTTGGAACCAGCTCCAGGTTGTCTGCTGCCAAACTACCTCACCCCACCCCACCCCCACCCCCAAGTGAGCCTCATTTGCCCAAATCCTTTGTGGACTGGTGGGTCAGTCCCAGCCTGTCTGCTTCCAAGCAGCCACTGCCCACTGAGCTGGCTGCAGGCCGTGGTTATAGGTCTCTTCTCCCTTCCCCAGCTCACTTCCTCGGGATGGTCTCCTGGTTCAGGAACTCCTACCCGGGAACCCCCCCCCCCCCGGGGACAGCCCCCATCTGGGCATGAAGTCATCTGGACAAATGTGAGGGCAGGATGTCTCCTCCTCTGTGGCCCTGTGGCAATCCCTGTGCTTTTCCCAATTTTGGTTAGCTCTATTTTCAGCTGAGTGATAATAACAATAATAAGAGCTAATATTTATCGTTGCCCCCTATTTGTAAGGCAGTACACTCTGCACTTTACTCATTCTTTTATTTAACCCACCGATGAGGGAGACGCCATTTCACTCTCCATTTTCCAGACGGGAGGACTAAGATGCATATATTTTTTATCTGCGTTCAGGGCACGGGTTCTAGCGAAGTAGGACCCTGGCTCATCCTTTGTGCCCCTCTCGGCATCTGTCACAGGGCCTGGCAAGTTCAATGTGCAAGTTCTGGTTTCTTGATCTACTGGTCCACAGAATGAAACACTCAGCCCCCAGAGCAAATCCGCACACCTCCGCACTGGGGGGAATTAGGTCACAGGGCTTGGAAACCCAGCTGAGTTTCACCAGCCAAGGGCCACCCCAGCCTGCAGGACTGATGTTCTTCGGTGGTCCTGCCAGAGAGGCACGTCGACGGAGGCCACCACTGTCACTGAGCAGGGCCGCGCTGCACAGCTCTGTGGGTCTGGGGACAGAGTCTCGCTGAGCACAGCGTCCCTCCAGCCTAGGTGGCAGCTCACTCTACCCTAGCTCCTTTCCTCTCTCTTGCTTATTTTTTTGTGAATTTTTAAGTTAGTTACAGGTGTGCAAAACAACATAGTGACGAGACATTTATGGACCTCACAAAGTGATCACCCCAATAAGTCTGTTACACATCTGACCCTGTACATAGTTGTTAAAATATTAGTGCCCGTATTCCCTATACTGTACTGTATATCTCCATGACTATTTTTTAAAAATTGTAGTTGACATTCAATATTATGTTATATCAGTTTCAGGTGTATATCCTAGTTTCCTTTTCTGTCTCCCCTGAATGCCTTAGTGGACTGGCATAGAGTAGAAGTCAATGCAAAGAAAAGGGGGAAGGAGAGGGAGGAAGGGAGAGGGCAGGTGAGTGATGTGAGTGGTGAGGTGGCTCACATCAGGCTCCGATGCCTTGGTTTTAAAAAGCACGATCATTACTTGATGAGAATGAGGAACAGGAATCATGGAATCTTCAGGAAAGGAGAAGGAAGAGAGCTAAAGCCAGGCAGGGGGAGACAGGCCTGCAGGGACCAACGTGGGGACCCCATCACCCCTCCAAGGGACTGCCTCAAAGGCCATACGTAGTGCTCAGCTCCAGGACCCGCTCTCTGCTGAGAGAGGGACCCGGTTTTCACGTTGCTGCTTTGTACCTTTCTAATCTTTGGGGCTGATTAACTCCAGCAAAAAGCACTGCCAGCAGCAGAAGACTTAAAACAAAGGGTCTGTACAAAAGCATCTCATTCCCCCTCCCTTTCATTTATTTGAAACAGTTTTGCCCTCTGTAGTCCCATATGGATCCTGCATAAATTACTCTGCAAAACCAGCCTGCCGTTAGCAAGCTTGCCTGACTGCCTTTGCTCCCGCTTCAGATCTGCCAGTTAAGCTTGAAGTGTCTCGAAAACGTATTGTCTGGAATGAAACAACCAATTATGTTTTCAGGTTTTGTGGCATAATATCGCAGAAACCAGCAATTACAGAATCAGAGTGGCATCAAATGGGGGTAGAAGGGAGTTGGTACTGATTATTCTTTAAATAGCAGTTACATGAACTCATAATAAATAGGTATTAAGTGTTAAATGTATGATAAGTAATTCTTGACAATGCAATTATCCAAACAGAAGAGGGAGAAGTGGCAAAATGGCACTGTCAGCTTCCTTTGTGCACAGCACGCTCAGAGACACTGAGATGTGGAGGGCATTTGTCTTTGTTCCATCCGGTGATGGAGGCAAGGGGACAGATGTGGGCACCAAGGAACTCGGCTGGCTCCTAAGAGATGGCAGGTTGAAAAGAGCAAAGCCTTTCCCACTGGGCAGAATGTGGCTGACCAGAAAACCCCATAACAGGAGGCTCTGCTACAGGAACACATATTTAGGGAGTCCCATTGTGAACTAATGTGCATGGACGTGTCTGGAAAGCCTGGTGCCTGGCAAATGCCAGGTGTCTAGGAAATGTTTGTTGAACTTACCTGGCACTGAGAAGGCGGGCTGCTGTTCTGTTTCTTGCTCAGGGTCCTGATTGGCAGGGACCTCTCCTCCATGTGGTGTTTCAGGGACCCAGGCTCCTTCCATCTTGTGGCTCTTCCATGCCTAGGATTGTGGGGTTCTGTATCAGCTCCTCTAAGCTAGACTGGGAAGTGGCAGCTTCATTTTCACTTGTATTCTATTGGCCTGAACTCAGTCACATGGCCGCAGGGCTAAGGGGCTGCCAAGGGGCGAAGAAATGCAGTCTAGCTGTGCATGCAGGAGGAAAGGGAAGGCATTTTATGAGTAGTTATTCACAAAAGTGTGATACTCACAGTTCCCTGGGGAGAACATGGCACTCCACCCAGCACTCCACCCAGGGGCCAGTCAGGAGGCAGAGGGAGAGAGGGGAACTGTGGGCAACCACCCTTACTGTGTTTTCCTGAGGAAGGAACCAGAGAGGCAGGGTGAGCAGGCTTAGCATTGGCTGCTTTGAGTAATTTCAGCAGGCTCTGGGACATAGGGGCTGTTCCTGGTTGTCTGGTTCCTGGCCCCAGGACAATTAGGGCATGGGGATATTGTCCCCCAGTGTGAGAGCTCAAGCAGGGAGGGAGTCAGAAATGGGGACATCATCAGCTTTTCACGAAGGGGAACTGACTGGTCTCGAGCCAGGGCCCCTAGGCTGGGTCAGGACAGCACTTATAAAAGCCGTCCTCAGAGTGGAGCCTGCTAAGTGCTTTTATGAGCCAGCTGCCATTCAGAGTAGCAATGGCATGGATGTTTTTGGCATGCCACTTCTGGCTACATGTTGGGCACACATGTAGCGAGGAAACATGTGCTGTTCTGCCAGTTCAGATGAGTGACCTAGCCCATGAAAAGGTGGTACCAGAACTACTTAGAGGCAAGCTCTCCAGAGGAAAGGGACTGGAAATGTCTTAGCCATCTATAGACCTGTGCTAGCACGTAGCTCTGCTGCTGGACAGGCCATGTGGAGAAGCCTCACGGAGGTGCTCTGAGATGCTTGGAGAAGGCCAGAGCCCAGCAGAGCCCAGCTTCCCAGCTATTCCTGCCCAGGTGCCAGACACATGACTCACCTGCCGAAGCAAACGCCAGGTGCTGAATGGCCCACTTGGTGAGGAAATGAACCCTCCTGCCAGCGCATGTCCTGCCCCAGTCAAGCCTTCAGATGATGGCAGCTTCACTGCAACCTCCTGGCCTGGAACCACCCAGCCAAGCTGCTCTTGGATGCTTAACCTTCAATGTCTGTTGTTTTTTTTTTTGTTGTGTTTTTTTTTAAAGTGTTGCTCTCGCTTGGGAGGCTCACAGCCCATTGGGAGAGAGGATGATGAGTAGAATATACAAAGGGCATAAAAGAGGAAGCCTCTTCTTCTGGACTGAGGCTGGGAAGAGAGTCCCAAGGCAGGTGGCACACATTCTGGTCCCTGAAGAATGAATGCGGGAGCGAGCGTACCAAAGAAGAAGCAGAGGAAAGACATTCCAAGGAGAGGGAACAACCTGTGCGGAGGCATAGAGGCATGAGGGCACATTGCAGAGACAACAGGCAGCTCATGTGGTTGGAGCAAAGGGGAAGTTCAAGAAGAGGCACGTAGAAAAGGCTTGCAGCCGGATGGTGGGCCTTTGGAAAGAATCTGGTCTTTATTCCATGGGCAGTGGAGGGCTGTTGAGGATGCCAGGCCAATCTGCTGGTACATTTAGTAGGCTATTTGTTGTTTTTCCAGAATGTTCTCTTTGTTACTTGTAGTTACTTAGAGGAACAAGGGCCCCAGGTATCACATAATCATAGAATGATAAAGCTGAGAGGGGGACATCTAGGTCGACTAGTGCCTATTTCCCCATTGTATAGGAATGTCCTCAGAAATCATCTTTGCTCCACAAACACCTTTTCCCAAGCTAATGCTACCTATTCTTCAAGGTCTAAATCAAAGCCTCCTTTTTCCAGTAAACCTCCCAGGGGCATCGCTGTATCGTACCCATCAAATCCTGCAGTGTGGACAGTGTCCCTGCCTCGTATCCTGACGCTCTACTGTCTCTTCACACAAGAGGCAAATGTACCCCATAAAGCCCAGCATGTGCCGTTCCCCTGCTCACAAAGCATCTGTCACAGATTGCTGCAGAAATGGCTCCAAATTTGTTTACACTTCCCTGTATCTATGTTATCGGGTAGACCCTTCCCTGGGGTAGGGACCTACCCTTGAGTAGATTGGAGGTTTTTCCAGTTGTCTTGTTTTGGCCAATGGGACCATAAGAATGTGATACAAGAGATACGTCTCAGGGCAGATGCCATAGGAATAGCTGGAGAGTGGCAGGGTCAGGGTGAGTCCATCCAGAAAGAGACAGTAAGAAAGTCAGCAAATAAGACGACCTCGGCAGTGATAGATAGAATGAAGAAACCAAAGGTGTGTTGTAGTAGAGAATTGTTGTGGGGGTGTGGGGGGCACTCAGAGGAGGCCTTCCTGAGAAGGGGACATTTGGGCTGAGCCTTGAATGTCAAAGGGTGCCTGATCTGGTGGGGGCGGAGGGCGGGGGAGATGTGTCATAGGAGAGAGAACAGAAGTTGCATAAGTCAGAAAATGTGGGCATCATGTCTTAAAAACATATGTCTTAAAACCAGAGAGGGTGAAGGGGAGACAATGGTATAAAATTAGGCCTGAGAGGTTAGGAAGGTGCCAGAAAGTATACGGCTGCGAGGCCGTGAACAGGAATTTTGAATAACTACCAAGTAATACCTAGTACATACCTAGTCAATAATGACTAGGAAATAACCAGGAGCTTTCAGGTTTCTAATTTCATGTCCTTTTCACAAAATCTGGATGGTTTGGTATTTATTATCCCACTTTATGCAGTTTCTGGCACAGATTAGGCATTCAGTCAATATTTGTTAAGAGAAGGAATGAAGGAATAAACAAATGAAAACAGGTATAAACTGAGGCACAAGCCCAGAGCGTGTGTGCGCTCTCTCTCTCTCTCTCTCTCTCTCTCTCTCTCTCTCTCTCTCTCTCTCTCTCTCTCTTTCAAATGCCCACAACAGAGGTTGATAAAATTGTTATCCAAATATTGAAAAACTTCCTCAGACTCACTTAATTGCAAAAGTTTCTTCATTCAAAACGATATCCTGACAGCAATAAATCTGAGAGAAAGAGAAGTAGCGAAACGCAGGATTTGATCGACTTTGAGTTAAATACAGCACAGCACCCACAGCACCCATTTAGCTAATTGTGGGTGGAATTATTTGAGCAAAACATTTTGCGCCTGCAAGCAGCTGCAGGTGCAGGCAGAGAAGCTTGCCAGAATCTTTAGCCACATTTGGTCCTCAAAGTCCCCCCAGAAGTTGACACTGGTTCCCTTCCCTGGTGGTTCCCTCAGTCCCTGCTTAGAGTGCTGAAACGTTGTGATACCTGTGAAATTTTTGGTGTGTGTATCCACTCAGGCAACTCCCTGCCTTCTTTCCTCTTCAGCAGATGCAAGAAAACAGCAGAATGCATCTCCTAGCTTGTTATTTCAGGGACTTCATAGATCAAGACCAGAACTTCGAGAATCCTCTTCCATTGTACCACTCACTCATCCCACCCCTTTTTAGAAAAGTGTCCAAGCCCTGTGTTAGGCAGCAAAGATGGGTGAGGCTGTGAATAAAAAGGACAGAGTGCTGAGGAGGGGAGAGGCTAACGTCAGCATTAAGATCGGGGGAAATTTCCCTGGGGAAACACGATTGGAACTGAGTTGGGAACCTAGATAGAAATTAACTATGTGTACCAGGTGAGTGTGGTAGGGCAGGGAGACCATTCCAGACAGAGGGACATACGAAATCCTGGAGTGGGGAGCGCATGACTTGGAGAATTGGAAGACCAGTGTGGCGGGAGCAAGGGAAGCGAAGGAGAACGTGTCAGACATAAAGATTGAGGGAAGCGCCTCCATAAGGGTGTGTAGGTCATGTTGAGGAGTTAAAAGCTGTGTCTGAGGGGTGCTGGAGTATTGGCTAGCCACTGCTGCAAAACAAATCACCCCACATCTCAATGGCTTGAAACAGTAATCAACTGTAAGTCATGTGTTTATGGATGATCTGGGAAAGACTAATTCAAGTTGTGCTCACTCGTTCTTAGCTGTGCTCGGTTGATCATGGCTGAGCTCCCCAGGATTTATCTGGGCTCGGTTGATCTTATCTGTGTTTGGTTGATCATGGCTGGGCTCTCACGTGCCTGTAGGTCAGCTGGGGGCTCTGCTCTGGGACGGCCTTGGCTCCTTGGCAGGAGCATCTTACCTGGGGAGGGCTCAGCACCCTAGGACCAGTGTACTAGCCCTGGAAAGTCCGCTCTATGACAGTGGCAGAAACATGAGTGGGCAGCAGCCGCAGCCCAGGCGGCACTGTCATCGCCATCTCATCTGATTGGACAAAGCAAAGCCTGTGGTCAGGCTCAGATTCAAGGCGTAGAAGTACTTCCTTAGTGGGAGGAGCTGAGAGGTCACTTGGCCAAGCGTGTGACTACAGAGAGAGGTGAAGAACTGGGGCCATTCGTGTAATAGGCCAGCTATGGGAAGTTCGTGGAAGTCTTTAAGTAGGTGAATGACATTGTCATCCAAGGGAACTCTCCACAGCACTAAGAAGCTTCTCCCAGCAGGGCCTGAAAAGGCTGTCATATACCCTGAGACGTCTCTCCTTCTGAGCTTCCTCCCCCTCCAAACTCACACAATCCTGACTCCTCCATTTTCAGCTTTCAAAACCATCGTCTCCATCCCTACTCTGTTCTCCTTAGTTTCTAGTCCTATCACACCCTCCCTGAACTATCATAAGTGTCCTAAGTAATATCCCTTTGGCGTCAGCTCCTCTGATCGACCCTCCACATTGCCCTCAGAGAGCTTTTGTCTACGCTGTCCCACAAGACAAGGTTCCCCTCCTTGGCTGGGCATTCAAGGCCCTTCGTAAGATGGCACCCCACTTCCTCTCGCAGCCTGTGCTCCACACCTCTGCCCCATAAGCACTGCGATCCAGACGTAACTGAGTCACTGTCTTACCCCTTCACTCTGGTGCGGCTCTGCACCCCTGCACACTTTGAGTTCCTCTGCTTTTCCGCCTTGAATATCTCTGCCCCTATTGTCCACCTGGAAAACCAACTTAGTGGTTATCACCCACTTGTATTTCTGCCCATCTTCCAGGTCAGAACTATTGGCCCCTCTTCTCTGCTTCTCTTTACAGCAGTGCCAAAGTGAATGCAATTATTTGCTTCCAGCCCTGTCCCCTCTTACAGAGTTGGGGTGTCTGTCATTCCTGGACATGAGCAAAATAAGCTGGGTGTAAGAAGACAGCACTGAAACTTTACTTCTACTTATTTTGACTAGTATGGTTTCAAATTTTATGTTTCTTATGCATGTGTTATAATATATCAGTGTGGGAGTATAAGAATATAATTTATAAATAATAAATTAAAATACTTATTGAAAATACATTCTCAAAACATTTTGTATAGATTGCTGTCCCCAAGAAAAAATGCTTGGAGACCACACTTCTCTACAATACACTCATTGATGGATGGGACCTCTGTATCAAAACCAGACTTGAAGTCACTAAGTTTTAAATGACAGCCGAAAGTACTAACTCCCCCAGGGGATTTCTACTACAAACCTGAGCAAAACTGTCAGCTAAAAAGTAGAGGGCCTTCCACCTCCCCAACCTGTCCTGACACACGCAGCTACGGAGGGAGATTTTATGGGCCACTGTGGTTTCCCCCACGGCCCCCCACTGGAGGGGCCGCCTGAGATCCACCTTCAGCAGTGCTCTTATCTCTTTCTCTGCCAGTTGTCGTGGACAGATCAAGGGTTTGTATTCCTTAGAATCAACATAGGTTATGCCCGGGGAAGGATCCCCGGAAAAGACCGAAGTAGGTTCTTCTCTTTATGATGTAAAGAATAGTTTTTATTTAAGGAAGGCCCACAGTCTCTATCTTTCTGGTAAAGCCCAGCATGGCTGAGAGGAAGAGTCTGGATGTAGGCCGTTGGCTATGCAAATAATCCTAATTCAAAAGATTTCCCACACTTCCTGGTCATTAGATTGACCCTTTTATGGTTTCCAGAAGTGGAAGTGATCACTTAAATGGCCTTGTCACTCTTACAAATGACTTTTACTCCATGCAACAGCAAGAGCCCACTGCCTCAGAAACATAGTTTTTAACAATACCAATAATTGTTCAGCTTTTCCAAATGTGCACTGTGTCCTGGGCACTCTGCTACATGCTTAATCCTTGCAGTGACCTTGACATAGATGTTTCATCCTTCCCATTTGATAGACTAGAAAACTCCAGAGCTTCCATGGCTTGTCCAGGGCCACACAGCTGCTTAGTCGTAGAGCTGGGTTTAGCGCTCAGGTCTGCCTTAAGCTACAGTGAATACTTTGAACTATCTTGCTAAACTCGGTCCAAAAATAAACCAATTAATCCACATGAAGGGGTTGGAGAACATTAAGAACTTCTCTCTGTTCGAAAATTCTAAAATTACATGGAAAAATATTCTGAAATATTATGTAACGGATTCTGAAGTCACAGAACAATGCCTTTGTTTAGCAGCCACCGTTCTGGAAGCTGCATGCCTCAGCACCCCATCTCGTCAGCCAAATACCCAACGTTGCCCAAACAAATCACGTGCCGCTAAAACAAAAACAAAACCCCAGAAGTGGAGTGTGGTTACACCAAAAGGCTGCAGCGTCCCCACCATCCAGACACAGGTGACCGCTGCGCTTTCCTCCTTCCAGGTGTGGAAACGAATGTCTTAATCTGAGAAAATTTTTATAATTGCCAAAGATGACTGTTATAGCTTCCTTTTTTTAGAAACATGGGCTCGTTTTTAGTAAAAAAAGATAAAAAGATTGCATAATGGCTAAGTGGAAATTCACAAGCAGGCAGGCAGCACACGTTGGACATTCTTTCTGCCGTAGAAAATAGGAATGAATGTCAGCCTAACCACTAGGTTCATTATGTTTCCAGATGGGAGATAATTTTTATGGGGGTTAGTCTATTTTTTTTTTTTAACAAACTGTCTGGCAAATAAATATTTCCAGAGATTTCATTATCATAAAGAAGAAAGCAGAAAAGTCTTGATGGAGGATCTAATTTAAAAGGCGTGAGTGACCGGAGCAAAGGTTATTCACCAATAAGAGGAAAGCGCAAAAAATAGGAACTGATAAAGAGTTTGAACACATGAGTATTTCTCCTTAATTTGTAAATTCTGCACACATCTGGGCCACCCCCTTCTCCCTGACCATTCAGTTCCTAGCTGGCTCTTCACTCACTGCCTGCCCCAACAATGGCATTTCCTGAGATCCATCCTCAAAACCACTCTCTTTTCTCGGCCCTCGGCCCTTTGCAGGGACCCTGATCCCCACCTTCATTCTAGGTTTTCCATGTACAAGGCGCCACACCCTTTAGCTGGCACCTCTCGTCCACACTCCAGCCTCATATTTCCACTTGTTCACTGAAAATGTTCACTTTGATTGATCCAACAAACGCCCTCAGTCATTTAACAAAGGACATTTTGAAAGCCTTGATGTGGCAGGCCTGATTTTTGATGCTGGAGAGACAGTGGTGAATGAGGCAGATAAAAACTCCTGCCTTGGTGGGGAGAGGCAAAGTAGTAAGTTCAAGTTGAAGCCACAGTTTGCCAGATGGAGAGAAACGCTGAGCAGGGAAGGGAGTCAGGGAGCATTGAGGTGAAAGTGGCAACTTTACAAATAGTCAACAGTGAGGGCCTCGTGGAGAAGGTGGCTTCTGAACGGAGACTGAAGGGGTGAGGGACAAGATTAAGTCACGTGGGACACATTCGGGTTTGAGAGCCTTGCAAGAAATGCAGGAGGAGATTGTTTTAGAAAGGAAACAGTGGGTGCATTTCAAGCATCCATATCAAGGAGCTCAGCAGAGAAGTTAGTCTGGAGACATTGGGTCTCACCAGGACCTCAAGTTCAACACGCCAGAACCTGAACTCATCAGCTGGGGGAGCAGCACGGCTTCTGTCAGTCAGGCAGTCGGTCCCCAGCAGCAAGCACAAGGCCCGGGCTCAGGACTCACTGTGTGCCTGTTGGAGGGACCAATGGGCAGCTTCTCTGCGCTCTGGGCAAACCTGGGTGAGTAGGAGAGAGACCTTCTCCAAAGGATCAAACACTTGAGGGCAAACACTCTTCGTTCGGAGTCCCCCAGACGCAGGCCCTGTGCCAAGGGTCTAGATGCATGTCCTTAATGTGGTAGGAGAGTGAGGAAGTGAGGCTAGACTAGGAGCAGCTACTGAGATAGCCAGTGCTGAGAGAGAAGGGAGCACCTTGCCCGAGGGTGGGTGAGCCACTCCAGTCAGGCTTTGGCCCAGGGCTAATCCGGGAGTGGCGTCCTAATTCCCTGAGCTCCAGAAGCAAGAGAAAAGCCTCAGGCAGCTGGAAGATGCATAGTGAAAGGATATGGGGCCAGCAGTTACAGTGGGATAGGGTGTGACACCCACGCTGACCACTACAAACACAGGAAAAAGCAAAACCAGTGTAATAAGTCAGTGACAGCTCAGCCGAGATGGACCGTACTGAGTTCACTTCCTTAGGCTCAGTGCCCACCACGTGACATGACTCAGCACATGTGTCAATAAACATCTGTTGAATAAATGTACAAAGTGCTACAGGAAATATGGAGGAGAGAGAGCAACTATTTCCCACACTTTTGCCAGAGACTGGCTAGGGTCTTCCCTTCTCTCTTCCCTTCCAATGTAGACCACATTTCCCAGCCTCCTTTGCAGGTAGGTGAGGCCATGTGACAGTTCCAGCCAATGGAATGTGGTCAGAATGGATGTCACCATCTCTAGGCCTGGTGCACTAGACCCTCCCAAATACAGTGCTAGTGCCTTCTTATCTCTGCCTCAATGGAGAGAACTCTGAGGGGCTAGAGGGGAGGCTCAGCCAGAAGATGGGAGGGTCCTGGGTCCCTGAGTTTGCTATTTGGAGGAGAACTGCCTTGGAGAACAGGGACACTCATCTTGGATATCTTTTGGAAAAAACACACCTAACTTTTGTTGGGATAGGTCACTGAGCTTTGGGATTGTTTGTCACAGCAGCTAGCCTATGCTAATACACCGGTGCTCAGTACATGTTTGTGAATGGATGGCTGAATGGGTGCTTATTGGGAGAGACGGTCTGTTTCATTCTGCTCAAAGTTGCAATGCTAGCGAGAAGCTGGGTAACAGTGGGTCTCTGGCAACAGCTGAAAAGAGAGGTGGAATGACACAAATAACCAATTTCATTTAATTCCCAGGGTCGCCCGAGGCCAACCCTGCTATCATCCCTATAAAGCAACGCCTGTATTATTTAAATTTCTCCTGCAGAAATAGAAGCCCTTTTCCTTTTATCCTATCCCCAATAAAAATGGAAAAGATTTGGCCTCCTGCCCACATAAAATTACCCTTCATGCACTGGATGGTTATTATTAAGTCACCTCCTTCACCTCTCCTGGGTCCTCTTTGTGTTTTATAAGTCAGTATAGAAACCAGCCTTGCAATTTCAGCCCTTTGGGAAAATTAAGCAGCTTTGCAAGAGAATCAGCATTGCAGGAGAGTCAGGAGCTGGGGCTAAGTCTATGTGAAGTCAGTGGTTTCTTCTAGAGCTTTCTGGCTGATTCTCTCTTCTTCCTAGCTTCCTCCTTGAAGCAGGGAGGCTGAGGCAGGCCATAGCCCAGAGATTTCCACGTGGAAGAATAGAGCTTAGAGAAGAAAGTATTGGACACTTAACTTTGTGCCAGGCACTTTACGCTCTTAAGCTTCCTTGATTCTGGTAACAACTCTGGGAGTAGGTATAATTCCCACTTAACAGATAGGGAAACTGAGGCAGAAACGGATGAAGTCACATGCAAAAGGTCACACAGCCAATATGTGTGGGAGCCACAATTTGAACCCAACACACTTCATTTCTACTATAACATATTATCCTGGTGCCTTGAGCTGGTTACTTACTATCAAGGGTTGAATTGTGTCCCCACAGAAGAGGTTAAGGTCCTAACGTCCAGTACCTATGGCTGTGAGCTTATTTGGAAATCGGCTCTTTGCAGACGATCAAGTTAGGGTTTTAGGGTGGGCCCTGATGCAATATGACCAGTATCATGAAATGAGGAAATTTGACACAGATATGTACAGTGGGAAGATCGTGTGAAGACGGGAGACCACCCCCTACAAGCCAAGGAGAGCCCAAAGCTGCAAAAGTTTAATAGGCACCTGGAACAGATCCTTCCTCTCAGCTCTCAGAAGGAAGCAGCCCTGCTAACACCCTGATTTCAGACTTCCAGCCCCAGAACCATTACACAATAAATTGCTGCGGCTAAAGCCACCCAGTTTGTGGCATTTGTTACAGCAGCCCTAGGAAACATGCGCACTTACCACCATGGAGTCTCAATGTTCTTATCTGTAAAGTGGGAAAGATGAGCAGTATCTCTTTTGAGAAATTTCAGGGCCTGTTGAATGACAGAATGCATTTACAGCACATGGCAGGGCTTAAGAAGTAGCGGTGGTCATTACTAACATGACTCTGTAGACCCCACCCCACCCATGACATTGCAGAAAAGCCACCCATGGTTTTGCCCTGCCCCCGCAGGGAGAACATTTCTTACTCTCGGGTGCTGCCTAATTTTCTATGGAGTTTCTTTAGTAATGCGGTAGTAATTAACCAACCAAACAAATAGTTATCTTACAGGTTTGCACGAGGAATCAGAGAAAGCATCTACGTTAAAGTTCTTAGCAAGGTGACAGTTTCTGTTCAGCTGTGAAGGGACATGACTCTTTGCCCATGCGGTCCTACTTGTTGCTGATGAAATGTTTATGAAGCTGCGACCCAAGGGTCCAGTCTCCGAGCGGGGTCTCAGTCCAGCAGACACAGTCCGGCCACCAAAACCCGCCCTGGGTCTAACCCCGGGTCTTCACCTGTGTTCCTCTAGTGCCCTGTAGCACCTCCCGAAGTCCCCTTCCGGGCCCCATGCTCGGCAGCTTGTTCCCCGGCTTCCAGCTCCTACCTTCTCCAAAGAGCAGCTCCTTCTGCCCTTTCCCACCCTGTTCTGTCTCCCTGCCCCCTTTCTCCCCAGCCACATTCTGTTTTCCTTTTCCTGCCCTGACGTGTATGACAGAAGTGAAACCGGAAGCAAAGATGGAAGCGGGGAGGAAACCATTAGTGGCAGGTGGGAGACGAAACACGGAGCACACTTGTGGGTTAATCACTTTTGTCCCGTTACGAGAAATGTGTCCCCGTCAAGCCATGCAGTGGGGCCGGGCTGATTCATAAAAGGACAACATCAAAAGCACAGTGAGATCTGAACTGAAATCCCTGGCAAATGCCAGCTGGGCCTGGTGCTTAGCTTCTCTGAACCTCTGAACGCTGGTCTGCGCCGTGAGGCCACAAATGCACGTTTCACAGGGTCTGCTGAGGATGAGATGCCATCACAGATGTAAATCACTTGGTAGTATCTCTCTATAGCGACACAGGGTCGCTATTAATAGCCACACGTTTATCAAACAAGCTTGACTGGGAGGATAATAATGGCATGCAGATTTAGTTTTATCGGTGGCGTCCCTTTAAATTTATCCTTTAAGGGAAGTTCTTTCCCTGGCCCTGGGGAAAATTTAGGACAGGCTCCAAGATTTTTTTAAAACATTTGTTTATTTAAGTGTGTTTTTCCAGGATCTATCAGCTCCAAGTCAAGTAGCTGTTTCAATCTAGTTGTGGAGGTTGCAGCTCACTGGCCCATGTAGGGATCGAACCGGCAACCTTGGTGTTGACAGCGCCGCGCTCTAACCAACTGAGCCATTCAGCTGCTCCTCCAGCAGCTCAGCAGCGGCTCGTTGTCTTCAATCTAATTGTGGAGGGTGCAGCTCACTGGCCCATGTGGGAATCGAACTGGCGACCCTGTTGTTCAGAGCTTGCTCTCTAACCAGCTGAGCCATGCGGCCGCCCCATCCACCCTCATTTTATGTATATTCATTTCAAATTTGCTTATGGCACTGTTTAACAAACTACAGTTTTTAACTTTTATGTCACCAGATCCATTCATCTTTTTCTTCATGGCTTCTGGTTTTGATGTAATGCTTAGAAAGTCCTTACCCAGCTCACGATTATACAAATATTCCTCTAAATTCTCATCTTGCACTTGAATTACTTGCTTTTAATTTTTTAATCCATCAGAGACGAATTAAACTAAACTCTGCCAGGAAAATCATGCTTACCATACACACAGACCCCCGCATGACAGCAGAAAGCTCCAGTAGCAGGCAGGAGAGAACAGACCAATTAAGGGACCAGGGTGGCTGCCCTCATCACAATCAGGTGGGAAGTTATGGAATATGAAATCTGCCTTCCCTCTTTTATCATCCATGCCCCCAGCCCAGCTCCAGGAAGACCAGATCCACAGAACGGAGGAGAAAGAGCTGTCCCAGAGGCAGACCGCATGCCACCCTCCAGCTCCATGAAGAGAGAGGGGACCAGTCAAAGAACAGACTGTGCCCCTTCTCATCTTAAGGTCCTCAAGTCACAGGTCCGGCATGAGATGTGTGTGCGAGATGATTCTGGATCAGACATTAGATTAGGGTTTTTAAACAGGCTGGACTATGTTTTAATAGCTGCAAATTATAGGGAGATTAGATCATCTTCCCAAAATCTCTTCAAAGGATCTGATAGCCAGCAGGACGGGAGATTTAGAGCATGTTTAAGGTGGAACAATTTTATTTGTGTCCCTCCTTTAAATTGATTATTCTTGAAAAAGAGGATATAGTGCAAAAACGCTAGAGTGTACCTCAAACTGTCCTCAAGGAAACAGGGAGTTTTTCTTCTCTGCAGTTATTAAACAAAAACACCAGGCTTCACTCTGATTGGGTCACTTGCCACGCCTGGAACAACTACTGTTGCCAGGGGAAAACTTTGCCCTGATTGGCTTGGGCTGGGATCCTGCCATCCCTGAGCCAATCCCTGTGATGAGAACAGTGCCTCAGTCCAATAAGGGTCCTCCCCGGAGGAGGGCCGGGCTGATGGGAAAGGGGAGGGGCATAAATAGAATTCTTCCCTACCCTTCTCTCTGGTCAATGAGGTGCCTCCGCCCTTCCTATTTCATTTTAACTCAGTTTGAGGCTTGGATCACAGTGTAGTTTCTAGCTGAAAGGCTGTTTAGGAAGTTGTTGATGTAATCAGTAGGGAGGCCAGCTATTTAGAACCTAACAGTCTGAAGAAACAGTATCTTTCCCATCCAGGTCCAACAGGCCTGCCAAAGGAAGATGCTGCCTGCAGTCCCCGCGCCTGTCTCCCCAGCTCACACCTGCAGGTAGCAGCGTCCTGCTCTAAGTGATAATAATTCACATTTGTAAACTACTTTGCAATTTGCAAAGGGCGTCCACATCCATTATGCCATTTAATCAACGGGGGTGCTAGGGGAGGATGCAGGTTAGAGTGCTGCCATGCGGATTGCATAAGCCATGTACTAAGGATGGAGAGAGGATCTGAGCATGTGCTGGGTGAGGCCAGGCTGCTTCAGGCTTAGGGGGAGCGTGCGCTTGGAGGGGTATTAGGAGCATGACAGTTTGTCTGCCAGGTGCCTGGTTGTGTCCGCCCTCCTTCTTTTGTTAACTTACCCTCGATGTTCCTCTGGATGTCCAGGGTTCCCTACTGGATGCAGTCTCGGGTCTTCGTGAAACTGTTAACCAAGGTGGGTACCCCTGCTGGCAGCAAATGACCCCTGACCCAAGGAAAGCTAACCTGGTGCTTAAACTCTGAATTTTGATCAGCATCACACAAAGGAAGGGACATTCTGACCATCCCTGACCTGGGTTCTGTAAGAGCCAGCTTTTCCCACGAGCTTCCTGTCCTGAAATCAGACCCCACGAGTACACACAGGACATGGTGTGTGCACGAGGCACGGTGCTGAAGGATCCCCCATGTCCTCTCGAGGTGAATCTCAGAGAGGCATAGTCTCGTTAGTGACAAGGAGGGAAAACAAACAGAACAGAGCAACAAGGGCTAGAGACATTAAATGACAGTTCAATGCCAAGGCTGGACCTCTCCTCCCACAAAACAACTGTCCTGGGCTTTTGTCCTCCAGTGCTGTCTCTGAGCCCTGCGACCCTTTTTATTGCTGTCAGCTCATTTGTGATGTTGCCTCTTTCATTCCTGATTTTAGTAATTTGAGTCTTCCTTTTTTCCTTGCTCTTTCTAGTTAAATGTTTGCCAATTTTGTTAATCCTTTCAAAGAACCAACTTTTGGTTTCCTTGATTTTATTTATTGTTTTTCTATTCTCTATTTTGTGTATTCCTTACCTGATCTTTATTATTTCCTTCTTTCTGCTTGGTTTAGGTTTAGTTTGCTGTTGGCTTTCTAATTTCTTAAGGTGGAATGTTTATTGATTTGAGCTCTTTCTTAATTTTTAATACAGACAGTTACACATATATTGCTTTCCCTACCATTATCTGTGAGAGGAAATTTAAATCATTAAAGTTAAATTTGCTTAGATGCTTAGATAAATGATGACATACTCTAAAGTACCTCACTTTTCCTAAACTGGCATTTCTATAACCACTCGCTGAATACCTGTTAAAGTTTCTGTAGAGGGAAGAAAGTCAAAGGGAAGAGAAAAAGTGAATTGCCCCATCCCAGATGTATCAGAGGTGCACCCACCCCTACTAGTTCGTAAGCCCTTTCAGACACTTTAGTAGCTTCTATAATAATGAAACAAGTTAATAAGATAGTCAACTTCTGTTCCCTGCATCCCTTCATTTGTACTTTGCAAAGACTAGTGTTACTTCTGTCCAGCAGTATTTCACCACAAGTTTACTCAGAAGTTTTTTTTTCCACCAGAAGGGAAAAGGGTATAATATATTTCTGGATAGAAACTTTCTTGCTACTTTTATCCATATTTATAGGAGGATTTATGAATGTTATTTTCAGAGGGCTTTGGTGTCCCTCTCTCACTAAGGAAAAGCTGAGCAAGTCATTGTGTGGTGGGCTCCGTTGGAAAGGGTGTGATGGGCTCCGTTGCAAAGGGTGTGCTGGGCTCCGTTGCAAAGGGTGTGATGGGCTCCGTTGCAAAGGGTGTGATGGGCTCTGTTGCAAAGGGTGTGATGGGCTCCGTTGCAAAGGGTGTGATGGGCTCTGTTGCAAAGGGTATGATGGGCTCCGTTGCAAAGGGTGTGCTGGGCTCCGTTGGAAAGAGTGGGAAGATCTGGCATACATCTTGGATTCTATGTGAAGAAGCCTCTCGGTTTACTGACTTACTATGCCTCCAAATTGGAGCTAAAGATACACATCAAATAATTGTCATTGAGAGAACGCATATCTTTCCTGCTGTGCCACAAACATTTTTGGGCACTGACACGCTTCCTACCTCCCAGGCATGGTTCTTAGTGTTTCCATGCAGTGACTCACTTAACCTTTCCAGCCACTCCGTGAGGGGGGCACCAACCTTGTCCTTGTGTTTTTAAGTGAGGCCTGAACTGAGTGGTGATGTACGTTCCCCACGATCTGCCCACGGACGCGGCAGGGCAGGGATTCACACCTGGTCCGTCGGCACGCGGTCCTCGTTCTGTGACGCTGCACTGTCTGCTCTGCAGAGAGGCGGACCCAGGGGCAGGGCTGCTGGACTCGGCAAACGCAAGGAGCCCGGTTAAACTAGAAGTGCAGATAAAGAACAAACAGAGTTTTAGCATTAGCATGTCCCATGTACTATTTGGGATATACTTACACTGCACATTTTTTTAAATTGTTAATCTGAGATTCAGATTTTAACTGGGAATGCTACATAGCTATATAGCCAAGTTTGGGGTTAGGAAACAAGGTGAGGGGTGGAGAATGCAAAGCGGGTGTTGTTGACTGAGGTTTACGACTTACCCTAGTCTCTGTAGGGTGTTTGGCAAACAGTAACACCTGCAGAGAACAACCGAAAATAGATGTATATTGGTTATTGAACGCAGAACAGGTATCCCATGTTTCCTCCCTCTTCCCCCTTTTCCTCTGCACACACACACACACACACACACACTCACACACACACACACACACAATGCAGGGCTCCCTGGTGGAAACTGAGCTGGAGAATGAAGCTCAGGACGAGGCATAAGGGCTCCTGCTTCCCTCCTGCTTCTAAATCTTTGACCTTACAATAAGCCTTGCTTACAAGTACGGGGTGGGAAGTGGGCTGGGGACAAAATGCTTCCACCTTAACCTGCAAGTTCTTTATTAAGTTTTGCCTAAAAGGTATTAGCCTCTAATGTGGCAACTTTCCCCTGAACTCTGAAAGGCTGGCCTTGCGGAATGAGCCCCCTGCTAACCTGACCACATCTCTTTAAATGTTTTCTTTTTCAAAATCTGTAACTAAAGAGCATTGCCAGGCAGGGTTATTTAGACAGCTCTCTGCACATTAATATCTACTCAATTAGTATCTCCTGCAGCTATGAGCTTACCCAGTACGAAAGATGTATTTTCTTTCTTCAAAATTGCTTCTTTTTGTTGTCGTTGTTTTCCATATTTTTCATCTTTCTTTATTCCAAATGGATCCTTTGGGCCCCAAGAGAGAGGACTAGGCAAGACCGTGGACAAGCCTGGCTCATTTCCTTAAACATGAGCCACGTACGTTCAAGACACGTGCACAGTGTCGACTCCAGAATGAGAATTCACAGAAGGAAAAGACTAGAACTCACCTTCCAGTGGGACCCAAGCTCGCCCTCTGACCCTGGAGTCCAGAAACCACCATTGATGTACCACAGACAGCAGAGGTGTGGGGTTTGCAAATCACAGGAGGTGCCAACACGTGTGGCCCCCATTTATGGCTTTCTTTAGATTTCTACTGGACAGTGCCACTCCAGGGTATGTGGCAAGGAGTGGAATTCCTAGGTCCTACGTGATTTCAGTCAGGGTTGCAAAAGGAGACAAGAAGAGTTGGGAGCAGTCAGCACCCAGAGGCCGGAAGGGGTACAGAGAAGAGCTGTTCCCAGGACCTGGAGTGAGAACGGCAGATGGGGGCTGCTGGATGGAAGGCATGGTGTTTAGTAGAGGAATGCAGCCGTCGCCAAACCGTGTCCAGCAAAGGGACGGTGAGGGGACAGGGAAATAGCTGCCCTGCCCTCACCCCCAGCCCACCTTCACCTCTGCCATTGCTCAAACCAACTGGAAATAACAAGGCTCCATATGGGTCAGACTCCCAGGCATAGAACGGTGGGGAGGAGAGTGGAGTTGGGTCTGGAAAGGCAAGTGGAGAACATATAAGGAGCGGACATTATCAGCTTTACTCCTTTGCTCCACAGTCAAAATGGTTTCCAAAGTGCTGAACCAGACTCCCGTTAGCACGTATGAGCACCTGTAGCTCCGCATTGTTACCGCATTTGGTATTGTGGGCTTTTTAAACTTTTTTATCTGGTAGATGTGAAATAGCAAATCACTGATATTTTAATTTGCATTTCTCTGAATACTAATGAAACTGAGTGGCTCTTCATATGCCTGTTGGCCATTTGCTTTTCCTCTGTAGTGAAATATCTGTTTATAACTCTTGCCTGTTTTTAAATTGAATTTTTGTACTTTTGTTATTGTTTTGTGAAGAATTACATATTTTGGATATCAATCCGTTATCATTATGTATGTTTCTCTCCATTTGTGGCTTCCATTTTCACTTTATTAAATTTTTTGGTTACAGATCTTAGCTTTAATACCATAGAGTTTATCAACCATTTTCCTTTATAAGCTGTGCTGTTAGTGTGTTATTTAACAATGTCATACTAATTCCAAGATCATAATATGTTTTTTTCTAGTAATTACCCTGTTTCCCTGAAAATAAGACCTAGCTGGACAATCAACTCTAATGCATCTTTTGGAGCAAAAATTAATATAAGACCCGGTATTATTATGTTATATTATATTATATTATATTATAGTATAGTATAGTATAGTATAGTATAGTATAGTATAGTATGTTATATTAGAGCTGGTCTTATAGTATAGTAAAAAAAGACCAAGTCTTATATTAATTTTTGCTCCAAAAGACACATTAGAGCTGATTGTCCGGCTAGGTCTTATTTTCAGGGAAACATGGTAATATAAGTTTAGTTGTGAAAAGTATAAAAAAATAGAGATAAGTAAAAGATAAAAAGAAAAATTACCCATCATCCCATTACCGGAAATAACCACTGGTACTCATTTTTCTAAGTCCTAATCTCACATTAAAAAAATTAACGTGGTACCCAAATAAGCCTGATGAGAAACAATCCGTGATGAGCATTGCATTCTTTCCAGTAATCTCCTGCCCAAATGTCCAATCTTGCAGTAGAAATAGTCAATATTGACTAATTTTTATTTCTTTCCTCGAAATATTTTTCTTTTGCTCTTTGCATTGCAAGCATGTCTCATGCTTCAGGCAGGAAGAAATGTTTGAGTCAAAGGTGAGTCAGAGGCAGACAGTCAAATGCTGAGGCATGGCCTCAAGACATCAGGTAACAGGAAAGGCTACTTGGATGTACCAGGTGGAACCACGGCCAGGCCTCCCCCGCAACCCCCATGCAGTTCTCCCAAACGAAGCTTGACAGCGTGTTGTTTACAACTACAGGGGGTGTTTCTCTTTGCTGTTGAATCAATCTGTCGTTGTCGTGGCTACTCTGACTTGATTCCTCAAATGCACTGTCACTCTGTTCACTAGCAAAAGTCCATGCTCTGAGTGAGGTCATCTCTGAACAAGCAGATCTCCCCGTTATCCACTGCTATGTAACACATCACTCCAACATTTAGTGACTCAAAACAACAGTTGTAGTCTTATCTCATGGTTTCTATGGGTCAGGAATTCAGTAAGGGCTCAAGTGGGTGGTTCTGGCTCAGAGCTTCTCCTGTGGTTGCTGTTAGATCCATAAGTTGGACCTGTGCGGGGACTGAGGTGGCTGGGAGCTGACCAGGGAGGTCTCTCTCTCTCTCTCTCTCTCTCTCTCTCGCTCTCGCTCTCGCTCTGTCTCTGTCTCTGTCTCTCCATCTCCATGTATTTCCTGGGCCTCCCCATGTGGTCTCTGTGTGGGCTTTCTGATAGCAAGCTGGTCTCAGGACCACTGGACTACTTTTCCATGGTACTTCAAGAGTGAGTGTCCCAGCAACTAAGGTGGAAATTGCATTGCCTTTTATCACCTAGTCTTAGTAATGTCACCATTGAAGAGTTGCAGAAGCCCATTCTATTTCAAGAGAAAAGCACAGAGACACTACTTCTCAATGGGAAGAGTATAAAAGAGTATGGAGCTATGTTTGAAAACCACCACAGTCTGGATGGATGGATGGATGGATGGATGGATGGATGGATGGATGGATGGATGGATGGATGGATACCAAAGGAGTTTAGTCAGGGAAGGGAAATGCCAGATTTTTATCAAATAATGAGCCCCTGGTTGCAAAAGGGGGAATAATTTTAGGGAGAATGAAGTCTCGTTTGCCTGTAAACTTCAAAGCTTAACTATGATCTCTCCGCCTGACTCAGCCCAGTCTGGCTCTTGGCTCTCCAGTCTGCCTGCAGTGGGGTCCTTGGCTTTACAACTCCGCCACCTCGTGGCCATGGTGTGTATTCCGCAAGGGCTGAGGTCGATAACCCGGGAGAGCATCTACTTTAATTAAGAGAGACCTTCCTGCTGCTCCAGTCTCCCCCGGCTGGCTGGTTTGCGCCAAGGGTTCTTAACCTCGCAGTTACAGAATCTTCCCGGAAGGCGCTTATTCAAATGCAGATGTGTTCCTTTGGAAAGATAAGCAGAAAACGATGGTCTTCTAAGTTACCAATGATTAACATGGGACAATAATTTGAAGACTGCCGGTTCGATTCCCACATGGGCCAGTGGGCTCTCAACCACAAAGCTGCCAGTTCAACTCCTCCAGTTCCGCAAGGGATGGTGAGCAGCGCCCCCTGCAACTAAAATTGAACACAGCACCTTGAGCTGAGCTGCCGCTGAGCTCCCAGATGGCTCAGTTGGTTGGAGCTCATCCTCTCAACCACAAGGTTGCCAGTTAGACTCCTGCAAGGGATGGTGGGCTGCGCCCCCAGCAACTAGCAACGGCAACTGGACTTGGAGCTGAGCTGCACCCTCCACAACTAAGACTGAAAGGACAACAACTTGAAGCTGAACAGCACCCTCCACAACTAAGATTGAAAGGACAACAGCTTGACTGGAAAAAAGTCCTGGAAGTACACACTGTTCCCCAACGAAGTCCTGTTCCCCTTCCCCAATAAAATCTTTAAAAGAAAAATATGCAAATAGACTGGCCCTGCTTTGTTCTCCAGGCTAGCAAGCTGCATTGACCCCGAGGGGCCGCCTTACCATCTCCTTCCGTCTTTACAATATTTCACAGCATCTTCTCTGGGCCATCTCTGTGTGGGGTTATAGGAGGCAGGGAGACAGGACACAGGATTTAGTGAGAAGGTTTGGATTCCAGCATCACCACTTCTCATCTCTGCGACCTTGGGCAGACCACTTAACTTCTCTGAGACTCATTTTTCTCGTCTATGAAATAGGGACTAGTAGCATCAGGTGTAATGGATATAGCTTTCCCCATTTCACAGCTGAGGAAATGACTCAAAGAAGGGAAGGCACCACTGCACCTGGACATGGACAGGTAGAAAGTACCAGAGATGGCAGTCGTGCCCTGCACCCCACACCCGAGGTCACGTCCTTGGTGCCCCGTTGTGCTGAATTAATGAGAGCAGCACGTGAAGAAATGGCTCCTGTGCTGTCGCCGGGACACTGCACGCTTTCCTGCCCCCACCCCCCCACAGCTGGACCCCACTGGTCCCCACAGCTCCTTCCCTGCCCCGCCCCCACCTCCAGGCCCACCTGGAGCTTGTTCCTTGAAGTGGCCTCAGTTCAGCAAGAGCTGAAAGAATTTTCTAACTGCTTTGCGATCTCTAGGTGAAAGGACCTCTTAACACCTACACTTTGTGAAGACTCTGCGTGTGAATGTTGGGTTCTGTGCCTTTTGAATTTGCTTGCCAAGCAAGGCTAAAGCGAGCAGCCCTGTCCTGGGACTTCTCGTTTGTACGACCCAGATATTTCAATCCTATTTATCGTCCCTCCGTTTCTGCATCCCCTTCCCTGCTGTTCCTCACACTTGCTCAGTTGGCTTGTTTGCAGTCCTTCGTATTATATTTTAAATCATTTCCATCAGTAATGAAATGTGGCGATGCACTGTTTTCCAGCCCAGATGCCCTTTTTTGTAAACCTTTGAGAATGCAAGGTAAAAATAATATGCAAATTAACATTATCTGCTCCCCACACACAAGTTGTAAACATGTTCTGGCTGGTACACAGTCCACACAAAATGACACTTCTGATCACAGCAAACTACTGCTTGAGCAACGTTCACCGAAGTGTCTACTTGTATGTATTTTTGTGGCACCCCGGTGTACACTACATTCTCCTTATCCGCGCTTTCCTCCGTGGACACTCAGGTTGCTTCCATTTCTGGCTGTCGTACATGAGGCTGCATGTGGGAGAGGAAGTGAGGAGTCCACACACACGTGGACTTCCATGCTTTCGCTGCGACGTTTGACTGTAGTTAAATGATATTTCTGTGCTGCTGACTGAAGCGTTCGACTTTACCCCACGAGTGCAAACTACAAAAAAATCCTGTCACTGTTTCAGAAAGGAAGTTTAGGAAAGCAGATGTACATTTTTCTATAGTTGTGTTTTTCAAGAATGAATAACAATAGGAAATTTTTATACTTGAATCATTTATTTCACAAAATGTAGCACCTTAACTGTATTTACTTAAAAATATAAATACTGTAATTTTTTTGTGGATTTTTGACACATTTTTGAGAAAAAACTTAAAATCAGTTAATGCAGTTAAAGGGTTAAAGGGGGGAATGGTTTATTTGATTGTTGCTTTCGTGCTTCTATAGCGCTGCCTTCTCTTTTCCAAGAGAAGCAAGATTGAAGGAGAAGTGAATGGAAATCCAAGGGGACCTGAGGTTTCAAGGGTGAAGACATTCATTCAGCTGTGCGTGTGGTGGGCTTGCTGTGTCAGGGGTGCTCCTGTGGCCTGAGGACAGAGGGAACCAGGACAGACAAACGCTGTGTCTAAGGAACCGACGTCCAAGTGCAGAGGGACAGAAAGGCACAGGCAGCTGGAAGGGGAACTACACGGGAGATGCAGTAAAGCCTGTGCAGGCTGGCTGTGCCTGGATTGTCTGTGGGGAGGCGACATCTGGGCTAAGAGCTGACGGATGCAAAGGAGCCAGTCGTGGAAAACCCAGGGGCAGAGAGTCCGGGGCTGGGGAGCAGCCAGCTGGGTCCCCACAGGCTGCCTGGCCCATGGCCGGGATTCTTGCCAGGTGCCTGAGGCCGACCAGAACCTAAATGAACGGAGCGACCACCCCACAGTCACTAGTGGCCGCACTGAACTGTGGGGCCAGGGTGGTGAAGACGCTGTGGACACAGAGCTGGAAGGTCCTACCCCAGAGGCCCAGAGGCCTCAGTTCCCGGGTCACCTTATCCAAGCAGCTGTCCCTTCCTCACACCACCTTTCCCCACCGGACGTTTCAGGCGCTGGTCTGTGGATGTGTTTGGGGCCCGTCTCCATCCAGCACTCCGTGGTGCAGGGCCATGTTTTCCTGCCATTTCCCCTAATTCTAGGAGAGGGTCTGGCACATGGCAGGTAAATAACATTTGTAGTTTGCTACCGGCCTCCATGGCCATTCCGTGCCTCCCTGTGCTTATTGAGAGCAAACAACAAAAGAAACTTCCATTTGAAGTGGAAAACAAACTGTGTGTCCAATGAGCTTGTTTTTCAGGAAAAGAGAACCGAGTGCCCACCCTGTGCCAGCCACTCTCCCTGTGAAGCGTCACTCACCCTCCGGGCGCCTCTGCCAGGCGGCGTTTGTATCAACGTGTGTGCAATGAGATTTCAAACACCAGCTGACGTGTCTTTACTTCTCTCTGCACTTGTGATATGGCTGTTCCCCCTGCCCAGCCCCACATGTGACTCACCTCCCGCCTGGGGGTGGGGGGGTGGAGGTCACTGTGGGATCAGAGAACAACACGGCCCATTTGTGTCTGTAACGTGCCAAAGGCAGTGATAAGTACAAAGCAGAACAATTGCGACGCATACTCAGGAATCAGCTTTTCCAGCTGTGCAGATGACGGAATGCCACACAGGCTAGAGACAGGAGGGGAACGTGAGGAGGGCAGCTGAGCGGGCTGCAGGATTGTCCCCTCCACCCCAGGGCAAGAGCAGGGGGCCTCACGGAGGCCGGGTCGGGCTGCTCAAGGGCCAGTCTCCATTTGAGGGGAGAGTGGCCATTGCTTTCACTGAGGACCTCAGTCTTCTCAGCCACGTGGGGAGGGAGGGCCATTCTTTAACTAACTCTCCCAGTGTGAAAGGCTGGTGCTAAACAGTGGGGGCGGGGGGTCACCAAAAACACAGGACAGGACCAAGAAGGGAGAGTTAAGAATGAGTTAAGATCTTCCAGGGGTGTAATATTCCCTCTCCACCTTGCCCACTTTTCAGATCAGAAAAATGAGACTCAGAAAGTTAAATGGCTTGTACAAGGCCAGACAGTGGAGGGAAAGAGCTAGAACCCAGGTTTCTTTGACTCCAGGGTTCCTGAACTTTCCACCTCACCCAGCTACCTGCCTCAAGAGGTGGCACTGATCAAAATCTGTTTCCTATGGGTCGCAAGCAGCCCTAGTGGCTCTTGACGATTTTCAAGTGAACCAGGAATCGTGGGTTCCCAGAGGGATGTGCCGGTGGCTCTGCATGTGATCACTAGAGGGCACCAGCGCACCACAGACCCGCCGGGTCCCATCCATCCAGGAGGGGCTCCTTCCAGCCATGCTCCATTGCAAGCGAGAGCTTGCCCTGTTCCTCCCTCATTTCTTTAGTCCAGTCGCTAGTTCACAGCCCACCACACGGGACGTGTAAGAGTAAAACTTGCTGCGGATCAGAATGCCTACTGTTGGTGGAAGTTTTGAGCCTCTACTGACAAGCCATAAATTACGCTTGAATTGCTCCAAATCTGACCTGGGACCACCCTCACTCAGCACCATCTACAATGGTCTGGAAGATGCAGATTCTCAGGCCCTGGATTTATTTTTCTTGCCTCGTTGCTGTGACTAGGACTTCCAGGGCTTTGTTAAATAGAAGTGGTGAAAGGGGACATCCTGGTCTTGTTGCTGACTTGAAAGGCTTTTGACTTTTCACTGTGTAGTATGATGCTAGCAGTGGGCTTATCATATATGCCATTTATTATGTCATTCTACGATGTATACATATAGCAGATTATCCCGTTGTACACTTTAAATCTATACCGCTGTATTTGTCAATTCTCACTAAAGCTTGGGGCAAAGTTAAACATTAATAAATTTTAAAAGTTTTTAATAGCTATTGTTTTAAGCTACTAGGTTTTGAAATGGCTTGTTATGCAAAAGGGTGTTTTGATATAATGCATGTTTTTTCTCACTCACTATATACTTTAATGTGGGCTGAGAGGTTGGGTGCTTTGCGCCATGCAGTCACTCGGGTGTTCAGGAATCTTTTGTACGGCGGCTCCACCATCTTCTAAGGCCTTGGTTGTCTACACTTGGCCACAGATGAGGGGAGAGACACAGTGTTGTGGATTATGTGAGAAGTTTGGGGGACCAGGCCTGAAAATGACCTGCAGTTATACAGAATAAGAACTCAGTTACAGGGACCATCTAACACAGAGGGTTGGGGAATATGATCAAACCATGTAAACAGGACAAAGGTGAAAAGCACAGGTTTGGAGAGTCCTGCCGACTCTCCACATGTGTTCTTACACACACACACACTTCTAATAACATAGTACAGTGACTATTGTGCTGGAATATTGATAAATGGCTTTAGGGACGCTGAAAATAGAGCAATTGGTTTTGCATGGAGCCAGAAGGCCAGTCAGCAAAAGAAATGCAGTGGTGGTCGCATTTGACCCGGGTTTGAAGGATGCATAGGAGTTTGCCAGCCAGAAAGGGAAGGTGAATCTAGGCAGAGGGTAGAGGGTCGTGAAAGACCACAGTTTGTGCAGAAAACAATAAAGGAAACAGACACACAGAATGAAGGAGGCCTCTGGATTAGGCTGCACTAGGGGATGCCTGGGCCTTTTAGTTCCTTGAACCTTTAGGTTTAAGCTATTTTGAGCTGGGTTCAGTTATTTATAAGCCAGAGTGTTGATGAATAACCCTTCCTAATATGAAACATTAGGATTCTTTATTTCTAAGGAAATAACATCCACTACACCACCCAAGGTCAGCCTCCCAAAAGCGTAGTGGGGGACAGAGAGATAATAAACTTAATGCATCCTCAACTAGATCTTTCCCACTGGTTCCCACCATCAGAGTCCATTGCCTTCTCCTTGGAGCCAAACCATTTTTCCATTATGAATCTCTGTCTTCTCTTCTGTCACATGGGCCTCGTAGTGGCCCCTCAGTCCCTGCTGAAACTATGCTATGCCGAGGACTTCTCCTTCTGGCTACAGATGATTGGATGAGTTATGGCCATGTGACCCTTGATGTGCCAATCAGATTCTCTCCTATGAGAACAGAGACAAAATCTCTAGTGAGACACAGATAAGCCTCCAGCTGACAGCCTGGGACTTAGGGTCTGTTTATGACAATGTGCGAGCTGGAAAGTTGACACCTGGAAACCCATCTTCAGAGAAAGGCTGGAAAAGAGAACAAATCAGCAGCGAAGCCCTACAGCCCAGGGATGAAGGAAAAGAAAGCGGTGGCCCAATGACCGCCCACGTCCCGTGAGACCCAGCTCAATCTCCTGCTTTTGTTTTCCATGACACTCCCTTGTAACCTGCTAAGAAACCACCTTTCTTGGATAATGTAAGTAGGTGACTGTTCTTTGCAAAACAAGTAAGTCCTGGATGAAACAGAAAAAGAACGATCATTTTTGGGGCCATTGCAAGGCTAATAATATCCTAGCATAATATCATAGTATAAAAGTATGATCATGAAGCAAATTGGGGATAAAAATATCTTATGGGAATGTTGTGTAGGCTGAGGTTATCCATGAAATGCATAGTTTCTGGCACATATTAAGTAGGCCCCCCCAAAAAATGTTATTATATCATTATTGGTCGTCCCACAGCCTCCAGACACATACATTCACGAATGTGTGGCTTTGCCGAGGATGTAAAGGTGTGGGGAGGGGATTTACGATGCCTGGCACACGCTTGCCAACTACAAATCCCTACTACACATCCTATTTCACAAAGACCATTTCCGGTCATGGCCCCAAGTATTTTTTTCCTTTGCCTTCCCCTGAAAGGCCCCCCAACTCGTGGCCTTTTCTCGCCCTCCAGGATTCCCAGCTCCACCCAAACTTACACACGCAAACCCATCCAGGTCTCAGCAGAACGAAGGCCCTCCACTGTGAGCAGCACTTCGGTGGCACAGCCTGCTTCCTGTTACCCTAACATGGCTACGGGGCTGAGCGGGCACGGAGCTGGCTCCATGACCCCATGTTTGTGCCAGCAGGGTGAGGCTAGATGCAGCCCTGCCAAGAGGCAGACGGGAGAGGACATTAGAAGCCAGCAAGGACTAGGGTCTAATTCAGTCTCTTGGTGACAGATGCTGTGTGACGCTGATGGGCCTGCCCTCCCTCATTCCTCCCTCCACTTTGCCCTCTCTTTCACCTCCCTTGCCTGTCTTAAGGACTCTTGAAGATGTCACATCAGGCAGAGGCCAAGTTGTCAGCGAAGGAGGTGGAACTTTAATGGGGCATTAGGCCTAATGAACAAAAACTGACAAAAGGAAGGAGGCCCGAGGCCTGTTCCATGGGGCAGATATTCTGTCTCCAATAAAGGGGAGAAATCTGGCAGGAAAGGGGGAGTGGAGAAGCTCCGAGAAATCCTTCTAATGTACCAGATGTGTCCTGACATGTCGTGTCTAATTCTCCACAAAGCTCCAAGACAAATTAAATGTGCCTGATGAGCAGGAAGTGGGCATGGCTGTGAGTTTTGAAACCAGGAGGAGCTGCCAGCCCACATCACAATTAAACTAAAATGGTCCCTGAGTGATTCTTGGTCAAACATGTTGGCGAACTTGATTTCATGCCCAGAGTCAACAATTCTACAACACAGACTTCCAAACAATGATTTTATTGGCCCCAGGATCCATGATGCACAGAGGTTTTTAATTGGCTCAATATCGTTGCAGCATTTCTAAAATAGATAAATCACTAATACCCACCGATGACCTCAAATTTCATCAGCGCCCAAGTTTCACATTCGAAATTCTAAAAATACTGCCAAGCTGAGGATATCGGAAGGCTATGTGTTCAAACAAGAAATTTACAATAAACAAAGAAGTACAAGTGACTGGCAAACTAGGAAATGTCCTCAAGTGTATCGATCGTTAGGGAAATGCAAGTTGAAAAGGTAACAAAGATTCACCGTCATTCAGCAAAGTAGTAAATGCTAACACATTTGATAATTTCTATTTTGGGGAAGGACATAGGAGACAGAAATTCTCCTCCACTGCTGTTGTGATTGAAAATTAGTATAACCATTTAAAAAATATCTCAGCACAATCTACTATTGTCAACGTAGATACTCTTTGATCCAGCCCGTCTCCTGCTAGGAATTTTCCCACTGCTCTAGTTCCATGTGTTTGAATTCTATGGAGCCATCTGAATAAGTAAGCTGGATCCACATAGAGCAACGTGGAATGATTCCAAGTGTACAGTGTGCATGAAAGCAAAGAAAAGAATGACGTTAAAGCATAATTGAATTTATATAAATATACCGCAAACAACATTAAGTGTCTGGAGCGACGCATATGATGAAAAAGAACAATAAAGGTGGATGGGAAGGACACATGTTACACCCAAGAGCATGGAGGCCTGTGGCAAGAATAATGGCAACGAAGAAGAAAAGTGAAAAAACAGTAAGATGTAAAAAAAAAAAAGCTAAAAAGAGGTTTTATGTGGACTGTGCTCTTCTGTGAGTTAAGAGCCGTGATTAACTCAGGTCCAACAGGTCTGAAAAAGAAAAATTAAAACCATGAGAAAAGCTCTCAACTAATCTTGCCTAAGCATACGAAATGTATGGCTAAAAATGCTAATCAAGACGTTTGTTGTTGTAGCAGTAAGTTGAAAACATTCTAAAAGTCCATCAGCAAGGTCAAGGTGAAATAAATCAGCTTCCATCCATTGAAGAGCGTACGGTGAAGCTTGGAAAAATGGTGAAGTGATATATATGAACTAATGGAATTTTCTTATATGAACTCTGAAATTTTCTCGGAGATGTGTAAACTCTGAAAACCATGTGACAGTGTGAAAGGAGACATACACAGATGACCTGGGGCATTTATCCTCTTCCTCCTGTCAGTAGCTTAATTCGAATTCTGACCCAGCAGGTCTCAGTTTAAACTTAGTGAGAAAACAGGCTGAGTCCAGCCATGGGACCAGGAGGCACCCCATTTCCAAAAAAGGCCATTTCTTCACGAGGGAAGGTCCCACGCTTAACATGCTCACCTACATGCTCCCTGCTCCTCCTTCTCTACAAATATGGCCGAGTGTTTTAGGAGTGGGGTTCCTCTCTGGATGCCTTTCTGAGGTCCAGCGAGGCCTGGCTGGAACTACGTGTAATTGGAATCTCAGAAGGAGAAGAAAGAGAAAAGAGAATAAATATTTGAAAAGGTAATGGTTAAGAATTTACCGAAAATGATAAAAGGTATCCACCCCATATCTAAAAATCTCAAAGAATTGCCAACTGGATAAACACGCCTCCCACCTGCTTCCTTCCCACCCCCACGAAAACATCTACTGTGTTTCCCCAAAAATAAAATCTAGCTGGACAATCAGCTCTAATGCGTCTTTTGGAGCAAAACTTAATGTAAGACCCGGTCTTATTTTACTATAATGTAAGACCGGGTCTTAACATAATACGATACGATACGATACAATAATACCAGGTCTTATATTAATTTTTGCTCCAAAAGACGCATTAGAGCTGATTGGCTAGCTAGGTCTTATTTTGGGGGAAACAGAGTATACACGTCATTTTCAAACTGCTGCAAATCAAAGATAAAGAGAAAATCCTGAAAGCAGCCAGTGTGCCCAGAATGCAAGAACAAGGTCCCACCCACCAAACTGTGGAACCAGGCCTCCCTAACTGCCCCTCTGTGCCCAGGCTTGTGGCTCCTCTTCTCTTGGAGAAAAGAGCAGGAGCCAGGATTCAGGATAACCTGGGTTTGTTCTTAGGCTACCTCACTGATAAGCTGTATGACCTGGGGAGAGGGTTTAACTCCCTGCAGCCTCAGTTTCTCAATCTGCAGAATGGGTATAGCTACCCCTACTTGGCAAGGTTGTTTCGAGAATTTGCAATAGAGCAGGTGCTCAGGTCCAATAAGCAATGACATCTCTTGTTGTCCTAGTATCCCCTGTGACCTGATACATCCCAGCAAGAGTCATCTTCTGAGAATGCTTTGGGTTTTCACTCTTCTGTCCCCTTGCCTCCCACTTTTCCCTTGCTCTCTACTGCTTACAGAATCAAGACAAACACCTTTGGCCCAGAACGTAAGACACTCCACAGTACCGCCCCAAATTACTTTTTTAAATCATTTTTATTTCCAGTAATAATGAATAAATACCTTCTCCTTGTAAAATATGCTAATGACAGAGACCTATTATATGGAGTAAACCATCCAAGTCCTTCCTAATTTTCACTCACTGCTCCCCATACAACCTCGGCCTGTAGATTGGTGTGTACCACCTGCCCTTTCTTCATTTACACACACGTGCTCACACATATGGGAACGTACGTGTAATGTTTCATACATGCATGACATCATAGTTGGGGTCCCACGAGCCCAGGTGGGGAGTGCTCATGCCCCCTGCACCCTGCTGAAGCCTCCTCTGAAGTTCCCACACCCCCTTCCTCGAATGTGTTTTGGAAAAGGCCTAGGAAGGCCTGGACCAAGTCACACAGGCCTCAGGCGGCCTCTCTAGACACCCGCCGCCTCTTCTGAGGTCCAAGGGTAGTTATTTCAGTGAAGCATCCGTTTTACACGGGATGCTTGTAACGTCCCACATTTGGCTGGCGTGTGCTTCCTCGCACCCCTCGCAGCAGCCCAGGCCTGCACACTGCAGCCCATGGCAACAATCATGTGAATGTTTCTAGCTCGTAGCACCATTTCTGGAGCACTTGCCATGTGTGCTAAGTGCTTTTCCACGGGTCACACTGCCAGTAAGTGGGTGGGCCAGGATTCAGTTGACTCAGGGCTGCTTGCTTTTGGGTCCCGCATTGTACTGACTCTGCTGTGTGCCTGAGAGCCGGGTGTAGTCGGTTTCACTGGGTGGCCTCTCTAGGAGCAGGCCCCCCGTCCACAGCAGAAGACCCTGCCTCACTCCCACTCTCCACCTGTGCCTCCCACCTTACCCCGCCTTGTCACCTGCCTCCATCCCAGCTCTAGTCCCCTTTCCAGGCCCAGCCTCATGCTCCTCAAACTCACATTGCATTCTGCTCCCTCGACTCAGGCTTTCATCCCAGACCAGGTCTCAGCCTCCTCGTGACGTACCTTTGGAGGCTCAGGAGAAACATGGCACCTTGATGACCCGTTCAGCCCAGGCCTGCTGATGGGAGAAAGGGAAAGCCATGGCCTGAGACTGAGATGGGGGGGGCAGGGGCAGGTAGGGAGTCTTCCTTGGGGGCAGACACTCTGCAAGCCCCACAGGAAGGGAGGTGCTGCAGGAGGCGGGCTGAACTTGACAGTGAGCGTCAGGCAGTGAGTAATGGAAAAATCTCAGCTCTCCCAGTCACGTATGTGTCATTCCCACCTTGGGTCCTGCAGGCTCCCTGAGCTCTGACCGAGAGCCGGGCTTGCCCAGCCTCAGCCGCCAAGTTACTTGGAAGCAAATTAGCTTTTACTAAGCCATGACAAATGACAATATAAGTATTTCTGCAGGAAGAGCTGGAAGCAAATTTCCATTTTATTACATAGCTTTTTCTCAGGCAGACCTATCAGAGCAACCTTCTCTAGTTGGCTTAGGTGGCGAGCATAATTCCCAGGACCTATACAGCTGAGGGGCAGCTTACACCGTGTTTTATTCAATGGCTACAGGATTTGTCGTTTTAAAGAGTTTTCTCCTGGCACTTTGATACATTACAGCTCATGGAATGCAGCTAAAAAAACAAATGTATGAAAACTATTTAACAGCTCTGATAGTCAATAAGGTGGAACTAAAAACATCAAGTTACCATTTTACTGTATTAAATTAACCCCAAAGTATTTTTTACTAAATGATGGCCAGTGCTGGTGACATTGAGATGAAACTGGTCCATTCGTGCTTAATCAATGCCATGGTCAAGTTGTACAAGGCTTTTGGGAAACAGTGTAACAGTAAATATCCACAGCATACAATGTTTCTATCCTTTCGCTTGGTAGGAAACATTGAATAGGGGAACAGGGGTCTTAAGGAAAGGAAAAAAAAACACATGAATAAAATACTAAATATTTAAGGATGCTTATTACGGTATAATAAAAAAATAGATAAACCTGAAACGAATAAAAATAGCCAACCATAGTAGCTTTGGCAAATAAAGCAATATTATCTATGAAGTCAATTAAAAAATGGTAATTGTGAGCAATGCGTAAAAACGAGGCAGTATATATATATATATATATACAGGACAAACAGGCTGCAACATGGAATGTTTGCTGCCAACCCATCCATGTGTGCACGCAACCAGAAGGGATCCCAGCAATGAGAACTGTGGTGTCAGCATTGGGGAAGACATTTTTTTAAATCAAAATTGCCTTTCTTATGTTCATATTGTGTTTACAATGACAATAAGAGAAATTGTTGCACTTATACGTATTAATGCTATGATGGTTTTAATTTTTGTCCTCCGGCTGAAGTGTATCTTTTGCGGCTAGTGCAATCAGCCTCCTGCTCCCCTCCATGAGTAGTTAAGCCTTTCAGCCTGTATTATTCCTTTATCGACCTAAGTGTCCCGGGATAAAAGCCCCAACCTTTCAACACAGCACCATGGGAGACAGGGCTTGTACCAGTTAGTTTAGCAAAACTCAGTGTGGCACAATGACTCATCACTGCTCTAAATCAAAGTGGTTTTTCTAAGTGAGGGAGTTGTAAACCTAATCCCTGCTTTTTGATCCGAGCCAGGCTGGGGGCAGGAGAGATGGGCTTTAAGAAGTAAAATTGATGACTTCAGTAAGGATTATGAACGTACTGTACCCTCCTAGCTGTACTAAACCATGTAGCACATAAACACCCCAGTTCTGGAGTCCATGAACCTGGGATTGACTCCAGGTCTGCCTCTTACCCACTGTGTGGCCTTTGTTCCTCAAGCCCTCTGGGCCTCGCCCTTGTGTGCATTCATTAGGTTTCTATTACATGTCAAACTCTATGGTGGGGGTACTGGGGTGCGGGGGGGATAGAAAAGGCTCCTGCCCTTCAGGGACTTGCAGTCACTGTGACTTATCGACTCTAAACAATGAAATGAGTACAAACCAAACAATTGCTGCTGGTAAAGAGTTCTACAGAGAAAATCAGTGGGGCTGGAAAGCAGGTTAGCATGGAGCTCCTGCTTTAGACAGGATGTTCCGGAAAGTTCTCTTCAAGGAGGTGTCTTTTGAGTTCAGATCTGAGCAGTGAGAAGGATCGAGTCTTAGAATAGCCAGAGGAAGAGTGTTCTAGGCACTGGAAGGGAAGTTGGGGGTTATAAACAAAACACCCATCACGTGGGTCTGTTGTGGGGATTCAATGGAGGATGTGGTTTCTTACAGCCACCACTACTGGGACCCTGTGTGTGGTGTCCAGGAAGGGGCTGCTGCTGGGGGTGAAAAGAGCTGAGTCCGGGTCTTGGGTGTACTGTTTACCAGCAGAGTGCCCCTGGCATGTTATTCACTCTCTGAGCCTCAGTTTCCCTACCCATAAAAGGGGTTCAAACATGCAGCCCAGGGCACCGTGTACTCCATACATAGCGATTGTGATGATGGTACTGACAGTGGTGATGATCACGAAGATGATGATGATTCCAGCTGCGTGACCTTGAACAAGTGACTTAACCTTCCGAAGCTCCCATTTTCGTGATCTGAAAACGAGGGCAAAGGATGGACTGAATGCTCATTCATGTTTTATACCAGGAGGAAAGAGGATGGGTAGGTGGATGGATGTGAGATGGACGGATGGATGGATGGATGGATGGATGGATGGATGGATGGACAGATGAATTGATAGACAGATGGATAGAGAGAAGATAGATGGATTGATGAATAGATAAGATAAAATAAGATTCACATAGTTAACTAGATATGGAGATGGATGCTAGTAAGGGTTTTGTTCATATTGCTTCAATTTTCTGAGCAAAATAAGAATCAGGGCCTTCTTTGGTGGAGAAGGTATCGGGCTTGCAGAGAGAAGAGAAGATGTGAAATGGGCATGTGGAGACCAGGAGAGTGAGTAGAACCAAAAGACACAGAGATCGCCTGGCATCCCACGTGGCTGCTGTGGTCATCGCTGTGACACCAGAGGGTCAGCATGGGGAGGGATTTATCTCCAGCCCCACTTGCTGCTTCAGCGCAGACCTGAGGTTGTGGAGAGCTGGGTGCATCCAGCTTTGAGTTCTTGTCAGACAACTATGTCGAAATTACAAGGGCGTGAATGTTCGTGCCAGGCAGTGATTGGAACAGAAAGTGGGTAGGGAGAGCAGTGAGGGGCATGGGGAGGGTGGCTGACAGTGAGGAGCAGGCTGTGGGGGACTGAAGCTTGGACTTGAGGTTCTAAATCTAGAGTGGTCACACACTGGTGGCCCCAGGTTGGAACTGACTCCCAGGGGGGTTTGCCTTGGCTTATGTGTTGTCTTAAATCACTCCAGCTAGTTGACAAGTAAAGTCTTCCTATCTTGCTTTTTATGAATAATCCAGATCTGGATTATTCTGACACCTTCCATGGGCCGACCTCGGGCCCAGAGCATCGGCAGTCCTGATGTCCTGCAGCTGCCCAGGCAGCACGGTCCCCTCGGCCCCTGCAGGGCTCCTTCCTCATCTTAGTGTCTGCCCATCTACGGCATTCACTTAGTCAGCAAACCCGTGAATGCCACTGAGCTCTGCCCAAGGAGGCTGGCTGGTCATTGGACGGGAGCAGCAGAGCCCTGACTGTGGCGTGGACAGCCCGGGTGGTGACAGCCTGACGAAGGAGTCTGGGTCTGAGCTGTGAGAGGTGTCCGTGCCAGGTACAGGGAAGGCACGGAGGGCAGAGGCATCTACAGGGCGCCGCGAGTTCCAGGGCAGGCCGGCCGGTCGGGTGAGAGGGATAGAGGCTTTGGCGAGGTTGCCATGGGGGAAGCAGCGTGGGGCTGTGCGTTCCAGGCAGGAAAGCGCCTGGTCACAGACAGAGGCCAGGCGCCTGCACACAGCAGGAGACGTGCAGTGGCGTGTGGCTGATGGCCGGCGAGCAGGAACAAGGCGGGCAGGCTGATGGCTCTCAGCAGGCCTGGTGCTGAAAGGCCTCCAACGTCCAGCCCAGAAGCTTGACCTTGTCCCACGGGCCATGGGCACAGTTTCCTGCACGGGGGTGATGCGATGGAGTTTGGGCTTTGGCGAGACCCCTCTGGGCCAGGGTGGAGGACTGACAGGGAGCAAAGGCAGGCGCAGGAAGGCCGGTTAGGGGGTTACTGACTAAATCCAGGTGTGAAGCAAAGTAAGACAGGAATGATGACAGCTCAGGGCCAGGACGAGAGTGAGGCACTCTGTAGGGCGATGCTGGCTGGGGCTGAGCAGACGCAGGACCGGCTCTGAGGCTGACAGCCATGTCCATGCCCCACCTCACCCGGCCCAGAACCCGGTGGGGGGGCACTCTGTAGCTGGTGACGCCCCCCCTCATTTTCCAAAGGTAAGAGCCTTGGGGTAGCGTGCTCATCATTACTGATTTTTTTTTCCACTCAAGGACTTCGGGGTAGAGCAGGGACGTGAGTTCAAATCCCGACTCTTCTACTCCTGGCTCTCACAGCCTCTCCATGGTCACCCCAACATGGGAAATAGACCAAAGGTCCCTGTGCCCCAGGGCTGCTCCAGGCTTAGAGGAGGCTGAACGCTGGGCTGCGACCACAGGGGACACCCCCTCAGTGACCCTCTGTCTTTGCCACTGATGTCTGTTTCTTGTGAGAGACCCCAAGGCCAATGGGTTCTCTTTCTTGATCCACTAAGCTATGATTTCATGGCCTGTAGCGCCTACCATGGCTTCTCCCCCCAAGGGTTTGCCTCAGCTGTCTTATTAAATATGGAAAACATCTGTGCTTGGGTTTTTAGCAAAAATCCCCACATCTGGAAAATATTGGTCAAGAGTCTAATTAAGTATGTCAATGACAAATTGTTCTCACAGGAAGTATTTAGGACAAGAAGATAATTGGGATTTAATGCCCTTGGCCTCTGTCCTTGCTTCTTGTTTACTTATCCTAGCAGGAGTGGGGGGGGGGCTCCCCCGGCCCCAATCCTGGCTACGCTGCCTCAGGACAGCCAGGCCCGAGGACACACAACTGGCCTCGAGTGGGGAAGCGAGGGTGGACACAGTGTTTAGAGCCCATCTCAAAGCCACCCAGCAGCCCCCTTACTGGAACCTCTGTCCACTTCACTCGGCCCTGACATTTCCTGCCAGGCCCAGAAGCTACTTGGAGATAAGGCTCAGAGGAGAGTATTTGGTTTCTCTTTCTTGGACTTTTTTCCTTCAGCCCTCACAGAGGAAATGGAGGCTCTCCCCTACTCCCCACCCCCACCCCCACCAGCAGGATAGTCCCAACTTCTGAGATAATGATGCTTAATATGCTTTCAACACTGTGCCTCCTCCCCTCATCGGAGGGAGTTTCTCATTAATAACGGACTTTGAGACAACCTTCCCTTCCCGACAAAACTTCAGGAATGCCCTGTGTCTCCTTACCCCTGACTCCCTTGGCTGCCATAGAGACCTGACCCAAGAACCAGCAAATATTAGGAATTTATGTGTTAAAGGAACATTGTGGGTCAGGGGCATAAAATTCATTCCTTCAGGCACCTCTCCACTCCACACAGCCCCTCCCCCGGCAGGCCCCACCCTCCATCCCGACCCAGTCCCTGTCCGTCCACTTCCTCCTCGCTCCATGACCACAGCCCTGCTCCTTATTGTCATCCGCTCTTCCTGGACAACGGCCATAACCCCCTCCGTGCTCTCCCGGCCTCCATCGTGGCTCCCTTCTGTCCATTGTCCACAGACGAGCCAGGGTGCTCTATGCAGATGCAAACCAAATCATGTCACTGCGGTCAGGTGGCCTCCCAGCCCCGTGAGAATCACCCCAGCCCCTCCTCAGGCAAGGGCCTGCCCCATCTGGCCACTGCCCCCTTTCTTTTCTCTCTCTTTCTTTAGCAATGGAATAATGTATTTTCTTTAGCAATGAAATAACGTATTTGGATAGAAGCATCCATGGGTCCCCAATAGACAGGGCCTCCCAAAGGAGGGTCACAAGTGCCATTGGGCTCAAGCTGAGGCTTCAAATTTAGACTTTTGACATTATCACCCAAAGAGTCTACACATAGATCCTGGGAAAATATGTGTGTGTTCAAAACATCAATGTGTTACACACACCAAAAAGAGAAGAAAAAGAAAGAAAAGAAAAATACCAAAACCATCAATTTGTTATATGTAAACAATGAAAATATACCAAAACTTTTGCATAATGTTCCACAGTTAGAATGCACAGAAACACGCCCAAGGATTTTACACACAGCACAAGACAGCTGTGGGGATGGTGCGTGTGAATTTGGCTCTGGCTCAGTTTAGTTTATTTCCACAAGCAGATCTGGGTGCTGTGTCTCTGCTCTATCAGACCCTACAGATGGCCGCAGAGGCTGCGGAATTCCTGCAGGAGAATTCCCAGGCAGTGTCCCTCTCTCCCAGGGTCCACCCACCTGCTCGCGGCTTTTCTCGCAGTCCTTAAGTGCTAGCGGTGCCCTCTAGTGGTCAGTACCAGAACCAGTCTGTGTTTCTCTGATTTCGCTCATCGGGTCACAGACTTTAGAACTGAGGTCCTTCGTTCCTTCCTCTCACACCCCTGGCACCTGCGGAGTCTCACAAAGTGGGGATGCTATCTCGCCACCTCAATGGTCAGTTATTCCTTAACCAAACCCCATGGTTCTCTGTGGATGCTGCCAGCTCTTCTCACCAAACCATCATTCCATGAATGGGCCATGTGCCTCCATGTTTCTGTGCAATGGTCAGGTGGTAAAGACCCTGTGACCTTCTCCCGTAGCACAAAGCCCCGCTATTAACCTTAGGAAAGAAGAAGAGCACTATGTGAGGGCCTACTATGTGCTACACGGTGGGGTCATCACAATATCAGAGAGTTGTCGTCCCCAAGATGACAGAGGTGCAGTGAGATGAGCCAACTGTCTCGAGGCCACACGATGAGGAGAAGCAATGATGAAATAATTCGCACTCGGCTGCCTTCCTAGATCTTTCTTCTCAATCATTTCAAGATGCTGCAATAAGGGAGAGAGAGGGAATACACTGAGCCCGTTCGGGCCCCGAGCACTGGTCCAAGGCCCTTACACACTTGTCTGATTCATCCCTCATAACCACCCACATGTGCAAGTACCACCCATCCTTCCATTGGTCCATCCATCCATTCCCTTGATAGGTATCTAGTTTGCATCTACAAGGTGCCAAGGATTGTGTCAGGCGATAGGTCCACCACGAGACACAAGCCCTGGTGAAGACCTGGTTTCTGGCCTCCAGGTCCTAGCATTGCAGCGAGGGACACAGGTAAGCTATACGCTCACACACAGAGCGTGGTGAGAACCAGGTGCCGCGTAGAAGCGGGCCTGCCAAGTCAGAAATGGAGGGCGAGGTGGAGGGGCGAAAGATGCGGCGCCCTAAGGCATCAGTAACCTGAAGTCAGGGCTAGGAAGTGGGACTCCTTGAAACTAACCACTTGCCAATCAGGAAGCTACGTGCACACAACCCCCCTTTGGGCAGGTATCATTATGATCCCCCATATCACAGGCGAGCTTAAAGAATGGAGAGATAAAATGACTTTCCCAGGGACAGATGACTTGTGTGCAGTGAAGCCAGAATTCGAATTCCAGTCTCACTGGCTGCAGAGACATGGCTTTTACCCCTGGGCTTGGGCCTCAGCCAGCGAGGGCAGTAGAGGAAGGTGGCCGTGGGAGCCTTGAGTTTTATAGGGTTTGACCTTGTTCAGATGACCTTTGCAGAGTCATTGAGGGATCTGGAGTCAGGCGATGCTGTCAGACTTGGTGTCGTGAAGATGGATCGCAGGTGCTTTCTGAGGAAGGGAAGCAGGTAGCAAGCAGGTTGTGATAATCCAGTCCAGAGAACACAGGGAAGGGACCACCCTGGGATGGGCTGAGCTGGAAAAGCCCATGAGATGCTCCAGGGGCAGCTCGGACAGGCTGGCCACTGGATGTGAGTCCGGAGTGCAGAAAAGTGGTGAGGCTAGGAGCAAAGATTTGAGAGTTGTCAGAATGCAAATTCAAGCTAAGACAGTGGCTGCGGTGACTGCAGGAGGGTGAGGGCTGGGGAGGAGAGAGCGGGTCAAAGGGGAGCAAGTGGTGGCAAAGAACCCAGCAGACCAGCCAGCCAGGGGCATGGGCTGCGGCAGAGAATCGAGCTTCCAAAGGGAAGGAGTGGGGAGCAGATGCCCCAGAGAGGTCAGGACACATGGGGACAGAGCATGTCCACTCTCCTGTCAGACCCTGAGTTGAGGATGGAGAAGAGGTCAGGATGCAGTGATGGTGTGCTGGGTTCCCAGCGACTCACCCCCCCATGAATTTCAAAATCTCTCTCCATCTGGAACGCAGAAAATGATTTGCAGTCCTCAGACGGTTACAAGGGCACCGGGTTTGCCCAGTCACATTATTTGACAGAAATGGGCCGTGAAATGCCTGCTAATTGCTACAAGATTTAACCGGGAGAGAAGGGCCTGGGAACGGGAGGTGCCTTGTCAGACTTTCATGTGGGGAGCCGGGGAGCTGGGCGATCACGAGACATAATGGGCCTGCTTCTCCAGGCTCCAAATTACCAGGATCATTTTATCCTGGTGAAAGAAGGATGAAGCTTTTAAAAATGGGCAATTATGACATTTATTTCATTGTTGTCGAGAAAGCTAAACCCCAATTATCCCAGCTATTTTGGAGGGGTTTTCAAAAGGCAGTCATGCCATCGTTGAGCTCATCGTGTCCCAGGGCGTCAGGGAAAGGTTTACTTGCCGTCATAATCCTGGTTGATCCCTTCTCACCATACCTGACAAGTCTTTGCAGCGTTCTTCCCACATGTCCTATTCCTGCCCTGGAATTGGACCACGGGGCCCTGAACCAATCAAAGAAAACCGTTTCCAAATAACCAGCAGCGCCTCTGCTGAGTCTGAGAGGTGTTGGAAGTGTCTGGGCCCTGCCCGTGCACCCCTCCGTGGTCTTCAGCAAGCTCCTCTCGACTCTAAATCCTTCAGTAACTCCCAACTGCCAGGCAAACCTGGGCCAAAGCCTAGTTCCGCTGGAATTTGACCCCCAGACTTCTTGTCCAGTCTCAGCTTTTCCCCTGTTCCATGATTCATTTTGCTCGTTCATTCATTGAACTCACGTTTATTGAGCAAGTCGTGCAGGGGCTGAGCCCCGTAACAGGTACTGGAGTTGATGGGGGAGGATCAGGAGCAGGAAACCCTAAGGCAGCCTGGGCGGCATTGCTGAGTGAGGATGGAGGACTTTGGGACACTGACGGTGCCCTGCTGTCTGCCCCAGGGCCTTAAATGCGAGGCTGGGGGCGGGTGTGCAGGGCGACACCTAGGCTGAGTGTGAAGGAAGTGGACACACACTGGAGACATATGTGGGGAACAGGATCGAGGAGATGTGAAATCCCAGTGGGATACAGGGGAAGGAGGACGATGCTCACCCTTCCAGCCTGGGCTGTAGGGTGGAAGGTGGTGGTCAGGACAGGAACCCTGGAGAAGAAATGGATTTGACGGGGGGGCGGGGGGAATGAGCTTCCTGGGGGACTCGCTGACCAGCCAGGAGGAGTGTCCAGTGGGCAGTTGTGTGGGGGAATCTGGAGCACAGGGAAGGGTCCGCTCAGAGACGGACAGTAGGGCCCTGGATGTGGTGGAGACCGTGTGGGGATGTAGCTTCAGGCGAGGAACCCGCAGTAAGGGAGCCACGTGAAGGCAGCGGACTGCGGAGCCCAAGTCAGCCGTTCCTGAGCCCTGGGCACACTGCTCTTCCCAGCAGCGACGGGCGAGTCACGGTGCTGGGAAGGGACCGGTCAGCCTTGTACACTGCGGTGGGATTTGGGAAAAGTAAGTGGCGCCCGTGATGCTTCTTTCCCTGTCCCGTGTCCTTATCTGCGGTGCCTGAGAGGCAGACTCTAAATACTTGCACGTCCCAAGTGACAGGAGTGTCTTGCTTATCCTTTGGGGGCCCCTCAGCCCACACCCAAATTTGTGCTAATGAGGCGACGCTGCTGGGCCCTAAAGAGTTTCTGCTAATGAGACCAGCCCTGTGATTAGAGGGGTAGAGCCCAGAGCCACGCGATTTCAGCCTGACTTCTGGGAAGCGGAGGGAAGGTGGAGATGGAGTTGTCATGGCCACGGGTTCAACCAGCCGGGCCTGTGTTATGAAAACCCAACAGAAGCGTGCGCACTGCGGCCTCGGGGAGCTTCCCTGGCTGGCACTGCTCTGCGTATCGTCACACTGACGTGCTCGGAGGGCAAGCCATCCTGACTGCCTGGGAGAGGACACGGAAGCATTACGTGGGGGGCCTGCCGGACCCTGCTCTAGGTTCTCCTCCCTTGGGCTGTTTCTGAGTTACAGCCCTTATAATAAAACTGTGATCCTCCGTATAGCACTTTTCTGAATTCACTGAGTCATCCTACTGAATAATGAGGCTGAGAGAGCGGTGGCAACTCCATTAGTGCAGCCAGCTGGTCAGAAGCGCAGGGGGACTGGGCCCCCAAACTGCTGGCTGGTTCCTGAAGAGAGGGCAGTCTTGTAGAAGACGGCGCGTTACCCTAGGAAGTTAGACCCAGCTCCAGGGAGACGGGGTCCGAAGTCCCTGCACCCTCATTCTCAGAACCTCTGAGGCTCTAAGGATGGGCACTCACATCGAGGGGTCCTTCCGTCCCACGAAGGTTCTCGCTTCATCCCAGATACATGCCTGTGAAGAAAACACTAAGGTTATTATCCACCTGTCACAGATGAGGGAACGGGGTCCCAAAGTTACAAATCCTGCCCAGAGATCACGCGCCGAGAAAGTGGGGGAGCCAGAATTAAACCCAAACAACCAAAACCCGAGCCTGTAACCGCTCTGCTAAACTCCCCCGCACACGATCCTCCCCTTCACACGCTCTGGGAGGTCTGGGAGCTGTGGCAGTGGGTCTGTTCCTCACCTACTGTGTTGGGGCACACTGCATGCCCACCATGTGCCAGGCTGTGTGAGATTGGCAGTGAATAAAACCATGCTCTCTGGCTCCATGGAGTGAATGGTCGTATGGGTGTGTGTGTGGGCGCATGTGTGTGTATGTGTGTGCATGTGTGTATGTATGTGTAAGTGTGTATACATATGTGTGCGTGTGCGTGCATGTATGTATGTGCATATATGTATGTGTGCATATATGTGTGTATGTGTGTGCATGTGAGTATGTGTATGCATATATGTATGTGTGTGCGTATGTGTGTATTGTGTGCATGTGTGTAAGTGTGTATACATGTGTGTGCATGCATGTATGTGTGCATGTATGTGTGTGCGTATATGCGTATGTGTGCGCGCACGTGTATGTATGTATGTGTGTGTTTATGTGCATGTGTGTATGTGTGCGTGTGTATGCATGTGTATATGTGTTCATGCATGTATGTGTGCATATATGTGTGTATGTGTGTATGTATGTGTGTAAGTGTGTATACATGTGTGTGCATGTATGTGTGTGCATGTATGTATGTGTGCATGTGTGTGTGTGCGTATATGCGTATGTGTGTATGTGTGTATGTATGTGTGCATGTATGTGTTTATGTGTGTGCATGTGTGCGTGTATGCAAGTGTGTATGTGTGTGCATGCATGTATGTGCATGTGTGTATGTGTGTAAGTGTGTGTACATGTGAGTGCATGTATGTGTGTGCATGTATGTGTGTATGTGCGTATATGTGTGTGCACATGTGTGTGTAGGGGCTGTGTGAGAGCTCTGGCTTATACTCTGAATGAGACGAGAAGCTATTGTGTAGTTTTGAACAGAAGAGAGGAACATGGTCAAATTGACATTGTAAAAGGATCACTCTGGCTGCTGTGTTAAGAACCGTCTTGTGGGAACAAGGGTAAAATCAAGGAAACCATCAGGTCGCCCAGGTCACAGAGGAGGGCGGCTTGGACAAAAGTGGGGACATTAGAAGTGGTGAGATGCTGGAAAGTATTCAAGGTAGAAGCAGAGGCTGAGCTGATGGGTTGGGCCGAGCCGTGACACAAAGCAAGGAGTGGAGGTTGACGTCACGATTTGGGGTTGAGCAGCTGGAAGGGTGAAGTCGCCGTCAACTGAGATGGGAGCGTTTATGGGGGAGACCGTCTGGGGCAGGAGGGAGAGAGGAGGTGTTGCATTCGACTTAGACAGTGGAGTTTGCGGTGCTTCGCAGACATGCAAGAGGAGACGTCAGGTGGGTGGTGAACATAGGAGGCGGGTTCAGGAGAGAAGCTTGAGTGGAGGTCAAAAGGTGGACATAGACGAACGTTGATGGTGTTTAAAAATGAAGGCTCATCAAGGAAATATAGTCAGAGAAGAGAAACGGATCAAACACAGAGCCTGGAACAGCCCAACACTGCGTGGTCAGGGAGAAAAGGAAGAGCCAGCCAGTGCGAGGGGGTCGTGGCCATTGTGGGGGAGGAAAGTCAGGAGTGCAGGAGGCGGGGCAACCAGGGGAAGAACCTGCATCCAGGAGGAGGCGTCCTGGCGTCTGTCAGGCGGTGCTGAGAAGCCAGGGGAGGGGGAGGCCTCAGGACTGGCCACTGGATTCCACAAGGAGGAGGGCACTGGTGCACTTGGCAAGAGTGCTTTCAGTGGCACAGAGAAGGGAAGGCCTGGTGGGAGCTGATTTCAGAGACAGTGGAGACAAATGGAAGATTGAGAGTGGAAACATTTTCAAGAAGTTTTGCTAAAAAGGGGAGCAAAGAAATGGGGCCACAGCCAGCAGAGAAAGTGGAGTAAGACAAGTACTCCTTGGGAAATAATGAGGGCAAGAGGGGTGAATCCTGAGTGGAGCTGAGGCCCAGACAGAGAAGGGATCGCTCTCCAGTAGAACCACTGTTTGTGCCAGTCCGTGACCTTCCACAACAAAATAGTCTCAGAGACTTGGGGATCTAAATTAATGAGAAAAGATGATTCTAAGGGTATTCCATGGCCCACAAGTTGAATGGCCTCTTCTAGAAGTTTTGCTCAATTTCAAATACACAAAGGGAGACCAAATCATACCAATCCAGGGTAGAAATGGGGCAAAGGGGCCCAGTGTCTGCGGGACCTGGGGCTGGGGGACCTTCAGGGCAACGCAAGAGTGAGTGGGGCTTCAGCCCAAGAATGACAGGTGTGCTCTCGTCGGGTTGGTTCTTTAGTCCTTTGTCCCATCGTAGACGTCGTCCTGGCTGCCTGAGCTCAGATGCCACGGGTCTCGAATTCACCAGCACCATGTAGTTCCCAGCCTCTGGGGCCACTTCAGAAGAGTTGTTGAGGAGACCCTTTATGGCCCGGGTTTCTTCTCCAAGCTCCGAGTGCTGCCAGTGAGCTCAGGGTGACCCTGAGCAGGCTCCTCCCCTCTCTCAAGGTCAGTTTCCTCCTTAGGAAATGAGAGAAATCAATGTCTCAGGGTGACTGCAGGGGCATTTAAATGGGAAGACATCTGGTACAAAGTGTGCAAATAGTAGGGGCTCCCACCGCGCTGCTTGAGTCGGAAACCAGGTGCCTTCAAACCCTAGGTTGTCATGGAGACCTGCTACATGCCAGGCACTGGAGCAGGGCCGGGAGGGGTCAGAAGCTGAGCAGGAAGGATGGCGGAGGGCTGTGCGGCTGGGAGAGGCTGTGGCTCCCGCTGCGGGAGCAGCACTGAGTGGCCCTTGGATGATGAGTAGAAAAGCGCAGGGCTCTCCCAGGCCCAGGAGGGGTCCCCAGCCCAAAGGACTCTGACTGCACAGGGGTCCACGAGCTAAGCAAGGTTACAGGAAGTAACCTTCCTCTTCCCTCTTCCCACCACGTTCCACACCATGGCTCTTTCTAGACATTCTGTTGGAACATCACCTTTCCGGAGAGGTCTTTCCGAGATCACCGACCCTCATCCCACCCTCTGCTTTTTTCCCCTCCCATCAGCCTGCTCTTTTCTTCAATATCACTTACCAGAACTTACCATTCCGCACTCATCTGTTTGCCTGAGTGTTGGCTTCAGTGTCGAGCTACGTGGGGAAAATCCTACCTCTCAGCACAACCAAGAAGGTCATCTGAGAACAGTCAGTGAACTCTCTGGGCCTTACCGTCCTCATCTGCAAATGGGGATAAAAATTACACTGGCTTTGTCAGGTTCTTATGAGGGTCCAGTGAGATAAGCCACTGGAGCCCTAGGGCAGCCCTGGGAATCACATGTCACTAATAGGTCAGTAGATGTGAACGCCCTTTTACTCCTGAGAGTCTCCACCATGGAGGTTAAGCCCCGGAAAACAGGGACCTAGTCTGATATGTGGGCCCTTGGTACTGGGAAGGAGTCAATTCATGCACCAAAATGGGCTGACTCAAGCCGGTTACAAAAAGTTGACTTGCGGTTTGACATAAACAGGCTCGGCTCTGCCTTTCCCGAACCGTTCCCATTTAGATTCATGGTCTCCTGTTTCAGCAGACATCCTAATTCTCGTGGGAAAGCCAGGCCTCTCACGTGCAGTCATGAATCAACAATGTGACATTTGACACCGGACAGCATTTCCGTGAAGCCTTGGGCCTCTCACAACGTACCTTATTTTGAGTGTCATTACTACTGACACTCTTTAATGATGAAACAAACAACAACTGTAAAGAGTTTGGCCAAGCTCATTTTGAAGAAATGGTCACTGAAATCAGTGATTCATGTCTGATTTGGAGTCTCCATCAGATGAGCTGTCTTCCTGCTGTATGTACTTAGTCGTTTGGACTCCATCAATTGTAGTTGCAAAATATAAGGGCCCATCAGGGATAACTGTCTTGTTGGACAGGTGAGCCTAAGGCTGCGAGAGAGGAAGCAGTATGTCCAAGGTCACAGCATGAGTTATGGCAGAGCTGGGACCCTCCCCAGGCTCCGAAACTCAGGGGGGAAACGGAACAAGATCGGATGGCCCAGAAGAAGGAACATTTGCCTGTTTCCTATGGCCAAGGAGGGGGGTAGGTCCTCCTATGCCCATAGTTTTCATTAACTTTAAATTCCATAAGTAATACATGAATACCGTGTCCTTCACAATAATCTTAAATTACAGGTAAAGCTGAGGTCCCTTTGGACCACCATGCTTAAACCGTCTCCCTGCTGCGTCTCCCCAAGGGTATCCACTGCCATCAATTTGATACCTGTCCTTCCAAAACCTCCCCTGTATCAGTACAAATGCATGTGTGAGTGTCCATAAAAATGATTTGGTGTGGTTTAGTGTGACATTGTTACAACATAGCATTGTCCTCCCCGTATTATTCTGCAAGTTGCTTTTCCACCTCAGCAGTACGACTTGGAGCCTTTTGTGTGAGCACCCGTATCTCTGGCTGATGGTCTTTAGCGGACACGTTGTAGTTAGTAGAGTGTGTCCCCATGTAACGATCCACCCCTCTCGTGGAGGAGACTGAGGTCATTCCAGATTGCTTCTATACAAACAATGCCGCTGTGAGATTCCTCATGTTGTCCTCTCGGTACTCACCTGGGAGGGTTCTCTAAGGAAGATACCACCATAGGGCGTGCACGTTTTTTAGTTTTATTGGACGCCACCCAGTTGTTTTCTGGAGGAGCTGTTTGAATATGCACTTCCAGAAATAGTTTCCAGAAGGACTCATTTCTCCATACTCACCAACACTCACTCCAAAGTGTCAGACTCCCAGGAGATGAGAACAGTTGCTTGCAACTGCTATGGAGGCAGGGCGTCCTGTGACGGCGCTCAGATCTATCTCCTTGTGTGCGAATGGCTTGTGAATTATCCTTTCTACATGTTTCTTTTGAGATATTTATGTTTTCTTGCAACCCTATTTAAAAAGAAAGCACTTAAGCCCTGCTGAAATTTAAAATGAATCATAGCTCAGAAATCTCAGGCTGCATGAGAGAAGGATTTGAAATGTTGTTTTTAAAGGGTGGGGTGGTGAGGCTGGTTGGGGCCATGGGGCTGACAGGCAGATCCAAAATGAAAAGAGGCCTCATGGAAAGTGGGTACAGGACGCGGAGGGTGTGGAGGGCTTGAGTCAAATCTGCAAATCCCTTCACTGATAACCAAATGTAAGGGCTGAGGCCACACGAAATGGGGAGGTGTCTGGTGCTAGAGACCCTTGTCCACAAAAACCAATGGAAACTATTTCATTATTTATTTCCACATCGATTACAGATTGAACTAATAATATGGTGGATATATTAGGTTAAGTAAAATATATTACTAAAATTAAATTAAATATATTACTGAAATTAATTTTACCTCTTCTCCCACAGAACAGGGAGGGAACAAAAACATATGACAAATAGTACAATACACCACACAGCCCGAGAGAAAAGGCACTTGGACACTGGAGTTGGGCTCCTCCACTGGAACCGCCCATTTAGGTCACACCAGAGCAAACTTTTGGTCTCCAGATCCCTTAATATTCTTGGAAATTATTGAAGACTCTAAAGAGATTTTCTTTATGTGGGTTATATCCGTCAATATTTAAAAATCAAAACCAAGACACGTTTTAAATATTGATTAATTCACTTAAACGTAACTGAAAATCCATTATGTGCACAAATAGCCTGTTTTTTATTAAAAAATAACTTTTTTTTCCAAAACAAGCAAAAATTTAGTGACAGGAGTGGCATTGTTTTTAGAATTTTGCAAATCTCTTTAGAGGTTTGGGTTCATAATAAAGCTGGATTCTCTGACCTGCTTCTGTATTCAGTGGATTGTGACATGTTGTTTGGTTTAAGTATATACAGGAAACCTGGCCTCACACCGATACATAGTTGAAAAAGGGAGGAATGTTGCAATAGCTTTTGGGAACAATTGTGGATATTCTTGTTCGATATTACATCAAAAGTGTGCGAGTAACCGCTTCTCCAGGGTCAGGTGCAATATGGAATCTGAAACCATATTAATTATTCCGGCTCATGGGCCTCCAGGTCCACGGGGGTCCAGCTCATCTTATCTGGGCTCCATGAGCTTTTCGTCTTCCTTTGTAGTAACATCCATTGGCCTCCCTGGCACATTGAAGGGATCTTTTACCAACACATGGTTTTGCATTCGTTCACTGAGTTGGGCAGATCTTCCAAAATGTGGACACACACCATTAGGCAATAGCAACAGTCGTTAGAAAAGTTTATTGGGAAGATGTCAAGCTTACACGGACAGACACAGGTTCTGAAAATTTTCATTTTTGTTTTAAAGCTTGAATTTTGCCATCGCCAAAACATGCTATCTGTTGTCTTCCTTGAAGGGACCGGCTCACTTTATTCATTGTTGAGACAATGTTTGCCGAATACCTGCATCGGGATAACCAGTTTGTCAGTTTGCAGGTCATTCTTTCAAATAAAAATGGTGTTCCATGCAAAAACATAGCTTGCGACAACCATCTCGCTCTGCATGCAGCAGAAATGCTTCCTGCATACTTCCCATTGCCATATAGAACAGTAAAAAGATGTGTACTCAAGGGTCAAGATTTAATAAAACTGATACGCTTTTTCTGCTTCATGAAGGACGTTCTTAAGTGAAATTGGCATTTGGCTTTGACTTTGAGTGTTGGTAGTGAACAATTCAAAACCCGTTACTACAGTGTGGTGCCACAGACTTGATCTGCATAAGTGGTGTTATCCCTCGTGTTGGTCAGGGCCCTCCAGAAAAACAAAACCCACAGGATATGTATATATAGAAAGAGATTAGTTGTAAGGAATTATAGAGGCGGACAAGTCCAAAATCTACAGGGTGGACCAGCAGGCTGGAGGCCCAGGTGAGCTAATGTTCCAGTTCAAGTCTGAAGGCTTATCTGCTGGAGAATTCTCTCTCTTGCTCAGGGAAGTCAGACCTTTTTGTTGTATGCAGGCCTTTAACTGATTATATGAGGTCCACCCACATTACAGAGGGCCGCCTGCTTGACTCAAAGTCCACTGATTTAAATGTTCATCTCATCCAAAACACCCTCACAGAAACATCTAGAGTAATGTTTAACCAAATACGTGGGCTCCCCAGGGCCCAGCCAGGTTGACACATAAAAGTACGTATCACATTGCTATTGCTTCTGCACCATCGCTGCAAATCAACACAGTGAAAGGGCAGGTAATGATTTAGTGTTATTTTGAAGGTAGTTTTGATCCTGTGGGCCTCCTGAAAGTGTCTCAGTGACAATCAGGGGTTCGCAGGTGGCACTTAGGGAAGTAATGCACTGTAGTAAACTCCACCACTTAATTCACAGAAAGAGCTTCATTCAGCCTTTCCGTGCACCCTCCTAAATTGGAGTGGACTGCCACATACACCTAGATAGATAGTTGATGAAAACCTATAGTGTGAAGGAAAGCAAACCAAGAAGAAAAAGAAGAAGAAATGGAGGGGGAAGGGGGAAAAGATGAAGAAGGAGGAGGAGGGAAGGAGAAACTCCCAAGAAAAGATCCAGTGCCAGGGGTGGGGAAACAGACAAAAATATATTTAACATCCTAGGAGACATAAGAAGGTGATACATTCATGAAATAAGATGCAATGGCATTATAAAGACAGAAAATTAAGGGAAAACCCTTTGTAATTAAAAAATATGCCAGAAGAAAAAATTTTAATTCACTAGAAGCTTATAGGATAAATTTGGAGAAAACCCTAGAAGAGAGAACGGGAAGACAAATAGGTCAAAAATTGCAGGGAAATTATATGAAAATTAGAGAATTAGTCCAGGAGGTCTAAAATCCAAATCATAGTAATTTCAGAAAAGGGAAATGAAAATGGAGGGAGGTATTATTAAAGAGATTATTCAAATTTCTCACAATTAAAGAAAATGTGTCCATGGTCTCTGCTAGAAGAGTCTAGCAGTGTCCAGAAAAAAAAAAATTGAAAAAGAACCACACCAAAGGCACATCACTGACGTTTTAGAAAATCAGAGACTGTAATAGCTCCTGGAGAGTGGGAAAAAGAAAAGGCAAAAAAAAAAGCCTCATCAAAATAATCAGAATTGAAAATGGCATCAGCCTACTTACCACCAGCATTGGAAACTATTCATGGATGGGTAGGAGCCTTTAAAATTTGGAGGAAAAATTATTTTCTTTTAAATATAATTCAGACTGGTTAAGACATATCAGTAGGTATAAAGAATAATGCAGTGGACAACTCAGTATCTTCCGACTTAATAAATGAACCATTACCAAGACAGTTGAATCTTGCCGAATAGCCTTTCCATTTCTTATCACCTCCCCAGCTCTTAGAGGCAGAGACCATCGTTGTCATCATAGGTGGCATCTGATGCCTCAGATTTCTTTAAACTTTGCTACCTATGCATGTGTCCCTAAGCAATAGTGTTATTTTGTATGTTTAAAATGTAGATAGAATTATACCTGTACATAATGCATATAATTATAACATGTAATAAATATGATTTTTTTTCATAGCATTTTGTTTGGAAGACATCACATCCCTGTTACTAAGTATTTGTCTGGTTTCTTATCACCAGTGTGTGGTATTTCATGGATAGATCATAATGGGGTGGGTGGCATGCGAGGATTTATCATCGGTTACCTAGCCTCTTATTTATAGATATTGAAGTTGTTTCCAATATTTTACTACTAAAAAATAGAAATGATACGCTAACTTGGCCCCAGGGTATGTGGCCATCAGAAAGCAAAGTAAATGCTATATACCACCCTTCCCCCCACTAAAAAAAAAAATTCCGAAACCAGTTTCATGACTCGAATCCTTCACACACCCACTTTGAGGACATAAAAGGATTAAGAGAGTGGTGGTTTTGAGGAGGTTTTGTTTGAAGAGAGCTGTTGTAATGATGTAAGTCTCACCATCTCCCGGGGTCGGTGAAAAAGGGGGACGTCTGGGTCTCACCTCAAGCCTTGAGAGAGATCTCAACACAGTCACATGTGAGCTAGAAGTTTAGGGGCCACGGTGAACTGCTTCCTGAGTCTGGCTCAGGAAATCCAGGAGCAGACAAGATGGACGGTGAGCAGCCCTGGCCCACGTGAAGGAGACTGACCACTGCACTGGCTCAGCCTGGCCCCCTCACACAGCGTGTTTCCTATACACCAAAGGTGGCCCTTTGGGACAGAGAGATGGGTCTGCAGTCACTTTGAATTTTGTCCAAGGAAACCCTTGGAGGAGATGGCAGCTGGAGAAACGAAATGCATCCCCTGTGTCACACCCACCCTTCCCACGACAGAGGAAGCCCAGCCACCAGCCAGTCCTCGAGGATGGGGGAAGAGTCTAATGTTTGGGTGAAGATTGAAAAGTGGCTTATACATTGGACTAAACATTTCAGTGTCTAGATTGTGACTCTGTCCTGTGATTTCAAGTAACTGTAGGATGCTTTGGTCCCTAACACGGAGCAAAAAAAGTTTGGGGCCTGCCTAAGATTTTACCCAAGGCCAGTAAGTTTTACAAGACAGTAGTAGGCAAAACAAAAGTGCTTTGTGATGGCATCCTGTGAGCCATGCTTATTTACTGCTTTGCTTACACAGTAAGTTAAGCACAGGCTTGTGTAAGTATCGTCATGTGTATGTGTAAAATTGTCTCTAGGGTTTATACTTGGCAGTGGAACTTTTGGGAAAAAAGGAAGTACACTTTTTAAGCTTACTGCACAGGACCAAACTGTTTTCCTAAGGAGAAATAAAATTTCAACGTGAGATTCTCTCTGCAGCCAGACTGTCTATCAAGTATAAGGATAGGGTAAGGATAAAGTGACGTCTCAAAGGCAATCTCTCCTTTCACTATAGCACTATAGATATAAGGGATTGAACTGAAAAAGACCAAGATACCAAGATCCAGGGAACCGCTGATCCAAAAAAGGAGAGAAGCGAAGGGAATGTTTTGGATGGTGACAATGACAGCTCTACCACCTCCTAGAGAGAAGAGCCCAAAGCTTGCGCGATTTCTCCAGGGGGACTAAGGCAGAACTGGCCGTCCAACAGACATGTTTGACAACGTGGAAATATGAGCTTTTAGAAGATGTGGAAAGATCCAATCTGAAATTCAAAGAAAATTAAGCAAAAAAGTTTTAAAAAGGGAGGCAAGTAATAACTCTAGGAAAAACAGAAGTGGGAATGCAATTATACTCAAAAGTTGGCTCTTCAGTATATGATAATATAAACATTGAAAGTGTATTTAACCAAAAATTGTAATATAACAATTTTACGACGATGGGGAAAGGGGGAAATTTGAGAGCTGATATCCTGACATATCATAACAGGACATCACTAAAAATGGCTAAAGATAGTAAACCAAGAGATAGCTGGATAAGCATGTTTTAAAATGTGCTTTCATAATTAGAAGAAACAGCTTTAAAAGATTAAAGTACTTGCTCCTGGGGGGGAAACAGATGCATGTGGAGAAAGGAACTACTGTCAATTATTGTCTTTTAGCAATATTTCTTATTTTAATACAATGTGCATGTATTTTTGTGGAAAATAATGAAAACTTTAAAGAAAGAATCCAGGACGTAACAAGGGATTATAGCAGGATTACAGGATACAGGTTACTATGAAAAATTCAATTGCTTTCCTATACACTTACATGAATAAGTAGAATTTTAAATTAAAAACACAATGCCATTTACATTAGTACCCTAGAAAAATGAAATACTTAGGTATAAATTTTTTAAAATACATATAAGATCTGCATGAGGAAAACTACAAACCTCTGATGAGTGAAATCAGAGAACTAAATAAATAGAGAGATAGTCCATGTTCATGGATAAGAAAACTCAACATTGTCAAGATGTCAGTTCTTCCCAACTTGCTCTATAGAGTCAACGCAATCTCTGTCAAAATCCCAGCAAAGGAGAGCTCACTAGACACAAAACCAGCCAGCACTTTGCACTTAGACTTCTCCAGAACTGTGAGAAATAAATCTGTTGTTGATGAGCCACCCAGTGTATAGTATTTTGTTATAGCAGTGCCAGCTGACTAATACAGGATGAAATCATCCAAGTGGCAGTCCAGATGGTTCTCTCTGCCCTTGAAGACAAGAAAACCAGAAAAATCACTTTCTTTTTGCCCCCAGGGGAAAGGTGATTTCAACCTGTTTCTGTACCTGGAAGAGAAAGGTAGAAAGGGTGGGTTGTTAACGTTGACTTCCCATGAGGCCTTTGGCGGGGTGTTACAGGCACTGAGATGAACCTTGCAGTGTAGTGCAGAGAAGGGGCATAGATATTTCAAAACCACAGCTAACAGCAGCACAGAATGGCAAGGATTCTGATAGGCTATGCTGTGAGCTCTGGATGCAGTGACTGTGAAGTCTCCCTAGTGAGAGACGTGAGGGAACCAAGAGAAGTCTGCACAGAGGGGGCCTGTACACGCCCGGCCTTGAGGCGTCAGTGATGATAAGAGCTAAGGGTGACGTGGCACCTGCTACAGGCCGAGCCTGGGCTGTCGTTTGGCAAATGGTGTCTCATCTTACGCTCACAGCAGTGCTCTGAGCCAGGTACCATCGTTACCTTCACTTTCTGGAAGAGTCTGTCTTCTGCTATTTGCCAGGTGTGTAATCTCTGGAGTTTGTAAGTTTGGGGCCAAAATAAATTGCTTAGGATTACTAGTTGTCTCTTGATGCGTACCAAATTACCATAAACTGAGGAGCTGAAAACAACACATGTATTACCTCACCGTTTCTATAGGTCAGGAATCCGGGCACAGCTTTGCTGGATCCCCCAACTCCGGTGTCACACTAGGCGGTGTGATCAGTGTGACCAGAGCTGCAGTCACCTCCAGGCCCAGTGGGGGCTGGATTTGCTTTCAGGCTGAGTGGCTGTTAGGCGAAGGGGCTCCTCAGTGCTTGGTCTCACGCACCTCTGCAATGACAGGTGACTCCATCCGAGCACACAGTCAGGAGGGCAAGAGAGAGTGCCAGTGACACAGAAGGCACAGTCTTTTATAACCTCCTCTCGGAAGTGACATCCTCACTCTTGCTGTGTTCTGTTGGCTCACATTCTAGGGGAAGGAATAGCCCAGGCTGTAAATACCAGGGGGCAGACATCAACGGGGGTCATTTTCCAAGGCTTCTGGACACTCTGGGAACAATTGAGAAGATACTAGCTGAGCCACCAGGCGGTCGGTGTCCTCTTCTCCCATTCACAGGGGAGAAAATGTGTGTATAGATGTGAACGTGTAGTCATGTGTATAATACATACATACATGTGTGGGTAGTGTGTCTGTGTATGCATACATGTCTACGTATGTATACATATGTATGTGGATAGACATATGTGTGTGTGTATATATATATATATACTACCTGTGAGTGTGTGTGTACCACAATTGTTTACAGACAGTATTTTGAAGGAATACCAAATTATAGCCTGGACCTGAAGGAAAGGATTGTCCGTGTGAAGCAGAGATGGTCAGTACCGTATTCTAGGACATTATACCCTGAGTATTGAACAGATTGCTTTCCTAGGTCAGTTTCCAAGAGGGTAACCAGGCCAAGGAAGGAGGGTAAAGGGTTGAAAGCTGAGACACAAGAGCAATGGGGGCTTGCGGGGCGGGGAGGGGGGCAGGGAGGAAGGACCAAGCCCGCCGAGCTGGAAATTCCTTCCAGACTTAATAATCCCGGGCGTCATTAGTAACCAAAGCAAGACTTCAGAACATATGTTTTGTGTTGACAGCGGACCCTTAATTAAAACAGCCCCGGTGAAGAACAGCCTGATTAAAAGAAAAGTGGTACTTAAAGAACAGTTTGACTGCCGGCTGACATGGGTTGGCAGAGGGCAGTTGGTTCCCTGTCTGGGGCTACAGGCCAACCCGGTTCCCGGGCCCGCCCTGGGCATCAGGCAGCATGCAAGGCCCCTTTTCAGCCCTTGGCTCGCGCACTCCTCAGAAGCAATTGCATTTCCATTTTAGAGACCAGAGAACCCGAGTGAGGGGGTTCGCGGGCAGCGCCCAGCCGGCAACAGGGTCACAGCCACGCATTCGACAGTGCTCCTTTGGCATAGCTTTCACTTGCGCGCAATTCTGCTCATTCTAATGAATCAGAATGTCTTGTCAGTTATAGAAACCATATGCTTCCTCTACACATGCCTTCTTGGGAAACCAGTGGTTTTAGGGACCCTCTGGGTGTGGCTCAAGGGCACTGGCAGGCTAAGGTCTACACGCCACCCATGGCCTAGTAAACCCGGGGGCAGGATGGAGATGCCCTGTGCAGTTGTGTGCCCGCATTTCCAGGAAGTGACAGAGTCCAGGTGTCGGGACTGAGAACAAGGAAGGCCTATTTGCGAGACAGCTGAAACCATTTTTAGAATTCATGAAATGAACCACTTCCGGGGAAAATTAAAACCTTTTCTGAGGAAATGAGGTTGTCTCCGGAAACAGTGTTACCCTAACTGTGGCTTGGGGTGGAGATTTTAGGGGAAAAGTAGAGAATCTACTCCTCCATAGGACGCTGTTGCAGCTTCCCTTTTGGGGTCCCCCAGAGAAGGCACCTTCTCAGAAGATGAAACCCCAGCTACCAGGCACACAAGTCGTGATTCACAAGCATCACAGCTCGCTTACGCCGGCCAGCACTTCGCCTCTGTTACGTCACTCCATCCTCTCAGGAGGCCTGTGAGGTGACACCATTAGGAGCCCCAAAATATCACCCTTTATTGGCTCTTTTATGAGAAAGACAATTTTTAAGTTTAGTGAGACAGGAATTTATTATTCCAAATGATCAGCTTTCACAGGTGAAGTAAAAGCCAGAGTTAGTATTTGAGAGACCGGTCTGGTCATCATGGGCTTCCATGGACAGTTGGGACTCTAGAAATGTCCTTTGTCCCGTGGCTAATTGGACAGACTCCCTGTAAATACCCTGTGACTTTCCACCCCACCTCTGGTCATAGCAAATGGTTCCCAGGGTGGTCATCTGACCCGGCTGGACCAGTAAACACCTTCCCTGGGGTTTGGGCTTGGGGTTAGAAAACATGCCAGCTACTATCTGGGGACTGAAACTGTGGCATTGAAAACCTCAGACTGGGGGTGGCTGGATGGCTCAGTGGGTTAGAGTGCAAGCTCTCTACAACAAGTCTGCCGGTTCAATTCTCGCATGGGATGGTGGGCTGCGCCCCCTGCAACTAAGATTGACAATGGCGATTGGACTTGGAGCTGAGCTGCACCCTCCACAACTAGATTGAAGGACAAACACTTGAAGCTTATGGGCCCTGGAAAAACACACTGTTCTCCAATATTCCCCAATTTAAAACAGAAATTTTTTTTTAATTAAACAATAAACAAAACCAAAAAAGCCTTCAGACCATGTCACCATGTATCTCACCTCAGGAAGGACAGTCTGCAGTAAGAGCAAACGAAGCTGCCTATAGAGAAAAACCTAAAAAATGAGGCAGAAACAGTGTTCCGGAACATTCCACATGGTGGTTCTGATTGTTCCTGCGCCCAAATGAGTAACTGCCCTCCCTGAGGCTTGGTTCTCCAGCCCTTCCTTAAATTCACATGCCAATAAAGTGCTCCTTTTACTTAATTGTTGGCTTTCTGCACTTGCAATGAAAAATTCTAAATAATATGCATATAAGAGGGATTTCCTCTGGGGTGAGGTCCAGTCCCACTGAAAGATCTGGTACCCCGACAGGGAGAGAAAGTTTCTGTGACATCAGCAGCACCTCAGCCCTGTGTGACCATGCAAAGGCCAACACAAGGTTTAGGACAGAGAGCAAGAGCCATCAGACTGAGCTGACCTCAGAATGACCACTGCGGTGGCCACCTCAGAATGACCACTGCGGTGGCCAGAAAGACAATTGCTACATCCTAGTGAATTCAAGCTATGTCATAACACCAAAACTCCACGAAGTAGGTCAATCGTTCACGCAGAAGTCTGAGAAACTCAATGAGAAAGTTCAACCATTTTATCACCCGATTGATTCCCTTGGGAAGCTGAAGCATCTGACTGAGTCAACGAGGGAGATCCAGCCCAGCAGGAGGTGGGTGACACAGTCGCGGGGAACGCAGGCTTTGGTGCAGACGGCCTGCAGCTGAATCCTGGAGCCAACACCTAAAGTCTGAGCCTGTCTGTCGGTCTGAGAAGTGGGGACAATAATACTAACCCGTTTGGTGGGTGCATCGCGTGTGGTGGGTGCATCGAGTGTGGTGGGTGCATCGCGTGAACAGATCACTGCACGTGGGACACAGCACAGACCTCAAATGTGCAGGCGCAGACTTCTGGCAACAAGGATGTCACCACCGAGCAAGTTGTGAATTGCTGCACGTCTTGGCCTCCTTATTAGCATATTGAAGGCTCTGAGAAGTCCTGCAGTGCAAACCTGTTTTATCTATGTTTAAGCTGCTGTTTCCCAAATTTATTTGATGACAGAACCTTTTCTTTCCCCCTCTTTTCCCATCCATTGCACTTTAAGTGTGGCCTAAGGAGCTAATATATCATCTGAGTTAATCCTGTCCCAGGGCAAAAACAAATAATTTCATCAACAAACCAGCTATGCAAGTACCACATGCCCCACCTTACTTTTATTCATAGATACTACATTTGCCTGGTTTTTTTCCTGATTCAGCATTCATATTGATAAAACAACGAGCAAATTATGTATCTGCCTTGATTTACTAGGAGGGAAAAATTAAGTCACCATGGTTTGGGGAAATTTCTACTCTAAATCACCATGCTTGGAGTCCAAGCAAACAATCAAACCAAAACCAGCATATTTTTTTTTTTTTAATCTGCACTGGTTACTAAGGAGTTCAATGTGTAGAAAAATTAACTTATAGTAAAATTACCTAAAAGTGAGATTTGTATCTGTATGTCAGGTAGATACATGACAAATGACAGTAGGACAAAGGACAAGACTGAGTTTCAGCTCTGACTTGACTACTATGACCTTGGGCCAATCGCGTCATTTTCTTGACCTCCTTCATCTCTTCTGATCATTGGGAATAATAATGACATTGTGATAATCAGGTGAAGATGGTGGCTGTGATGATGTTTGGTCAGCAGACAAACCCTGTAACCTGCTGCCCAAATTATATTAAATGTGATCCATGCCATATCAAAATAGTATAATACAATGGAAGTTTTGTGGGCAACATGTCCATATAACAGGGATGGGCAAAATTTTTCCATAAAGGGCTACATAGTAAATATTTTAGGCTCTGCAGGCCATATGGTCTCTGTCACAACTACTCAACTCTGCTGCCATAGAGGAAAAGCAGCCAAGATAATGTAAATGAATGGACATGGCTGGGTGCCAATAAAACTTTATTTATAAAAACAGGCATCCGGCCAGATTCAGCCCATGAGCTGTAGTTTGCCAGCTCCTGGTGTGTAAGATCCACAAGTAACCTGGAAAAAATAAAAGCCAAAGTATGCAAGGAATATGAGATTGTTGTGGCACTTAAACAATTAATTTTCCTTTCATATTATAATGTTCGTTTTACAATGAGTATAATAGGGCATCTTTTATAAACTAACCATGTTCTAGTAAGATTCCAAGGATTGTCATGGGATTTCTACATGCAGCAGAATTGTGGATCTTGGGAACAGCTTTCAGTTCCCACTTCCTTTGCTTCACATTCCAACCCAGTAGGGGTCCTGGGGACCTTTCCCACATCACAGCCAGGGCTGTTTGGTGGGAGGCGGGGCCTCCATGCCATCCCAGAACTGCTGTCTCACAATTATGCAGGCTGGACCCTCCCTTTTGTCTGCTCTAACTTGATGATCTCACAGAAAAAACACCCTCAGTGCTCCTCAATTGGGGCCGATTTTGTCCCCCCCGGGGGACATTTGTCATTGTCACAACTTGGGGTTTCCTATTGGCATCGAGTGGGCAGAGGGCAGGGATGCTAATAAACCTCCTGTAATGCACAGGATAGTCCCCACCGCAACAAAGAATTATCTGGCCCAAAACATCAATGCTGCTCTGTAAATAAAGTAGATTTTATTCATTAATATCATTTATCTCATTACATAGTGGATGGTATTAATTATAATTTGTAATGCTTAATAGTAGTTATTAATGTTCAAATCTAATAATCATTTGTTTACTTATTTACACTTCGCGCCTCCCTTTGTAATTAAAAGTTGTGTTTCCCTAGATACTCTTCTTTTTTTTATAAGATTTTACTGGGGAAGGGGAACAGGACTTTATTGGGGAACAGTGTGTACTTCCGGGACTTTTTTCCAAGTCAAGTTGTCTTTTCAGTCTTAGTTGTGGAGGGCGCAGCTCAGCTCCAGGTCCAGTTGCCGTTGCTAGTTGCAGGGGGCACAGCCCACCATCCCTTGCAGGACTTAAGGAATTGAACTGGCAACCTTGTGGTTGAGAGCCCACTGGCTCATGTAGGAATGAACTGGTAGCCTTCGGTGTTAGGAGCACGGAGCTCCAACCGCCTGAACCCCCGGGTGGCCAGCTAGATGCTCTTTATAAGCCTCAAGGGTGGATGTGAGGCCAGCCCATTCCAGACAACCCCACCCAGAGGTAGAGGGAGGGGAAGGGGGAGTTGTATGGTTAATATCGATTCATTTTTTTCTATTATGAACTTAAATGTGAATTACATGACATAAGGTACCTCCATGTCTCCTGGGTCTGGGTTAGGTTAAGGCGGAAACAAATCCTGGAGGAGACGACAATGATTTATTTGAAGGCATATGTGATAACATTTTTTTTTTGTCCTTCTCTCTCCCTTACTTACTTTTACAAAAATATTAAGTTTACTGTTAGCAGTGAGGGAGGGAGCGTGGGAGGGGGTGTGTTCCGGAGTCTGTATGTAATTTAATACAAAGACCATGTGATCTTAATAGTGATGAAAATAATACACAGGGAGAATAAGAAAATGAACGGCTAGCGCTTTTGGAGCACATTCTACGTTCCAGGCACTGTGTGAGGCACAGACAACTTTGCATGTTGTCTCACTGAGCCTCGCAGCATCGGAGGAAGGCAACACCACCATTATTTAGAAAGGTTAATGACTTGCCCAAAGTCATACAGCTTTCTCGCGGTGACAGGGGAGGTCATTTAGACAGTCTGGCTCCAGTCGTTAACTCTTAACCCCATCTCTGTAGTTATCTGTCTCCACATGCCCCCATCCCCACTCCACGAGCCTAAAAGCTCACTCGGACTAAACCTCACTCCCAACCAGACGCTAAGACCCTGACTTAATCTAATTGAATCAAAACCAGATTTTCCCTAAACGGAAGGTGAGCTTCCCGGCGACGGCCGCGCGGGGGCGGGCTGGAGCCAGCCGTTCGGTGCCTCGCGAAGGTGGCGCTCAGACCTGGACCAGAAGGCGCCTGAGCCGAGAGCAATGGGGGCGGAGCGGGAGAAGGGGGGCGGGGCATTCGGGGAGGAGGAGGAGCCGCGCCTAACACACTATCGCATGCTTTCTGCATTGCAAAGACAAATATTATTCCGTCAGGGAGATGGCTTAATTAAGTAACCACTTAATTTAGTCTCTCTTGTTGAAACAGAGTGGTGACTTCAGTAATTGCCCGTTTAAATAACATGAAAATCTGTGCTCCGCAGGCCCAGACATTGGGCCCATCACCAACGTCTTTCCTCGCTGTACCTGTGAGCTTGGACTGACACCAAGGGCTGGTCTGATTTTTTTTTTTTTTTTTTGGGGGGGGTGGTGTCTGCATGCATGCCTGTTCATTTCCTCCCAGAGAGTTTTCCCCTTCATAATTCCCTCATAATTCCCCGCTCACAGGCCTTCACGATCCTTGTGGATCAGTTCTTTCTATCTGGAGCCCAGGGCCAGCTCTAGAGTGACTGCAAACCTTACATTCTAACCTGGACACTTGAGAGTGAGAGGGACCCGTTGATAATGATGGCAGAACAGCAGGTGTGGGCGACAGGTCTGGTTGTTCCCTCTCTGACTCCGTTTATCCAGCAAAGCTCTTCGGCGGCTCATCCCACATCTGGGGCCATCACCCACCTGCAGGGCCAAGGCTGAACTGGTCCCTCTATGTCTTGACCAGCCCTTCCTCCCTGATGTCCCCACCTGGGCCTAAGCAGGCGCGTTCCCTAAATGGTTCACCAGCTGAATGGCCAATTCACCAAAAGCTACTTCGTGAGGAGGTTATCCTTGAGTTCTAGTGAAATTCTAAAGAAGTTCTAAGGACTTCTTATTATGAATGTGACTATTTCCCAGACTTTCCTGCAATCCCCTCGCTTCTATCTTTACTTTGCTTTTTCTCCAAGCCATTTATCGTTGTCTTATACCCTATGCATTTTGCTGGTGCTCCTTGATTCGAGAAGGGTTCACATCTTGACAGACCCATTCTAAGTTGAAAATACCGTAAGTCAAAAATGCATGTGCTACACCTACCCTACCGCACCTCAGCGCTCAGCCCAGCCCACCTCAAAGGTGCTCGGGTCTCAGAGTAACTGCCTTCCTCTTCTCACCAGAAGGCACAACAGCAGCCAGACAGACAGATGGACCTTTTACAGACACGGTGGGATGTGAAAACACAAAACACAGTCATTCAAAAACTGCTGGCAGCACAGTACACAGTAGAACATCGATTGTCTACCCTCATGATTGCAGAACTGACTGGGAGCTGCCCAGCCTCACGAGAGAGAATCGAAACGCATGTCATGAGCCCGGGGAAAAGATCAAAATTCAAAGGACAGTTTCTACTGAATGCATACTGCTTTCATACCGTTGTAAAGTTGAAAACTTGTAAATCGAATTGTCGTAAGTCAGGAAGCATCAGTACTCACTAGTATGTTTACTGTCTATTTGTTCATGGCTGTGTCTCCAGCACCTAGAATTATTCCCTAAATTGTGTTCAGTCTGTCCCTTCTCCATCCCCGTGGGCTCAGCCTAAGTGTAGACCTCACAGAATGTCCAGTGGACACTGCTGTGTTGCCCAGTTTTACCTGATGGCAAAATCAGCTTGGGCCTCTCCCTCCAGCCAAGTTCTCAGGCCGTCTCTGGAAATTCTGACCCTACAGAGTTGGAATGAGGTGCTGGCTGTATGCAGCAGGCATTCCTGGACTTCCTGACCTGGCAAGTGTGGAAAACCCAGCTTTTACCAACAGCCCCACCAAGCCCCTTACCTGCCACCTGCCTCCAGCACTTCCAGCCCCCACCCTCCACTCAAGATGTCACAGTGACCTTTTGAAAGCAGAAATCTGTCCCTGTCACTCTCTTCCTAAAACCATTCAGCTGCTCCCGTTTGGCTGGCTGAGAGGGCCTGTGAGAATGGTGGTGACGGAGCTACAACCTGGGTTAAAATACTAGGCTCTGGGGCTCTGCGGGCAGTGAGTTAGGCTCCAAGTTTCAGTAAACTGGGTAAGAATAGGTCTCCCAGCTTAGCTCAGGGCTCCTGAGCCTTCGCACCGGACGCTGTGGACAGGTTCATTCTCCATTATGGGGCTGTCCTGTGCCTTCTGGGATGGTCCACAGCACCCCCTGGCCACTATCCACGAGATGCCAGTAGCAGCCTCCTGCCAGATGTGGCAACCTAAGCCGTCTCCCGACGTTGGCAAACATTCCCTGGGTTCCTCCCTCCCTCCCCACTGAGAACCACTGGGTTATCGTGAGGATTAAATAAGAAAATCTACAGGAAGCCCTTTAGACCCTTTCACGGTCATCCCTCCAGTGCCCAGATTCATTGTGCAGATCCCAAAGGGGGCACTCCACGTGCCCAGGGCACATAGGTCCGGACTGGGGCAAATAACAGGCAAAGCAGTTTTGATAGTTACATATGGGCCCTGACGTGATAATGTCAACAGGCCACAATGGTAGGTAGATAGTAGGGGATCTACCATCTACCAACAAACTAAAAACAGAGGAATAGCAACAACCATTGAGATGGTTATGAAGTGCTCAGTCTGTACCAGGCCCCTCGTGTATGACGTATATTATCTCATTTAATCCCAGGGTGCATATATAACTGTCATCCTGGTTTCCATCGGTGGAAACTGAGGCACTGCAGAAGTTAGGCTTGTATTGTCCTGTAGGATGTAACCCTAGTTTTGTCTTTAGCTTGGCAAATATTTCTCAGCATGCCTTTCCGGAGGGGCTGTATAGGTCCGTATCTCCGTTCCTAAGATACTTTGCACCCGCTCCTCCCCTCCCCACCATGCTGATTTCCTCTTTGATGGGTTAAATCGAACTTTGGCATGGGCTCGCTGTTCTATGTGAATGAGAGTCATGTTTTTAGCAATTAGGTTGGTTGCACCAACCTAACATTTTTATAGTGCTTTCTGACGGTGACTCCCCGCGTCAAACCCCCAGTGCCTTGTCAGGGCTCTGCAAGTGACATCCAAACTCCTTCTGTAGCTGTGAGGCCTTGCAGTCCCCCCCCATTTCTCCCCCCGACTCACTCTACTCACACTAGCTTTGCATTCCTGAGTGTACCTTTTCTGACCCCTCTGGGCCTCTGAACAAGCTGTTCCCTCTGCCAGGAATGCTCATTTCCCAAATTATCCCAGACCCCCCCTTCCCACGACCCAGGTCTCAGCTGACAGGCCACCTCCTCAGAGATGCGTTCCCTGACCACTAGCGCTGTGTCCACACCCTGTCCTCCCCCCCCCCCCGAGTCCGGCCGGGCTCTAGCACCTCACCCTTCTCCTGCAGCGAGAGAGAGTTGAGTCATTTCTGATATGATCTTGTTCATTTATTTGCCTATTTAAATATTGTCTATTCTCCTGTCGACTGTGGGAGCCCCAAAAGACGACCAGAAAAACCTGTTGATCAAGCAAAGCTGCATTTATTAGAAGTCCTGCCATCAGGAAGAGTGCAGCCTTGACAGTGTCTCAGGGGTGTCTGAAAATGGGAATTTAGATGGAGGTATTTGTAGGGTTTTAAGTTCCCAATGGGTGATTTTTAAGGCAAGTCTTGCGAGGCAGAGAACGGGTGGACACTGGGCAGAGTTTATGACCTAAGAGCCCTTGATGGGCGGGCAGGGGACCTGAAGCAATCAGTGAGGAGCAAGCTATTCATTTTCTCTTGTTTCAGTTGAGATGTAATTGACATATGTCATTGTATTGTTTTATGGGTACAGTATAATGATTCGACATACGTATATATTGTGAAACAATCGCCACTGTAAGTTTAGTTAACATCCGTCACCACACATAGTTACAAAAAATCTTTTTTTCTTTCGATGAGAACTTTTACGACGTACTCTCTTAGCAACTTTCAAATGTGCAATACAGCAGTATTAATGATAGTCACCACGTTGTACGTGACATCGCAGGACTTCTTTATCTTATAAAGGGAATTTTGGACCTTTGGACCCCCTCACCCCTTTCACTGTCCTCCTCCCCCCCAGCAACCATCAATCTGTTCTCTGTACCTGTGAGTTCAGGGGTTTTTTGTTTAGTTTTTTTGTTGTTGTTTATTTCGGTTTCCACGTATGAGTGAGATCGTGCAGTATTTGTCTTTCTGTATCTGACTTATTCCACTTAACATAATGTCCTCAAGGTCCATCCATGTTGTTGCAAATGGCAGGATTTCCTTTTTGTTTGTGCCTGAATAGTATTCCATTGAATATATGTACCATTTATTCTTTATCCATTCAGCCATGGGTAGACATTTAGGTTGCTTCCTTGTCTTGACTATTGTAAATAATGCTGCAGTGAACATGGGGGTGCAGGTATCTTTTTGAGATAGCAATTTTATTTTCTTCAGATAAATACTCAGGAGTGGAATTTCTGGACCTGCTAGTTGTCATAAATAAGCTGATTAGTTCACTGTCTTACCTTCTAGAAGCAAGTATGTTCTGGAGTGTGCAGCTGAGTTAGTGTTGCTGGGTCCCAGGGTGGTTGGTTTAACATGGGAATAGGGACTTAGGCTCATTTCAGTTCTCTCCCCACAATTGACTGGAAGCCCCTTGTGAGCAGGGGCTTTATCCATCTTATCATTGCTCCTTGTGTTTATATGTCAAGGGACTTCCACTGGTGTCGTGTAGTAGGTGTTTAATAAATAGTTATGGATTGCATTAAATGATTTGTCATTAAAGCTGGTTGTGACTCTGGGCAAGACACTTGACTTCTGCAAAATAAAGATAAAGACAAATGAATGTATCAAGTCCCAGCCATTTGCCAGACACCTTCCTAAGTGCCGTGGACCAGGGATGAACCCAAGCAGCTTTCCGTCGTCCTGGGGCTGCTACGCCAGTGCAGAAAGGCAGGCACTCAGCAAGCTAACAATGAATGGAGAGCATCATGCCAGACCGGGGAAATCCACTTTTATATGAGATTGCTTGTGGGGAAGCCAGATGTAATTTTTTGAGAATGAATCTAGAGAAAAGCTATATTCCAGTGAAAATCACAACAAAAGAGTTTTCTTAAATTATATGTCATTATTGTTTTTAACTACAAAAGCAGTATGTGCTTGCTACAACAGTGAAATAATTTTTTTAAATCTACAAAGAAAAAGTGAAAAAATCCACCACCAACAGCACCTCCAGGCATTCGCCTGGTGGGAGCACTTCCACATATTTTTCTAAGATTATATAAATACACATGTATACACCAAGTTACAGCATCAAGCATAAAGCATGAGTGGGTATTCGGCCCTCCATATCCATGGGTTCAAATCTGCAGATTCAACCAAACACAGATCAACAATGTATTTTTTAAGAAGTTACATTGTTGCTGATGTGTATTATGTAGCTTATGATGGTTGGGTCTGTGCTGAACAGGTACAGACTTTTTTTTTCTCGTCACTATTCCCTAAACAATACAGTGTAACTATTTACATGGCATTTATATTATATCAGGTATTATAACTAATCTAAAGATGATTTAAAGTATACGGGAGGGTTGGATAGGTTACATGCAAATACTGTGGTGCTTTATAGAAGGGACTTGAGTATCCGTGGGTTTTGGTATCTGCAAGGTGTTGGGAGGTCCTGGAACCCATCCCCCATGGATACTGGGGATGACTGTAGACAGCAGATGCCTGAAATCGTGGATAATTGCAAACCCTATATACATTATGTTGTTTCCTATACATACATACCTTTGATAAAGTTTCCGACTTCTCTCTGGCATATCTGAATTGCCAGCATCACTACTCTTGCGTTTTGGAGACATTAAGTAAAATAAGGGTTACATGCGCAGCAATACCACAACAGGTGATCTGATAACTGAGACGGCTCCTAAGTGACGAACAGGCAGGCAGTGGACGAAGGGACGCCTCACATCCTGGGCAGGACAGAACGGGACAGCGTGAGATTTCAGCGCACTACTCAGAACGATATGCGATTTAAAACGTATGAATTATTTATTCCTGGAATTTTCCATTTAATATTTGTGGTAACTTGAAACCACAGAAGGCGAAACTGCAGATTAGGGGAGCAGGGGTAGGGGCAGGGGTTACTGTATATCTTGCCTTGTTCTGCTCCAGTCGTGTGTTCTGTTCTGGACTCATAAAGTATGACTACATAGGTGTAGATAGATTGTCTTGTTCTGTTTTCAGTAAAGGCACTCATACTGTATACGTGATGCTGTAAGTTAGTTTTTGCCCCCTCATGATGTGTCACGAACATTCCCTCCGGTCAACAGGTAGAGATCTTACTTGATCGTTTTAATAGTTCGTACGTGTTGGTCCAAAGAGTGCAAGCCGCCTCCCAGGTTCAGCCAGTTTCCTTCGAAGCCCATTGGGGGATGTTAAGGACACGAGACTAACGACGCCCCATCGTAACCAAGTCGGACTCAGTCGTCACAGCATTTCGCCTGCTTTGAGACGGAGCAAGACGAACGTTCCTTCTCGTGATCACACTCAAGCTGCTAGTGTCAGCGTCAAGCTCTGGGACAGGACGAGGAAGCTCGGAGTCTGACCCTGCGTCAGCATCCTGTGTCATTTACGTTCTGTTTGCTTTTGACTTGGATTCTAGCTTTAAGGGGGAAAAAATCCAGCACAAGCATGCGTAACTATGATTCTGTATGTACATTAATGGTTATGATAGGTGTCTGACACTTTGCTTGGAAATCTTGTTTTAAATATATTATATATATATATATATATATATATATATATTTATTTAAGGGATCTGCCTTTTGAATTGAATGGTGAATCACGGCAATAGTTGGCAAATGGACACGTTTTGTTCTGGGCTTTTGAAGTTTGGATAGTAGTTTGGACTTAATCATTAAAAAGGGATTTTTTTGTTCTTTTTAAGAAAATTTGGACCAAATGCTTTTCCTTTTGAATGATTTGTAATATTCTTTTTTTTTGGGGGGGGGGGCAGAACCTTTTTTAAAATTTCAATTTATTTAAACAAACAAAAAAATTCTCCCATTTCTCTTACCCCCTTAACCCCTGCCACTGACAACCACCAATCTGTTCTCTGTATCGATAGTTCAAGATTTGGGGGGTGGGGAGGGGTTGGCGTTTTCATTTTAGATTTCACACATAAGTGATATCATACTGTGTTTGTCTTTCTCTGTCTGACTTATGTATTTCACTTAGCATAATGTCTTCAAGGTCCGTCCATGTTTTTGCAAATGTCATGATTTTCTTCTTGTTTATGGTTGGAATATATATATATATATATATATATATCTCACATTTTCTTTATCCATTCATCCATGGAGGGACACTTAGGTTATTTCCCTATCTTGGCTATTGTAAATAATGTTGCAATGAATGTGGGGATGCAGATATCTTTTCGAGGTAGTGATTTCATTTTTTAGGGGATTTGCCTTTTGAATTGAATGGGGAATAACAGCAATACTTGCAAACTCACCCATTTATCTGAACTATAAAAAGATTCACCCTTTTTTCATAGCTCAGATATACCCAGCAGTGGAATTGTGGGATCACATGGTAGCTCTAGTTTTAGTTTTCTGCTGACTGGATCCCTTTTCTGAATCCTCTCAAGGTACTGCCCACCTGGTCCTTTGGTTCCTTCAGGTCCCAGGGGTGTTGGGCAGAGGAAGTACTAAAAGCTTTCCCCCTTCCTGCTTGACGCCCATGAGTGGCGAGCAATACAGAATAAGAGCGAAACACCTCAGTTCTGACTACTGAGTTCGGCTCACCTCCTGATTCGGCCTCTTCCTAACTGAAACCATCAACGAGCTACTTCGCTCTTCTGAACCTCAGTTTCCCCATTAGTAAAATGGCAGGGGTTGGAGGGAGAGTTCCTGTGTCATGGGCTCACAATGAGATCATGTATTTACAGCTCCTGAGCTAGCATATAATTTGTAGCTGTCCTTGTGAATGGAACACAATCTCTGATCTCCAGAGCTTACACTCTTTAAGGGAGAGAGGTGTGTAAACAACAAATAGCATAGGTGGATGAGGGCAAAACTACAGCAGGAACAAAGGCCCATGGAAAGTCAGGAGAGGTGCGTGGAGGGACGCTATTTCAGCTACACCGAGGATTACAGGTACACTGTGCAGGACGGAGAGGCGGGAGGTCCAGCGTCATCAGTGGAAACTGATTCTGAGGAAACATGGAGATGCAAAAAAACAGGTCTGGACAGGTCAAGGGTTCCTGAGACTGAGGGCGTGATGGACGGTGGTGGAAGGCAAACAGATTCTGCTTCCCGGGGAAGATGGGCTTGATCTCTGCCATCCTGCTGTGGGACGGAGCTGTCCTGTCTCCTAGCCACGTTGACGGCTGTGGCGGAGCCGTGACGCTGGATCCCCAGAGACGTCCTGAAGGCAGCCGTGAAACCCAGCGAAAGCTTGTAAGCCCAGCCCCAAGAGAGGGCACTGGGCTTGCATCGCCTCTCAAGCTTTTCCTACAATTCCTAAAACACTTCTGACACCAAAGAGAAGCTGTTTTCACTTACACATCTTAAGAGGGAATCAGGCCTTTCGGCGCTGAGGCCCAGGGTGGGACATAACCGTGATTTACACACCATAAACTTTTGTGAGTTTTATTCACCTCAGTGGTCTGATATTAAACAGGCTCACGGGGAAGCCACGGTGACTGGAGGCTTTTCTGGGCAGCGCAGCCCTGGGTTATGAGAGAGACAGGAGGTGAAACTAGAGGACACCTTGGCCATCAGACTCCTGGTTATCACCGTCCACGTCAGAGGCCACCATTGCTGGCCTGAAGACCCAAATCCAGCTCAACTACAGTTCCGTGTGGCCCTGTGCCTTCCTGAAGAGAGATGCTTGTCATATACAGTGTGAAAGAACAAAGTTGGTGGGAGAGTAATTGATGGATCGGACATTCAACGCAGATGTCACTGGGATAGAGGCTCCATGAGAAAAGGGACTCGATGTCTGACCTCAGACCAGTTCCTGGCACAGAGCAGACTCGGAGCTGGGCCCTGTCTTCTCCTCGGAGACCCAGTGTACCAGCCTTCACCGTCCTTACCCTGATGCCATCACATATGGAAGTTCAGATGCATCCCTCAGTTTCCAGCTCCTGGGTCTTCATCATGGCCCTTGGCCAACCCTCCATCAGCCCAGAAAGGGTTGTTTTTCTGGGACCCATGAGCACTCCACTGAGCACAAACCCCAATGAGTTAGGCGAGCTCCCCAAAAACCTAGAAGGGGGGGGCCTTCTGCCGGCAATCCGCATCTTCCTTCTTTCTCCTCCGCTCATTCTTATCCCTCCCCCTTCCTCCTTAATCACCGAGGAACCCCAAGTGGTCTTCGTCTGCTATGTAGAGCATTTTGGTTCTCCTCGACTCCTGGCCCCAAATTTGTGTGCCCAAACCCAAGTAAATGTCCCAGACTTACCATCAGGCCCAACATTCAAGATGATGACCAGATTCAAAGGTGGTTGGGATTATAAATAGTAAGAAACATTTTGTTTTGAAGGGATCTACACTCAAGTCAAAGAGAAAGACCAAATCCCATATCTGAGAAACAATAGAGCCAAACTCTGCCTTCCTGAGATTCATCTAGAACTAACAGATTATATCTTGCATAACAAATTACTCCAGCACTTAGTGACTTAAAATACCAATCATTCTGTATTGTCTCATAATTTCTGTAGGTCAGAAATGTGTGAGCAGCTGAACAGGGCAGTTGGGGCTTGGGGGTCTCTCATGAGGTTTGCAGTCAGATGTCAGCCAAGGCTTGACTGGGGCTGAAAGATCCATTTCCGATGAATAGTCATCACAGCTGTTGGTAGGAGGCCGCAGTTGCTTTCCACACAACGTGGCAGCTGGCTTCCTCCAGAGCACGTGATCCAAGGGACCAAAGGAAAACCTATAAGGCCTTACATGACCTAGCCTCAAGTCACACACCATCATTTCCACCATCTATTCTATTGGCCACATAGACCAGCTCCAGAGTGAGAAGGAGATGACAGAAAGGCCTGAGTGGCCGAGGACAAGAAGCCCTGGTGCTGCGGTGCCATCGTGGCAGCTGGTCACCCCAACCAGCTCACCATCTACGGATGTTCTTTTCCTGCCTGTTATTCCCCGTGGCTACCCGTCCTTTCCAGCTCAGTAGCTTCATCCATTAGGTCCCACGGCTCTCGACAATTCCTCTCTTTTACTTGCCTGATTTAAGGTTCATCTCTTCCTTCCTCCGACAGTTAAAAATAAATTATACACTTGGTAATAATCAAATGGGCACTTCACACCCACCTCCGTATGCCTGTTGTGTAATAAATCCACATCCAATGGCTCGTACAGCACCTGGCTCGTATTAGGTATGCAATAAACGCTAATGGCTCTTTTTATTATTGTTCTTATTGTTAACTCCACCACTATCTATACAATCACGCCATTATAAAGTGCCTGTGGAAAGTCTAGCCTGGAACCTCACTCCTGCAATAGGTAAGGAGATGCTAGGCTCAGGGGAAACTTGGATTTCCTTTTCTCCCACCTTGGTGCCTTTCAACATGGTATTGCGTTCAAAAGACACCATTACTGGACTCCCAAAGCCTTGAAAGGAACCTTCTCTTTTGAAGAGGCAGCGAGGAGGGACGGGATCAGTGCGTACAGCCATTTAACATGGCCGTGGCGTCCAAGCACTTCCCAGAATCCCCTTCTCATCCCTTTCCTAGAAGCTCTTTCTTACTGCCTGTTATAGAAGTGTTGGTCCACAATAGATTAGAAACCAAAAGCCCACAACAGAACACACTGATCCTTCATTGCAGATAATTCGAGACACTCTAGAGTTCCCAAGAAATACTTGAGCTTTATGTCAAAACCCCATTTCTCTGCTCCCCAAGTGTCTGATGGCAATAGGTCCCCGTGGGTGCCGGGTGGAGCCCCTGAACCTGGGTTTGAATTTCTGCTCCCCCAACCAGACCAGCCGTGGGGCCTTTTCTGAAGCTGCTCTCCTTCAGTCTCACTTTCCTTATCAATAAGCCTGGGATCGGACGCCTGCATCACGGTTACGTGAGGATGCATCAGGGAGCGCTCGTCAGCAGAAGCAGCGTCTGGCGCTAAAAATGTGCTCGATAAATAGCTCTGTTATCTCCAGGAACGCTTTTCATCGGTGATCAGAGGAAAATTACCCTAAGTGGCTGAAGACAGAAACAAAACCCTCCCTACCACGGGGACAGAACTTTCCAGTTCTCAAAGGACTTTGAATGGCTTACTCCAGCCAATCCCCCACCAACCCTGGGAGATAGAAGTCACATGCCCACCTGTCAGATGAGGAATCTGAGGCTCTGAGACACGACGTGTGGCCCTGGGCTGCACACGGAGGAGTCCCAGCTCAACCCCGACTGTGCCTGTCTGACACAAGCTGCCCGCTCCCCCGAGAGGGTGCCAAGGGCACTCCAAGGATGGGACCTGGGCCCAGCCACAGGCTTGCGGCACTGGGAAAACCTGTGTCACTGAAGCCGTCACCTCAGAGGCTGCTCCATCCCTTTGAGCACAATCACGTCTAGTTACTTCCTGGCAACTGGAAATTCACAGCTCTGGGTGAGTCAGTCTGCTGGCTAACAAGCGGACCCGCTCTGTGAGGGGCTCACCAGCCCTGTCCCTGCCCTGGGGCCACCTCAGTGGAAACAACTGGGGGGAGGGGGGAATGCGCACTGCACAACCTCTGGCTCCTTCCTCACCCCTCCCCTGGGATCGTAGCATGGAAGACTGGAGCCACTGATAACCATTGTATAACCACCTGGGGAGGGTCTGCCTGGCAAAGAGGACTAAGCTAAGGGAATCGGGGCTGGGAATTGAAGACATGACATCCTGATGTCAGGACCATGCACCTGGATCAAGCCATGCCTGAAGGCCATCTCCACTATAAATTTTCAATTCTGTCCAATACATTTTCTTTTCTGCTTAAAATAATTTAAATTGGGTTTCTGGCATCTGTAAAACAAAAGAGTTAACTAACAAAATCCCCTCCTCATTTTCTTGCCTCTAACCTCCCCAGCTCAGCCCTGCAGGGTCCACTGTGCCCCAACTCTTACAGGCCTGAGTTTACTACAGTTTCTTCTGGAAGGAGACTGTCTTAAACCCCTCACTGCTAACCTTCTGCCACCACCACCCGGTGGGGCCGTTTGCAGTCTCAGGGCCCCAGAGTCACTGCTCTGGGGTTTAGTTCTGGCTCTGCTGTGCTCCCCTGCACCAGAATGTCAGGTCCTGAGTCCAGTTCTGCAGCCATGTTCGCAGGACTCCCGTCCTGTAGCTCAGCATCTGAGCACATCCTGTGGCATGCTCTCCCCAGGCCAGTCGCTTTCCTCCCATCTGTCTATTCCAAGGCAGATCACCCACATGCCAACATCTTTCAGCTTAGTCACAACCTGAAGCGTATCAAATTCTTGACACCGTTTCTATATCTGGCAAAGAAATGGCTTAGAAAGGCAGACTTGGGGTAGACTATTAAACCGAAAATAAATTCCTTATGGGGATCATTTAAACCTAAGCCATTACAAATCCCAGCTATAAGAAGAAGGAGGGCTAAGACTTTCTAATGCCCTGACGGTTAAAATAGTCATTAAAATCCAGCCTGATTCTCAAAGCCATGGTTTTAAAGTCCTATCGGGAAAACTCACGAGGACAAAGTGGGTTTATGCAGTGGGTGGACAATTACGGACCAGTGAGAGGAAAGCCAGTGAGTTTCCTCCTCCTCCCAGCGTCAGGGAGGCCCCTTGGTGCACCCTGCAGCGTCTCCCAGCCTCTAACCGAGAGCTGACTGGCTGTCCCTAAAAGTTTCCTTCAAGACATTTCCAGGTGTGAGCACACTTGGCTCAGAATAGCTGAGGCTGAAGAGAGAAAGGGAAAGAACTCAGAGGCCAGTGGCCACAGGACGCTGAAAAGTGTGTGGCCCCCTGTGCACTGCCTGAGGCCCTCCTGAGAAAGAAGGAACCAGCCCCCTGGGAAATGCACTGATCAGAAGTTTGGAGGGGTGTAAATGACAAGAGCCATCACCTGCTGCACGCGTGCTCCGTGCCAGGCAGCCTTCTGAGGCTCGGTGTGCACTGTCTCCGTTAAACCTCGTCATAACCCTGTGGACTCAACACACATATCAGCCCATTTTGCACGGGAAGAAGCTAAGGCTTCAAAAGGCCCAATTCCTGTGTTTATTATCTACTACTGTGTTAGAAATTACCCCAACACTTAGTGGCTTAAACCACTTTTATTTATTATCTCAGAGCTTCTGTGGGTTGGGAACTTGGAAACACCTCATCTGAGGGGTTCTGGCCTGGGGTCTCTCAAAGGGCTGGACTCAAGATATTGGCCAGGGCTGAGGGCGTCCGAGCTACAGCAGGAGGGTCCACTCCCAAGACGGCTCCTCTGCCCCAGTGGCCAAAATATATAAAGAACTCTTACAATTCAACAACAACAAAACCCCCCAAGTTTTTAAAAGGCTAAAGAACCCGAATAGACATTTCTCCAAAGGAGGTAAACAAATGGCCAGCACGCATGTGACAAGATGCTTAACGTCATGAGTCATCAAATCAAAACCACAATGAGATACCACTTTATACCCACAAGGATGGCAGTGATGATGATGATGATGATGATATAATAATAATAATTTAAAAATAAAGTAAAAACAGTAAATAACAAGTGTTGGTGAGACTGGAGATAATTGGAATTCCCAAATTTGCTGGTGGGAATATACTAGGGTACAGCTGCTGTGGAAAATGGGCAGTTTCTCAAAAGTTAAGCAGAGAACTACCATATGACCCAGCAATTCCCCTCCTAAGTCTAAACCCAAGAGAATTAAAATCAGGTGTTCAAACAAAAAATGGTACAAGAATATTCATAGCAGCTCTATACTCAATAGCCAAGAAGTGGAAACTACCCAAATGTTCTTCAAAAGATAAATGGATAAACAAAACGTATATCCATACAATGGAATACTATTCATTCATCCACAAAAAAGGAAGGAAATTCTGACACACGCTACACTCCAGGTGAACCTTGAAAATATTATCCTAAGTGAAAGACGCCAAACACAAAAGACCACATATTATGTGATTCCATTTATGTGAAATACCCAGAAGAGGTAAATCTGTAAAGACAGACAGCAGATCAGTGGTTGCCGGGGGTGCGGGGAGTGGTGATGGACGGCGGCGGCTTCATGGGTACAGAACTTTCTGTTCGGGTGAAGAAAATGTGTGTGAACTAGACAGAGGTGGTGGTTGTACAACATTGTGACTGTACTTGATGCCACTGAGTTGTACACTTTAAAATGGTCAATTGTATCTTTTGTGAATTTCACCTCAATTTAAAAAAGAGAAAAGGACCTTGGAAAGATACTTTTTATATCAAGAGTATAGATGGATGGATGGATAGATGACAGATAGGTGATAGATAGACTAGATAGGTAGATGTTAGATAGATGATAGATAGATAGATAGATAGACAGACAGACAGACAGACAGACAGACAGACAGACAGACAGATAGATAGATAGATAGATAGATAGATAGATAGATGGCAGGCCGTCTGGGCTCCAGAGCCCACACTCTTTACCAGATGAGGAGGAAACACCTCAGACTATTAACAGAAGCTTCTTGAATGATGATACTGAAGATAAAGTGTACATTCTTTGAAATCAGAATTTTTAGGGTGTGGGTCATGCTTCCATGTTATAACAAGTTCCCTGCCTGATGCTAAGGAGCCCCTCCTGCCTGCCCCCATTTGCCTACAGACACAGAGCAAAGAGCATTGGCTTTGGTTCTGCCACTTACTGCATGTCATTGAGTTGGGCAATTAACATCCGGGACCTTCAATTTCTTTATCTGTCAAATGGGGAGACAGACATCTACCTCAGAGGATTTTGTGGGGAATCAGGTGACAGGAAGAGTGTGCGAGGTCCAGCCCCACAAAGAGGAGGTTGTGGGCATGACAGGAAAGAACTTGGAAATCATTCCCATTGGGGTTCAAACCCAGCCCTCTGTATTGACTGTCATTTTTAGCAACATCCTGTACCTTATTCAGGACCTACCTGAACAGTTCCTACCTGGTGGGGTTTTGTAAGCGTTAGAAGACAGCCCATGCGAAGTTTCCAGCATGGTGCCTACTGCACAGCAGGTGCTCTACAAAAGGTGGCGGGTGTCCTTGCTCAATGTTTGCTCCCTTCTCTTCCAAGGAGAGGGATGGGTAGTGAGTGGAGACACTGAGGATGGGGCGCCTTTGCCTCTCATTCCTAAAACGAAGCTATAAATGGCGTGAGGTGGCTCCAGAGCATCAGATTCTGTGCCCTGCTTTGCCAACTGAAAGGGAGGCAAGGACGGAAATTAGATGGGCCACCAGGCACCTGCTAAGATGCTGCCAGGCTTTAGGTGCTGGAATTCAAGAGTTGGAGCACTGACGGGGAATGACCATGATGTCTGAGCCCGGGGACTACAGGGCAGGGGCTGGAAGACATTGGTCCCAGGATCCCCTTTACCCTGGAGATATTCTCCCCAAGTGAGGTTACACAGTTAGTTGTAGAGAGACTGAAGGAAGGGTGCATGGGGTTCCTCCCCCACCCTCAAACCTGGGTCCCATTTGCTGAGCAGACATCTGGGACGCACAATGAAAGAGAGACTGAGACAGAGACAGAGAGAGACAGAGAGGTCCTAAATCCTGTAATTATCTTCTGATTCTAGGCATTGTGCTTGTACTTTTAAAAATAGCACAAATTACTTTTTAAAAACATCAAGTTGTCAACACCAATATTTTAAATATAGTGGAACAGATTTTACTTGGTTTTGGCATTTCTTCTTCTTGTTTTAATTGTTGGGGGAACCTCACAAGTCGGGGGTGTGGCCATGCCCGCCATGCCCCCTCCCAGGGCAGCTGCACCCGCGGCCTGTCCTGCTGGGAAGGGCTGGAACGGCTTCCCGGCGGACAGAAGGGACGCTGGCCCTGGCACCTGACAGGCCCGACACCCCGGCCAGGGCGAGGCTAACAAAAGGCAGTGAAAGGCAGCAGGAGAAGGGGGCTGCCGCAGCCCCCCAGTGGCTGGGAAACGCGCTGCCCAGCAGCCCGGGGCCGCGCCGCCGTTGTCCCCGGAGTGAACTCTCCCTCTCCGCGCCCAGCTCATGGCGGGGCGCGCGGCCGCGGCCCCTCGCGTCCCTCCCTTTAAAGAGAAGGGCGCGATTGTGTGGATTTCACAGTCTGAGCACAGCTGAAAGGGAGAGAATTAAGTCTCCCTCACGGCTCTTTTCAAGGAGGCCGAGGCTGCGATTCGCCCTCATTCAGAATATATGGAGCTTTTGTGCGCGGGGGCCGGGCGGCCGCGGCGGCCCCGCTCCCCGGCTGACTCTCTTCACAGTGGAAACGCACAGTCATTAACGCGGGCCCCGCTCCCGCCCGCGCCCCGAGTTGAAGGGCGCCGCCGCCGCCGCGCGCCTGGGAACCCGAGCCCGCCGCAGAGGCCCGCGTTTGTCCACCTGAGAACGCCGAGCGCATTTGTCACCGTGGCCTTGCAGCCCGAGGGCCATCCATTTTGGCTCGGAGCGGCCGGGCTGTCAGGGCGCGCGGTGGCCTCCGCATGTGTTGCTAATAAAAGCCCAGCCAGCTCCTCAGCCCAGCGAGCTCGCGGCAGGGGACACTGCCTGGGCGGGGGAGGAAGCCCAGGGGCCAGCCGAGGTGACCCTCCCGGGCTTCTCCATCTCTGACGGCGGGGAGTCTGGTTCTGACGGGGCGGGAGGGATGTAGACAAAATACTCCAGCCTTCCTTCCTCCATGGGAATTGTCACCGTGAGATTAGATTTTAATTTAATATATATTTTTTTAATTTAAAGGAGATGAAATCTGAAATCTGGCCGTGTGGCTGGGGCCTGCCAATAGTTTGGCTCTGCCTAGTTTTCAAGCTTCTTTTTTGTCACTCTACCCGGATGATTCATGCTGGAAAGCATGTTGTATCATTTATCCAGTAATGCAGCCCAATAAACCCCCCCTTCAAGTATGTTCCTTAAAGAGCCAGAAGAATTTGTTCCCGTAGACTCAAACCTATGTTCTTAATAAGGCAGATAGAAGAAATGGAGCGCTGAAAACAGAACAAAATAAAGGTGGGAGGGAGGGGTCTAAGCTGACAGTTTGCTGTGGAAACTCCAGTGCTGCCCCTGTCCCCTCCTTCCCTCTCTCCCTCCTGGTGGGGTTACAGTTCTTGGCTTAACTGTTACAAAGTTGTGAATGCAAAGTTGATTTCTGAATACCATCCGTCTCCCAGTGTCAGCACTAGAGGGTGGCCAGTGTTCTGATTTTAAGCTTGGTAGGAGGGAAAGCCACGTGTTAGACCCGTCATTACTGAAGTAACTCAGTGCCTTGGGTGGCTCAGGGGCGCCGTGAGCAAGGCCTCCGCTCCAGGCCGCCAAGGTTTCCAGAATGGAGGTTAGCTGTCTCCTTGGGAGGTGGGTCACCTGCGTCCATGTACAGCAGGCCTCTCAAAGCAGATACCTCCATCTCTGGGCAAATCTGCCCTTCTTTTCAGCAAATGACAAGCCCCAAGGCTGAAATGGTAGGCCCCAGCTGGGGAAGACTGCTTACTTATTAAGGCAGTCGGGCGCAGCTGGGTTCAAATGCCTATTATGTGGCCTGAGACACAAGAAGTCCCCTTACTGTGTCCAGTTTCCTCCTCAATAAAATGGGGTAAAAGGTATACCTACCTTTCAAATTCTAATGACCCTCCAGTGATGTACGTAACACGTCAGCTATTAGTTCATTATTTTCAATAATAACTACTATTTATTGAATACTCACTGCAGTAAATGCTTTATCTATATCACATCATTCCATCGTCAATGGATATTATTATCCCCATTTCACAGACAAGGAAACTGAGGCTCAGAGAGAAACAAAAAGGTGAAGGAATTGGCTGCTTATCACTCAGTGGTTCTAAGGGCCGTGATTCCATTTCAAGTCTTCCTGGGAGCGGGGAACAAGGGAGCAACTGGCCAAGAGTGAGATGAGAGGGTGAGGTTAAGGCCCTTGGCTGGTAGAAAAGTGATTTGTAACCCTTTTAAAAAGGGCCTTAAAACCTATACCTAAACACACACCATGGGTGGTAGAGCACAGCAGAGTGATTAGGAGGCTTCTGTTGGGCCTCAGAAAGTGCTGGGTTCAAATCCCATCACTGCTAATTACTGACTGGCTCACCTTCAGCCAGTTCCTTAATATCATATAAGCCTCAGACTCTTCATCCTTTTTTAGAAGTTTTTATTCAAGTTATTGGGGTGACATTGGTTAGTAAAATGACATAGGTTTAAGTGTGCAATTCTACAATACGTCATCTGTCTACTGCATTGAGTGTTCACCACCCAAAGTCAGTTCTCCTTCCATCACCATATATTTGACCCCCTTTTCCCTCTTCTTCCTGCCCCTCTCCCCCTTACCCTCTGGTCACCACTAAGCTGCTGTCGTGTCTATGAGTTGTTTCAAACTCTTCATCTCTTAAATGGGCGTAATAATATGGCAGTCCTTGCCTGAAGGGAGTATTGTGAACATTAGATCAGACAATTCCCATCTAATTAGCTATTGCTCTTAGGGAACAAAGTCATCCCACCTTGATTTGGAAGGTGTCAATCCTTAGACCACCCTTAACCCTTTCCCACAGGCTGAGTGTCTTGAATTCCGCGGCTAGAGGTTTACTGTCCAGCTGTTCCATTTTCCGTATCAGTTTCCCTGCCGACCTCATTTAATCCTCCCTCTGAAGACTCAACATCTAGTTCCAGTGGCGCAGGAAGTACTTCTCCTCTAGTCCCCACCCTCTCTCCAGAAGGTTCTCCTGAGCCCTCATCCTGAACGAGGTCCTGCCAGAGCACTGACATGACACCCTGAACTTGCCCTTCCAAACACTTCAACCTCTTTCCTACATGCCCCACTCCTGTCTCCCACGTCTGATTAGGGAGCCATGAAGACAGGCGTCCATGGTGTCCAAGTCTGCACAAGCTCAGTGCCCAGCAACGCTCACCGCCAGGCCCGCCCACACTGTCACTTTGAGTTCCATTCCCCAGTAGAAGGGACCAGCACACCTTTGGAGCAATGGCTGAGCCCTTGTCTGAGCAGCAAATGGACACGGTGAGTCTGGATCATCGTTTACCAGAAAGCAAGGAGGCTTTCAAAGATTACTGAAGTTATATTAAAAAGACAGGAGCCAACTTAAGGAAAAATTCACATTGGCCAAAGAGGGACCATATGTGCACCAAGAAAATAACAGGAGTAGATTGAAACACATAAAATATGTTTAAAGCCATGATCCCACTGACCTTTAGAAAAGGTTATATGACCAATTCATTATTCTGAAAAATGGTAACTAAAGAGAAAGGATCAAACATTCTCCTGCCTTTACTAGAACTGTGCCTCGGGGCAACCAAATCGTTCATGGAGAAAAGTTTCTCTTTATGGAAGGATTATGGCTAATAAATGGTTAGGGAATGATATAATTAGGACGTCACGATTTCACAACCCCCAATGAAATGATGGATCTAGGAATTGATCAGCTTTAAATATCACCAAAAGAGAGACAACCAGCTATAAAGCGCACCGTGATGGAAGAACACAGTATCATCCATAAAATAATCTTTCTAAAAGTAGTACTTAATCTGATTAAGCCCCTGGATCTAACTAACAATTTTTAAGAATTACAGGGGACAGAGGAACCTATTAAGTGATACTGTGGGCACACAGACGGTGGGAAAACACATAGACAAAAAGCCTCGTTCTTTCCACAAATATATTGGAAGAAAAAGAAAAAAAAGAAGAGAAAGGGAAACCTGTACATTCAAAGAAACTTGGAGAGGCATATCAACAGATTGCGATGTACAGATCTTATTGCCAAGTTAATTTTAATCAATCGTAATTTTTAAAAATTATGAGACAAAGAGATTTAGATTCTGTCAGTATATATAATGATATTAAGGAATTATTGTTCATTTTCAGATGGGATAATGACATTGTGCTCATGTTTTTTAAAATAATTTTTTGTCCTTTAGAGGATATGTGATAAAATGGATTAAATAATATAATGTCTGAGATTTGCTTGGAAATAGTCCTGGTAAAGGGGAAAAGTGAGTGGAAGTAGTTTCGTCGTAACAAGTTTGGGCGAGTTGATAATTGATAAAGAACGTGATAGTAAGTAGAGTTCTTTCTACTATTCTCTCTGTTGTATATGTTTGGAAATTTGTATAATAAAAAGGAAAAAGGACATTAGCTTCTGTCAGTTAGAAGGGAGTTGGGGAACTCTTATGAAAGGGGATGCCACACTCTCCGTGTCACCTAGGGCTAATTTCATGTAATGAAAGAATGTGCTCGTTTATTTGTCTGTGTTGATTTATGGTCTGTTTTCTCTGCTAGAATGTGAGCTCCTCAGGGGCAGGATCTCTGTCTTGTTCGCTGGTTGTCCCCAACTGCCCGTCTTTGTGCTCGGCACCGAGTGAGTGAGCGATCTGTAATCCGGTGAAATGAATACCCATCATGGGGATAGCAGGACTGTTCCCCTTTCCCAGGTGGGAACGCTGAGGCAGGAAGAGCTGCTGCTTGTACCGGGACCACATAGCCGGTCAATGGCAAGGCTGGGACTCACTCCCCGGTGTCCGTGAAGATCCCCATGTACCCCCTTTTGGACAGGGCATCTCAACCTGGTGCAGGAAGCTGAAACAAGGGCCCCAGGTCCTGGCATGTGTTGGTGCGCAGTGGTTGTCTTCTGCAGCTGTTCTCTGTGGGAAAGAGAGCGGGCGAGGTGGGGATAATAGTAACAGCTCACATTTCTTAGGGCGGGACACCACTGCCAGCTCTTTATCACGGTGAACTCACTTCATGCTCCCAACAACTGGAGAGGTGAGTTTACTGTTACCCTGGGGGCCCGAGAGCCCGAGAATATACACATTCTGACCCCAGAGACCAAACCCTTAGTCCTGGCATTAGACCCTCCACCCCTTCATTAAAGCCACTGAAAAATAAGAGCGACTATAAAGTGTGACTGGTGGCGGCTGCAGCTGCCGAAGGCAGTGGCCGCTGGTAACAGGTTCACAGGTGAACATGAGAGGACGGTGGGACCATACTGTGCTCGCTTATCTGTTGTCTGAGGACGGTAAATCCATACTCAGCTGCCAACTCCCAGCGGGTGCTGGGGACATCCCTTCCCCTCTCTGGGCCTCAGTTTCTCCATATTTCAAACCAACAGAGTTGGACTAGACAGGTGTTCCCGGAGGACACAGCCCGCCCTGACGTCCTTTCATTCGCCTCTGAAATCCTAGGATCCCACTGAGGGAGCTGTGGTGTGTCTGGGACGTGTCCACATCAAGCAGTTGGAGGCTCGTTTTTAACCCCTCATCGATGTCTCTTACCAATTATCCAGGGTCATGGATTAGTTTAAATACAAAAGCTTAATTTCCTCTGCTTGGCCACTGTTAGAAGACATGATCAAAAGGGGTCAAGGAACAAACACAGTTGGCTGGAGAGAGAACGCCCAGCTGAACTGAGGGACGCTGTCTCCCCGGAGCCCTCCGGGTTGGGAAATCTTTGAGGGCTGCCTGAGGCAGTGCTGAGATGAATCATAACATTTTGAGCCCTGAAAGGAAGGCAGAAGAAAGGAGCCAGAGGCCAGGGAGAGTGAAGGCTCAGTGTTTTCTCAGCTAAATACATGTTTTCATTGCAGTGTGATGGGTTGAGGGCAATGAATGCCTATGATTTGGTTATCTTTTGGATGGATGATTTTAAATGCGTGTTGGAAACGCTTTCATGAGACTGACTTCAGAAGCCAAGGCAGAGTGGAAGTCTTTGCTTGGGCAGCCGCTGCTTGTCTTTCAGAGGCTGTTAAAGCCCAGATTGAGATTCCTGGGGCCGGCATTTTGTGTCTCTGTTTTCATCTGGCACGCGTTCACTTCCACCCCAGAATCCTTCAGGCTGTCACCACACACCTTGTCATAGCAAAGGGAACAGAGCAAGACGGCTGTTCTGAGGGGAGGGAGGCTGTGGAGGGAAAGGCGTGACTGTAGAAGCCTTCTAATCCCTGCAGCTGCTTCTTGCGACTTCTGTGTGCCCATCACGATTTGGGGCACTGCGAGGGGGCAGAAGGAGCAGTGCTAGATCAATTATTACTCTGCCCAGTTGTTCATGGGCAAAGTGGGTCAGTTTTAGAAGTCCTGCTCGGTCTCACCCATCTGTCTCAACATTGAGAGGTTTTGTTTTATCTCCTGTGTTATCCAAAATGGCAGCAGGGAACATGGCTAAGTTAGTCCTTTGTCTGCCCGCCAGTCCTCTCCTGGCGTAAGACCCCACCAGGCCCTGTCACTACCTGCTTGAAAACCTTTAGTGGCTACTCAATGCCCAAGATAAGGACCAGAAACCTTACCATGAGGTAAAAGTTTCCCCATCGCCTTCGAGGGATTTCTCCAGGTCAGACAGCAGGGGTAGCAGCGTTTTATATACCAGGGGTGCCAAAAAAGAAATGCCGGTGGTGCCAAAAAAATGTATACAAGCAGACACTTTGGTCAACATTGCTCAAGCAGTCATTCGCCGTAATCAGAAGTGTTTGGATGCTGATGGTAACCACTCTGAGCACCTCTTGTAATTGCAGAAGTCACACGTGACTTGTTTCATCTTTTGTTATCGGCATATACTGAGTATTACAATTTTAGTACCGTTTTCCTTTCTTAAATTGTGTCTCCATTTTTTGGCACCTTCCGCGTATTATCTCATTTTATCCTCACAACACCATCCAAGATTAGTGCTCTTGTCATCCACGTGTTGCATATGAAGGAATCAAGTTCCAGAGAGGTTAAGTGCCTTGGCCGAGGTTGGTGGAGCAAGCACCTGAAGCCAGTGTGCCCCGGAGCCCACACACTTCCCCAGGCCCACTTGCGCATCCTGGATCCCAGTCGCCCGCACAGCTGTGTGTCACGCTAGTCCCTTTGTCTCAGTGCTCTTCCTCCCCACCTCCCTCTATCTGGGAAGGGATGTTAACCCTTCAAGACATGGTTAGAAGTTCACCTTCTTCATGAAGCCACCCTGCCAGCCCTGGCTACTTGCTGTCTCCTTTCTCTCCGCATCCTGGAGGGGACAGTACCACACCACCTCTGGACAGTAATTGTGGAATGCCCTGGCTCTTCCCCCGCCAAACTGGAAGCTTCTTAAAGACAAGACCCCAAAGAGCTCGCATAGCCTAGAGGAGGGCACACACATAACTCCCCAAATAAATATACACTTTAAAAAAATTGAAAAGCAGAAACTCAAAGAGGTATTTGCATCCCAATGTCCATAGCAGCATTATTCATAAGAGCCAAAAAGTGGAATCAACCTACATGTCCATCAACAGGTAAATGGATAAGCAAGACGTGGTCTATCCATAGGAATAGTATTCAACCTTAAAAAGGAAGAATAGTCTGACACACACTACAGCCTGGAGGACATTTTGCTCAGTGAAATAAGCCCGTTACAAAAGCACAAATTATTGTATGATTCCACTTATATGAGGTCCCTAGAGTAGTCAATTCATAGAGACAGAAAGCAACGTGGTGGGTGTCGGGCTGGGGGAGGGGAATGGGAAGTTGGTGTGTAACGGGGACAGAGCTCAGTTTGGGAAGATGAGAAAGTGCTGGAGACGGACGGTGGGGATGGTGGCACAACAGTGTGAATGTCCTAATGCCACTGACCTCTACACTTAAAATGGTTAAAATGGTAAATTTTATGTTATGTGTATTTCACCATAATGGAATGGAAAGGAAAAGAAAGGAAAGGAAAGGGAAAAAAAAATGAGCAAGTGGGCTCATGAGGAACGACACTGAGATCTATAGGAACGACTAATATTAAATAATGCTCTTTTCTACACCACCGGTGTCAACATAGTGGAGCTGAAAAGAAATTGCAGTGGAGTAACTGGCAGCCCCCCAGTGTGGTGGGATGTGTTCCTACTTCATCCGATCTGCATGCTTGGCCTGGGGCTGGGGGGTTGTGAATTAATGGGGCATCTATGAAGCCAATCTCACTGGAAGGGTAGCCACTGCAGCAAGCGCCCCCCACCCACCCGCCAGGATTAACTGCTAAAGGCCCGTAAAGATTACAGCACTGTCCTCTTCCTCACCAGTCTCCCCGCTGTAGTCTCTCGCTTAGCCCCTAACTACTTTGAAAGATCAATTATGTGTCCTTTCATTGGAGTTTTCTGTTTGGGACAAAAGTCTCCAAGTCTCCACTCTTCCGAGAACTTTGCAACCCTTCCCTGCTCTGTAAGCCTCTCTCCCTCCTCCCTGTTTGGAAGAAAGATGCAGGTGAGAGAACTTCAGAAACTGCAGAGTGCAGCCTGAATGTCCCCGTGCCTCGCTGGCTCTGCAGCAGCCTCTGGGCGTGCCCTGCAGTAACCGTGGCCATGCCTGTCGTCTGTTCAGGGTAGATGGGGTTACCTGGCTTCCTGAAATCCTCTAAATACCCAAATAAATGAACCGACACAATCAAACAGAGTCCTCGGTATCACAAAGTGCTCTTTGTCCATTTCTTTTACGTGAGTCACTTCATTTTAATTTACGATCATATTTCATAACCTACGAGCAAATGGCCTGCAGTGTATTTGTGAAAAGTGATGAAGTCCTAGTAACATGAAACCTCATTCGGGCCTGGAGTTTAGAAATCTGGGCTCTGATAAGTGCGGGGAGACCGTCTGACTTTGGGGGAGATTTTTACAATCTATGAATCAGTAATGCGTGAAATGGTCAGGTATCTTTGTCATGACCTCAAGATTCAAGATAAACTTCAGAGGCTGACTGTACCCCTTCCTGGGGCCCGTGAGCTGCATTGTTATGTCCTTGAGAAAGTCATGGTCCCCCCAAGCCCTGAAGAGACTTTGAGTTGAGCAGTTCGGTCTAGTGGAGATGACATTTTTTACTCTGAAATGACTACTTTTTAATTTCCCACCTGATTCCTAGAGGGCTATTTTTGCTTTAAAACCCTATCACTAGTCTCAAGGGCATTGTCAAGTGTTAATTATGCCTTAATTATGCCTCTCAAACATACATCTAAGGGCTACAGAAGCAGAGACCATAAGACGCATATTACAGAAGAGAAAACCGAGGCTCTGAAGACATTTTTCTGGAGATTCTTCTTTCCAACCCAGCTGCAGTTCAGAGCCAGACTCCGTCCCTTATAGTCCCATCCATGAGAACGTTTAATTAACCTCTGGACCACACTGTAAAACAAACCCTAAGGAAGAGTCCTGCGTCCACCCAGAGAATTTTACAGCTCAGGAGGGTTTCATTCAATGCAATGCTTTAAACATTTTTTACCCGTGAACTCTAAGGACAAGTAGAACGGGCTCTGGAGAGTCTGGCTAACACACCAGTCAGGGTCACGAAAGTTTCTTTAATACTCATCTGTGACTAGTCATCAAAGACTTGAACCGAACCAAGGATTTTTTATAACTGTCTTGATAGCACTGCTAGGCCTATCTTGCCAAATGCAAATCGTTTTTATTATCTTGTGAACTGAACCAACTTTTTAAAAGTTTGAACACATGGCAAACCCACACAGTTTAGAAAACTTTTAAAAAAATCAGCAAAACCCAGAGCTCTCAAATGTTTCTGGAACTGCTACGTCATTTGGTAAAACTTTCGCCTTCATTCATTCAGTAAACACTATCCTTACTGAGCACGTGTGCAGGCCACGCACCATTCAAAGTGTTGGGGATCCAGTTCAGAACCGGACGGAAGAAAACTTTGGCGTCATGGCTTCCGATCTCCTGCCCCACTACTAATCCCTGCCTTGGTTTACGGACAGCCACCGTAGCTAGTTTGGACTTGAACTGGATAACTAGAGTATCTCATTTGCTGGTCTTTGGCGGAAGAACCAAAATATCAATTAAAAAAGGGGCATAGCCAGAGCAATCTATTTGGAAGAGACTATGATGGAGTTGGAGATTTGTCTTGGTGCACAGCAAGCCAACTATTTTTACCAAGATGGCATGTTACAAGACGAGTAAAAATAGCAAATTTTCTCAATTAAAAAAAAATGCTTTTACTTACACTTTCCCTAAGTTTGGGAAAATATTATTTGATCAGATGAAATACTATATACACATGTTTTTAATTTGGAGTGGCTCTGGGAGATTGATGGATTTACTGGGGACCAAAACCCATCCCCCCATCCTGGTGTCCTTAATGCAACTGCCTCTCTTAGTGAGTTACTGACATTTAAGGGATAGGAGACCTGGATTTCATTCCAAAATCAAATTTCCAAGGCCCGTTTGAGCTCACATCGGCTCACCTGAACTAGAAATGTAACTTTAAAAAAATATATCAGTGTCACACACAGCTCCTACATGACTTTGAGCAAGGCACCTCCACGTGGCACCTCTTGTGTGATATGATCCCCAAATTCCCTTCTACCTTAGGATCCTACATTGTTGTCCACCAGGATTATTCTACCCCCAGTTCAAGGTATTAGCCTGAAATGTCATTTTGCTTCAGGTGACACTTTCTTAGTCCAAATCAATTCAGAAACCCAGTGGGCCCAAGCACCATCTTTTTCATCCTGGTTTCTTCACCTGTAGGAGACAAAAAAATGAAATTCTTGATGAAACAGTGAATGCTCTCCAATAGCAGTTTGGAGAGCATGGTGCCCAGAGTCCAACTGTTCAAATCCCAGCTCTGCCATTCGTAAACTGTGAGACCACCAAGTTACGTGATCCCTTGGGGATGGATCTCAGTTTCCTGATCTATAAAATGGGGATGAAGCATTACTCTGTTGTTATGTGGATTCAAATGGAATTAGGTAGACTGGATCCATTGCCTAGAACACAGGGAGTGCTCATTTAATTAAGTGAGTTGTGGTGAATTTGAATAATTTTGTTGAGAATTTCAGGAAAATCCTGGGCTGTGACAGGGTCGGTGTGTGTGCCCAGATCCAGCAAAACTATTCTGAACTGGCCACTGATTTAAGGAGAATGAAGGTAGAGATTGCATGCTGTCATCATTGTAATTTTGGAACCCAAAGCTCATTTCTTTTATTTATCTTGTTCTACAAAGCACATGATTTCTGCTTTCTAGCCCCAAACTTGGCCAGGGAGGGATTGTGTGTGGAGGAAAATTTGGGCATTATTGTCTCTGAAAGAGACCTCTGCGTGGGGCTCACCTTTCATCAGTCGCAGGCTCAGAGAAATCTTCTGCCTTTCCTCTAATCTCTTCTTTCCTTCTCAGACCTAATTTCCTGGGCATTCGCCTGCTTCTTACAAGGGAAAAACCAGTGTTTCCTTCTCACCAAAGTGAACGGTGCTTGGTGGTATCTCTGCAGGGCTAAGATGTCCCTAACCGTAGGAGTAACTTAGATCTGCATGGTCCCAAAGGCGGGGCCACCGCCCAGGCCCTGTACCGGCACAGGGGGAGGGCACAGTGTGGCTCGCACGGTGCCCCGCCCCCAACCCCCACCCATCGGGATGATTTCACTGCAAAGTTGCTTTCCCGGAATACTGAAGCCGGAGATCATGTTCCCCACACACACCCCCTGGGATTTTTTTTTTTTTTTTTTTTTTTTTTACGTTGTCTTTTTGGCTCCTCTCTGTTCCCATCGCTAAACAAAGAGAAATCCAACCGGAAAGACTAGACGGGGTGAGCGGCTGATGCGGTGGGAAGGAGGAGGAGGTGAACACTTCGCAGCCCTCAGACTTTCCCTAAATTGGCCAATTTCACATCAATAAGTGCCTCATCCATCACCACCACCTTTCAGGTGATTTTCTGTGATGGGATTTCGGGAGGCACTTAGCGTCTTATACACAATTTCTTTACAAAGTCAGTTTTTCCATCATCAAGCATTCTCAGCACTGAAATAAAAATACGCAGAGCTTTGCTACTAAAATAGCTCTTTTTATATCAGGCCCTGTAACCGAGAAACCCCTTTCAGGAGACCTGTATATTTTCTTGAGTCCAAAAAAAATAAATAAATAAAAGCTAGACAGGCAGACCTCTTGTCCAGAGAGGACTTCACCTCGCCCAGGTGGGAGGAACCTGCGCTGCACAGCTAGCTGTCAGACCTGGCTCTGCTTCCCTGCTGTGTGACATTAGGGAAGTCACCTCACCTCTCTGAGCACCTTTTTATTTTCTATGATGGGGAAAATAGTAATACCCACATATGCCTTGAGGGCCAAATGAAGATGAGAGTATTTGGGACACTGGAATATATTTTATAAATAAAATAAGGGATTAAGAAAGGGTACAGAACGAAGGAGATCAAAGACTGACTTCAGATGACCCTCATCCCTTTCATCTTTTTTCTTAATTTATAAGAAGCTCTTAATAATAAGAGTTGATAAGAAGTATAAAATACAATTCTAGGGAATTCAATATTACATGACAATTGGCAATTCTTTTTAGTGGAATATAAAATGCATGTTATAATTGATGGTATCTTAAATTGGATGAAATCAAATATATATTTAACATAAGTATTATATATGGGTACGTATAAAGTATCCTGCTTTTTTTCACTCAACATTTTATGTCAATATTATTGCAAAGTGACCTCAGCCAATATGGACACCTGGCCTCATGCAGTGCAAAGTCAGGGTCACCCTCTTTGTCTTTGTTCCGATGTATAATTGTTACCTCCCTGTGAATGGTAAACTACATGAAACAGAGACATGGTGTGCTCTTCTGAAAGCAAAGGCTTTGGGTACAAGCACGATACTGTAATGGACGTGGCTGGAGCTGACGTGGGTTTCTGTGCTCTGAGCTCACCAGCTGTGTGATTTCTGCCTTGCTGTGTCACCACCTCTCTGGGGACTTTTCTGTCTGAGGTTTACTTTTCTGCTCTGTGAATATGACAGGACCCTCAATTCTGACTTTCAGAGGGTTACTCTGAAGGTAAAGAATGGAAATGGGAATGAAGGATGGCTTTCGGGCAGGGACAGGACGGGGCCTCAGTCTGAGAGCAGCTCCCCCCAGTTCACATCGGGGCCCAGGCCCCGGGTCCTCCTCTGGAAAACATGAGGCTCCTTCACAGAATTGGCGTCAGGAATAAATAAGGTCCGATAGGAAGCAGCGGGCGTCAGGTACTCGGCAGACACCTGGGCGCGCGGGCCCCAGGTAAGCCGCCCGCCTCTGGGAGGCACTGTTGCCTTCTGCTTTCACCCGCGGCCTGTGGACTGGCCAAGTCGCAAGGTCTCATCCCAGTTGGGCCTCTGCCCACATTTGCCACCTCGGACACGTTCACGAAGGAACCGCAAGTCAGTTCCCTTCACGCAAATGGAGACCGAAACGCCATCTCGGGCCGGTGCTGAGACTCCGAGGAGGTGTAAATCGCTGAGCACCAGTGGCTGGCACTTGGGAAGCGCCCAATAAAAGGGGACTGTTATTATCTGCTTGGCTTGCTCCTCTGGGCGGCGAGGTGTGAGTTTAATGATGGGGGGTGGGGCGGGGTGGGATGCGGGCGCCTGGTCGGCGGAGATCCCTGGGCCGGCGGAGCGGGCCGGGCCGGTGTCAGCGCGCGCTTATTGATGGCTGGTATTTGGGGAGTAATTGAGCGCGGCGGCCGGCCCGGGGCGAGAGTGGGCCTCCACGAGCAATTAAATGTGATTAGGCCGGGACCTTCGGGATCCAGCTGGGTGATTGATAACCCGGCCGCATTCCTGCGGGGCCCGAGACATCAAACGGGCTGCCGGCGGCGGGCGGGGCGGAGGGGCCGCGCGCGGGGACCGGCCCTTTTTTGCCGGGCTCAGCCCTTCTCGCTCGTGACGCCCACGGCTCCGGGGAGAAACCGAGGGAGCTGCCCTCTTCCTGCTCATGGTCAGCAGGGAAGGGCTAGGGGCCGAAGGGACGTGGTGGCGAGGAGCGCCCAGCGCCGGGGCACAGCACCCGGCAGGAGCGAGGCCAGGCTGAGCTCTGCGGATCTGGCACGAAATCGCTGGACCGGGGGAAGAAAGGATGGAAACAGAGAACAAGAAGGGGGGAAAGAGGTGACAGTGGGAACGAGAATAAATAGAAAACGGAACCATTACGAGAGGCAAAGGAGGACCAACATAACGAGAAGAAGAGAAGGGAAAAGAGAAAGTTAAGAATGAGCACGAACGGGAATTGTACAGACAGTAAGAAGATAGAAAATAAAAAAATTTCAGAAGATACAAAGGGACAGACATGAAAAAGAATGAAGGAAGAAGTAAAGGAGAAAAGCCAAAAAGGATAAGAAAGAAGAGGCAAAGGGGGGAGGAAGAAAAGATGAGAATGGGAAAGGAGAGACAAAAGAATGGGGAGCTGGAGGAGACAGAAGTCAGAAGGCAGAGGAGGCAGAAGCTGGCCTGGGTGCCTCTCTCACTTTACCACCCCTCCCCCCCATGCAGTCCCTGCCTCAGTCTCAGGCAAATTCTATGCACAGAGCCCAGCGCTGCCTGGTGCCAGGGAGAGCTGGCATTTGCCCCCAGCAGCCTGACTCAGGCCCAACCCCAGCCCCAGGACACCTCCTTCCCCCTCCAGGCTGGAAGAGGGGCATCGCTCCCCACAAGCCCAGAGTGAGCTGTAGGCTCCCTACTCTCCAAGCCTGGGCCCGAGGGGCCCTACATCACACGTGGAGGTACTCGGGGTTCTCCAGCCTTCGCCTGGGGTTCCCTGGCGTCTCCGGAGCCAGGCAACAGTTTCTGTGTGTGCTGACTCCACAGACAGGATCAAAACAGCATGAAAGAAATCAGAGGGAGAACGACGGCAGGAGCTGGACTTCTAAAACCCCTTCCGCCCCCATAGGCTTCAATATTAAAAAACCCCCTAGGAGCCTCAGACACTGTATTAATTAGTGCAACCACCCATGAAAAGTTGGGTTTGGAGCAGCATTCTTTGCCCTGTGTGAAAAACCAAGTCTAATAAACAATTGTTAAGTTGGCCTGTTGCCGCTGGTAAATTACATAGCATTAAAAAAATAATGCTTTTCATATTAGGCACTAATTAAAGGTTGGGACAGCTTTAAAACAAGAGAGGGAGGGGGGAAATCAAAGAAAATATAAAAATGTTCTTTCAAGAGTTATGGGAGGTTAATAAAGTATGTCTGTTAGAGTGAGTCTGCTTTGCCCCTAGCTACAGCCAAACTGGAGCCACCACAATTGGGTCTCAATAAGATAATGATATTCCTTTCTCTGCTATTAAAAGCCTCCCAGTGCAAACTTAAAATGATTTATTTAATTTAGGAAATTATGAGGTGTAACTTCAAAGCCTGAGCCGTTAGTAATGGAAAATACCAGGTTGTTTAAAATTATAATAATAATTGTTTGGAGGACTCAGGACATCAAAGTGTTTTCATCAACAAATACAGAGGGGTCCGGAGGAGGTTGGAAAGAGTCAGAGGAGGTGGATGGAAGTTTGGATTTGATTACTATGAACCTTATCAGGGCAGGGTTCAGGATTCCCGCAGCACGGTCCTCTGTTCTGCTTTGAAGCGGGCGATTTTGGAAAGTAATTTTCCTGCTTTTTATTTAGTTCCTAGCAGGGAGGAGGTGAGAGGGGTAGGAGAGGGGTCCAGGGGTCCAGGACTTGACAGCAGACTTTTCCCCACTGCTCTCCAACCCACTGCATTAAAGATGCCTGCAGCATCACCACTATGGAAAAAATTGTTGTACTTCACATTGAAAGGGGAAACTGGCACAAACAACCTCACCAACCGGGCCCTGTGATTTCGGGGAGGGTGTGTGTGTGTGTGTGTGTGTGTGTGTGTGTGTGAGACGTGGGTTCTTTTATAAATGAGGTTTATGTTTATTCTAAACCCTGCAGTGGAAGGGAGTGGGGGTGGGGAAATGGCGTTCTCCAACCCGTGGCAAATGAGTGGCTTTTATAGCAAAGAATGGCCATGGGAGTTTTCATTGGGACAGACAGGTTTCTGCTCAAATACAGGGCTCCTCTTTTCAGTCGGGTCAGGCAGGCTGCGCCAGCTCTCAACCAGGCCGTCTCTGCCTACCTGCCTGCCCTGCCCTGCCATCACCTCCTCCGGGCCGCAGTGGGGAGGATGGTCAGGCTGAACCCCCGTGATAGAGAAGCTGGGTCCTTGGTGGGACCCGCCACACACACACACACACACACACACACACACACACACACACACACACAGCAATAAAAGGTAGGAAGGGATCCAGGGAGAGGGTCCAGAACTGGGGTGTGAGGGTTGGGGGGTCTGGAGAGCTCTCCAGCATGTCCCCCCAGCCCCCCCCATCATGTCTCAGACCTCTCCTGCACTGCCTGCCTTTGTCAGCCCTCATGCTCACTACCAGGGTCACACTTGAGGCCTGAATTCTGCTGCTGTCACTTACTGGCTCTGTGACCTTAATGAGCCACCTCTTTGAGCCTCAGTTTCTTCAATTATAAAATGGCACCGATAACACCTCCCAGAGGGGGTGTGCAAGGACTAAATGAGATGAGCGAGAAAATGCCTAGTTCCGTCCTTAGCAGGAGCTCAGAAAATGTGAGTTCCTCTCCTTCCTTCCCTTCTTTCCCGAAAGCAGAGCTGTCTTTCTGTAACTTTTGGATGAAAGCGTTCGAAGTACGGGTGGATGGGTTTGTGTGCCAGGCTTCTGACAGCCCGTGCAAGGATGTCCAAAGCCGGCACCGTGGCACCTTCGCCTTGAATTCCCAAGGCGCGGCTGCTCGGGTTCTTGGTCAGGGTCCTTCTGCTGCCGCAAGCTATCCCGAAGTCGGGACCCTGGTGATGGCCGCCCCCAGCTCGGGACCCAAGTTTCAGAGGCAACTCCAGAGCCTTGCGTGCTGCCAGCCCCGCGGACTTCTGGCCGTGGCCCCCCCAACCCCCGGCCCCGCCCCCAAACCCGGCACCGTCCTCAGCTCAGTCACCCCATCCACCTAGCAGCACCAGGCTGCGAATGTTTGAAACTAAGCGACTCTTCCTCTCTCCGGGCCTCAGTTTTTCTTTGGGATTTGAGGCGATGGGAGTAATGCGCAATCTTCCAGGCGGTTTCCAATCCACCCCGCTGGCCACGCAGGATGCAGGCATGTCTCGCCGAATCGCACTCTGGTTGGCGACCTCCTCCTCCCAGGGGCAAGCTGAGTCTTATCCCGGAGCCGGTGTCTCCAGATCCCTCACCCCGGGCTCAGATCGCCCGAGGCTGCCGGGTCCCAGCGGCGCCGGGGAGGAAGCTCGGTGGACAGGCTAATTGGGAACCCAGCTTGGAGAAGGAGGGCAAGACCGGGAAGGGCTTTGGCCTTTGGCAAACCCATCCCTTAAACGAGGACGACTGGGCTTAGCCTTTGGCACTGGAGAGGCCCAGCCTGATGGCAAAGGCACCCCACTTGGGGAAGTTTGGGGTGGGCTCAGCTTGGGAGTGGCGCGGGCCGAGCGGGAACACGAGCCCAGCTCCGGGAAGATCCTGGGTTTGGATCACACTCCGCGCTGGGGCTGTGAGGCATCTGGGACTCTTGGTCTGACCCCTCGGAGCCCCCACCCCACGGGAAAATGAGTTTCTGGTGCCCACCTCCATCGTGGGTGTTGGCACCAAGAAAACGTGGGACAAGAACGCTAGGCCTGGTAGGTGCCAGGTGCAACCCCCCATCGTGCAATTTCCTCAAGTTCTCGGTTCACTTCAGCCCCACCCCCACCCCACCCCCGTTCCCAGGGTCACTGGAGCTTCTGATCAGACCTCGGAAAGGTGTCCTCAGTAGCCACCTCTGACTTGTGCAACGGAAACGGAATTTAAGATCCTTCCCGGCCTCCCCTACCCATTACCAATTTATTTTAATAGTAGTGGCTGGAAGCCCCGGCCTGACCCGTTCTGTATCCAGTGGAAAGAGGCTGGAAAGCAAAGAGGACTTGAATGAACCACCGTCCCCCTTCAAACCGAAAAGAGTATTTGTTCGGTGTCCATCTCCTGGGAAGAAGCTGGGAATGGTAAAGGGACTGCGATTTGACACACTCCTGAAAGGGCGGCAGGCACTCCCCCCCCCACCCCTGTGAATGTTTCCTCACCATCCCCATTTGCAAAAAGCTGTAGGGTTTTTTTCCCTCAGCTTTAAGTTTGTTGTGTTTTGTTTAGATGGGAAATTTCAAGTTCAAGGTTTTCCCTTGTTCATCTACAAGCCACTCAGATTCTGCCGGATCCCTCAGCTCCACATCATCTAAGCTCATCTTTCACTGGAGTTTGAAAAACTCCTCTTAGCAGCTCCACTTCTTTTCCATGAGTGACCTAAACTGCCGGAGTTAATATTTCAAAGTATTTTGCTATTTTCAATGGACTCTCCACCCCTCCCACCCCCCACCCTACCCCGCAGGCTGAATCTGGCCACAACTCTTGATTGATTCACATTAAAATAATAATAAAAATCACCAGCTACCCCCCATCTGGGTGGCATTTTTGAGCTAAGCCCAACTAAGAACAGAGAGTGCCTCTTAAAATAATTATGAGTTGGGACAAACTTTACTGCAATAAAACAAACGTTTAATTTAATTCAGAATAAGAGATAAGAAATAACTCTTCAATAAAATATATAAAATTATACAAGACACCCTTTCAAAGGGATAAAGTATACTGGTGGGGTTGGGGGAAGGTGTGGGAGGGGAGAGATGGATAGGAAGGTGAGACACCAGGCAGCTAAAGGGCTGTGTGACACCCCCGTTTTTAGCAAGTCAAAACATGGCTTTGCCCTCTGCCCCTAACACGTTAAAAAGTTATCAATTTTCCTAATACGTTTAGCACATACAATAGGTACACACACAGAGAAAGCATGATTTTTTTTCTTTCTGGATCTATTCATTGTCCAAGAATATTTAGCATATACGTAATGGTTAAAGACATTTTTTTAAGCAGAGAATTAACTATATGCCCCCCCCACCCCAATCACTTTTGCAACATATGAGGTTTGACGTACCTAGTATTTCACAGAAACCATCAATTCCTCCCAACATGCTTTAAGTTTTCCCTCTCCAATTATGGGGAGTTAAGCATCAGCCTTGCGAGGACTTAGGAAGTACTTCTAGCCACCTTAGCCCAGGCACCCTCAGTCTTCTCATCCCCTTTATAGATCTTACCAAAAAAAAAAAAAAAAAAAAAAAGCAAAACTTTAACAATGTGGCAATGTGGAGAGGGGGAAAAAATAGGGCCAATAGGGTCGTATCTAATGAGTTTTTTAATGCGTGTAAAACTGAAAACTTGATGTGTCCCGTCACTTGAAGGAAACTCTCCATATCTACTGTCTATACCCATGGTGTCTAATTCTCTCTTTTTTCCCATAAACAAAAGCCAATCATCCTGTCAAAAATCACCAAATTTCAGCAATTAATTTTAGCAAATAATTTGTCTCCCCCATAAGAAAAAAAAACAAATGGACATAAGCAGTCTCTTTTAGGAAGTTGATATATATATATACGTATATAAATTTTGCCTTTCAAAATAATTTGAATTTTTATGTCTGCTGTATAAAAATGTATTATATTTTATTATATCTATTTATAGATAAAAACCGTCAGAGCCAATCTTTGTGAAAGGAGAAGGGGGCATCTCCTTGAAGATGAAACAGGACTTGGTGTCTGCAGTCTAAAGAACGAATTCAAACTATGGCTGCGGCCCTCTGGGCCTAGCTGCTTAGGGTGGTGCAAGCAAGGTTTGCAGAGCAGGGGTGCTGGCTCGATGCTGCCTTCCTGGGGAGTGAGGGGGAACCCTTCAACAAACATCCATCAGTCTACTGAGCAGTCGTCCTTAGGATAGATGGTACATGCCATATCCGACTGGCGTCGCATAGAGTCCCACTGGCGGGATGGGGAGCACAGGTCTATGGAAAGGGTAGGACGCTCCGTATAAGGATGCTGCTTGCAGGGGCGAGTTGATGGGGAAAGGGAGGCTGAAGCCAGAGGGCAGCATAGGTTTCGCAGCCATTTTCAATTTTTCCAGCTCTGCCTCCTGCAGCCTTTTCGCCTTGGCCCTTCGGTTCTGGAACCAGATTTTGACCTGGGTCTCTGTGAGGTTCAGGGAGCTGGAGAACTCGGCGCGCTCTGCGATGGAGAGGTACTGTTTCTGGCGGAACTTGCGCTCGAGCGCCAGGAGCTGAGACGTGGTGAAGGGTGTGCGCGGCTTCCGATTGGTCTTGTGCTTGCGCAGGGTGCAGGTGGTGGGGCTCGTGTGTCCTGGGGAGCAGAGGGGAGTGCATTAGCGACAGCAAGTGGCTTCCTCGCCAGGTGTGTGTGCCGGCCTCCCTCTTCAGCTCTCAAAAAGATACCCGTCAAAACCAGGTGTGGTATCTCGGGGAGTGAGGGGGTAAGAGTGGACAACGACCATATTTAAATGGATGAATTGTTTTATTTTGAAAATCGAGGCTTTTAACAAGAAGTTGGGGAATTTAATGGTGTAATAGAACTTTCTGTGTGGAAAACAATCAGTATTCGAATAATGGGAATAGAACATCTACGAACAGACCCCTCATGAGTTAAGGAAGCTGAGTGGTTTCTGAGAACAAAATCCCATCTCTTTGGAGCTTCATTTCTCTTGTCTTTAAAATAGGGGCGGGGGGGGGGCTCATAATAACCGTCACTTCCTCGGATGCATGACAGGGGTCTTATGAAAAAACTGGGTTACTCAGTCCCCTGTCTGCCGCAGGACAAGCTGCACAGCATCTACACAATGAAGGACAGAAGTGCAGATAAGGTCTGTGGTAAATTAATAATAGTATCTTGTGATTGGGTAGCAGCCCCATGCAATAAACAACCACACAGCTGTCATTCCATCCAGTCTACAGATTATAAAACCTGAACGTCATTTTACAGATCTGGATGTGGGAAAAGTTTTTTGGCCGGGTGCTTCTGTAGTATAAACTTTACTAAGAAGGAGGGGAAAATTCTCTCGCCCATAAATGTAAATGTCAGGAGAAATCCCACCGCCTCTGAATTCAGCACATGCGGTGACATCTTAGTATCTCCAGGCATTCTATGGTTTAGAGCCAATGTGTAAATGATTAGTTTGTCGCCCTGCTTTAGAAAGAGGAGTAACAAGCAAAATAAAGGTATGCCAACACCATCCAGCCTCCATGTTTAAACTGGATTCAATTATAGGAAGTCACAGGACGAGGCACCCGTGTGGTTCTGTAGCATCAGCTAACTTGGGCCTTCTCTTCCTCCAGGGAGGTGGGGGAGGCGTGTGGAGCTGCAGGGCAAAATGCTCAACAATTAATTTTCTGCATTTGGCTTTTATGAGCTATACTAATTTTCCAAATGTAGCCACAGTAATAACTCCAAAGGACTCATGGGGAGAATGTCGCATTTCTTGTTTTGTTACTTTGGTGGCCCAAGAAAGAGTTTACACTTCATACTTGAGGGTGACACAGCACAAGTCCCAACCCAGCCTCCATTTCCAACAAGAAATGGATCTGTCCTAGGGTGACCTTATTAACCATCGCTGTAAGTGACTGAAAAGAAAGGTAGTGTGTTCTGCAATCAATGAAAAAACAGAAATCTGGGAGAGGGGTGGGGAAGAAGCAACCACAGAAGTGTATCTTTTGTATACGCTAATCCCTGAGTAAACCAGAGAGCAGGGTGCCTGCTCCTTAATTTACAAATAAACTAACAACGTTCTCTGAGATTTGAGACCTGTGAAACCCTCAGCCTTCACCAACCTGGCCAGGCTGTCTGGATGACCCAGCCGTCTCCGCTTGGAGACCAAGCTCCTGGGGTCCTTGCTTGATCCTGCTCTAAGTTTGGAAGCAACTCCGTGTCCAGGCACAGTCATTCTGGTTGCTCCTATGGGCTGCATTTGAATTATGAAATCCAGGCGACTGGGATCGCTCACAAGTATCAAAGCCATAAAGTTATGAGGCTTCCTCCCAACGCACCCCTCCTCCCCCCAACCCCCATTTTAAACCAGCCAGAGGAAGGATGCGATTATACAAAGCAAAACAGCATTTATCCTACTTCCTCCGAATAACAAAACCAGGCTCGGGCGGGTGGCTGCCTCCCGCCCCAGGCTGGGTAGTCTGGTGCTCCCAGGACCCACCGTTCCCATCACAGGGCTCTGAGCACAGCAATCTCCAGGCCCCAAACACCAATAACCCCCTTTTTGTTTTAAAATTAAATCCTCTTCAGAGTCTCCGATTTTTCTCCTGGAAAGGTCATATCCAGGGCCCAAGCCTGGCTCACTGAGCAGGGAAGCTCGACTACACTACCTGGTATCGATGTTTCCAGAGTAAAGTGTGAGCAATTGCTGTCCTAGAGCCCGAGGCCTAAGCAAATGGGATTTCTGACCTCTGGACACCACCCCTATGAGGCCTGAAACCTTCATGTGCCGCTGGGCATTGACCCAGGCCTAGGAATACACGGGCACTCAGTGTCTGTGAAACACATGAAGTCTCTAAGAGTTTCGGAGCCTCTACTTCACCATCAATAAAATGGGTAAATACTGATCCCGTATTCGCAGAGGACAAAGTTTTAGAATGTCCAGAGCCCTGTCGGCCACCAGCTCACTGATCATTAAATGCTCCCCAATTTCTTTATGTCAAACCCAAACTCGGTGTGTTCATGCCTCTGATCTCTGCTGCTCATCTGTTACTGGGAGGCCAGCTGCTGCCACACAGCTCAGATAAGATCATATGGTTGAAAGTGCTATAAAGCACTGAGCAAACTCGGGTTTAAATTCTTGGAGTCCTTATTCTCCACACCCTTTTGAATCTTTTGGAGTTTCTAACAGGGTGGAGAGAGGTGCCAGAGGGGACAGCCACTGACGCCTGGGTATATGGCCTTGTTTTGTTCACAAACTACAGTGCACCTCCAGGCTTGAGGGCTGACTGGTGGAAACACAAAGATGGGGTTCTCCTGGCTTTGGAAAAAGTTCCTCCGCATCCAGCCCCCCCTCACCTTTCCTAGAGGTACGTTATGGGTAAGGAAGCTTTAAGGTCAGGAGATAGAAGTAAAAGAAGTTACAGGGAATGAATTCTCCAAATTGCAAAAAGGATTCAGGGCCCAAAACTGGATACTACAGCTGGAAGAGAAATCACTTCTCCTTGGCCTGACTCGGCACTCCAGCCGCATTGGCAGGAAGCGGGGTGCCACTGCCCGGACCTCTGTGGGGTCTCTCTGGGGAGACCCGTCATCGGTGCCCAGAACACCCTACAGAGGAGCGAGGCTTGGACACCAGGGCCCCTCACCCAATTCAGCCACTGTTGGTGACCTGTATCAGGTTCAGTCCTCATGAAGCCTGGGTGTTTGAAACGGGGGCCTCTGCCTACATTTCGGGGTCCCAGGGGTGACCAGGATATGGATTCCTAATGAGCAGCATTTTGTAAACTCTCAAGCTCTGCTGGAATGCTGTTAATTATGACCATGAGCCAAGCGCAATCTGCGCGCTTCAGACCCCAGCCCGCTCCCAGCGAAGCCCAGGACCTCATCAGCGACGTGCTGGATGCGGGGACTGTCCTCCCTGCCACCATCCCTTCGCGGGATCCTGCTTCCACACCCGGGGGACCCATGGAAGGTAATGATTTCCAGCCAATATCGGGTTGGATTTCAGTTAGCTGCCTTTAAAATGAGGGTACACTCGCAGGGTTGTAAACTTTGAAAGGCGTTAAGACACCCTCGCCGTCGCCCGGCACATATTCGAGTGCTCATTAGACGTGGATCCCCCTTCACTCCCCAGACAAGAGACCCCGGTGGACAGTGAAACAAAAATAAGTTTAGTGGCTGGAGCGCAGGGCTGAGGGCTAGAGAAACCGAACCAAGCGACCCCGCAAACCCAGCTGGGGTTCGCCCTTCAAAGACAAGCGAGTCCGCAACTGTGTGCAACTTCGCACAGCAAGGGGCTCCGGGTCACGCGCTGTGCGGATATTAGCCACAGGGTGTCTTGGATGCAGCCGGCGCGCTGAACTCGGGGGATAAGGGGCCAAGAACTGCTATGCTCGTTTTCCGGGGCGCATACTGCAGAGGGGTCTGCGTACCCCCAGCCTGGAATACCGGCCCCCGGCTCCCTCCGCTGCCCGCCGCGCCCGCCTACCCCTCGTCCCCGCCCGGGCGTGCACTCACTTGGCGGCGGCGAGTATCTGCCGGGTTCCTGCATCCACGCCGCTCCGTCTTCTGAATTTTCCGACTTGACCGAAGCGGTCTCGAAGGGCTTGACCAGCGGCCCGGGGCTGTGCGATTCCCGGGCGCCGTGTCCGGGCAGCAGCAGTGGCCGCAGGGTGGCCCCGGCGGAGGCGCTTTCGGCTGGTAGTGGGGACGTCTCCTTGGGCGGCTTCTTGTCCGACATGAGCGCCTCCACGCTGAAGGGCAGGCTGGAGACCTTGACGCGGCGCTCCTCCGCCGGCCCCTCGGCGCCCCCAGGCCCCGGGCCCGGGCCGGCCACCATCGCCGGGCACTCCTCATCCGACGAAAACAGGTCATTGCCTTTGGACGGAGAAGCCATGACTTCTCTGCCCTACGGAGCTCTCGGCGCGCGACTCGGCTGGCAACCCGGCAGCGGCGACTCAAACTTTTTGGGGGGGAGACGGGAGGGGCGCGCCGGGAGCCGTGCCTTTCCTCCAAGGGGAAGTGGGAGACTCGGCTCAGCCAATCCGCGCCGGCCCTGGCGCTGACGTCACAGACGCTCTCCTCCGATTGGCTTTTCCGGAAGAGGCTGGGGCCTCCCCCCCCCGCCCCTGTTTGAAATAAATTAGGAGTTAATTACAGGAGCAGTCAGCAGAGTTGTTATTAGGCGATCCCTCAAGGGTTATAATCACGCCAAAACTGAAAAGTCCAAGGCGTAATTAAGGCCGATTATTTAAAGAGGAAGTTCGCCAAGTCCCATTTCTTCTCTCTTTTGACCCCTCTTTTTAAAAGGTACCGGGCGTCTGTATCACATCCCCTCACCGCCAGAACACGTTTATAATCTGCAATTGATATTGCAAAAACATTTAGGAAGTGCCTACTACGCGCCGAAGCTGGGCTAACTTTACAACTTTGGGAGCCAGCACTGAAAAACACGAGCCAGCCCCCGGCTAAAGGGAATATTACACGCAAGGCACTTAGACTAGTATTTCGCTCTTTGTAAGTGCTCAACAGCGTCCGCTGTTACTGCAACTCCCCTAGAAGAAGGGCTGCAGCTAGCCGGAGAGGTGGCCAAGGGCTGCTCTGTCTCAAATGGTTCCGACTGGACAATATAAACCAGTGGTCCCCATGTCTTCCACTCGAAAAGAAAACCTACGCACCCTTAGAAACTTGGGGTCCGTGTGTTTTGTTTTCCCTGAATCGCCTCTTCGGGCTGCCTCCTATAGCACCCTTTTCTGCAGACTGTGTATTTATCGTGTGTTCCTGCGTTTGTCTGAGCCTATGTTTATTGTGTGTGTTTGGGTGCCAATGTTTGCTTTGGAGGGGGAGGGGGGAAGGAATGATATCTAGTGCTTTCCTCCCTCTTGCAAATCTCAGAAATGCGGGGTTCCAAGTTTGCACACCCTGGGCCTGCGGACCTTTTGGGGAAGCACATTTTTATTTATTGCACCTGGTTGAAAAAAAAGAAAGAAAAAAGAAACATTGATATTCCACCCCACTCCAAATGATACCCTGGGTAATTACATCCCAAACCTTAGTGATGACTGTCTCAGTGCAAGGAAGCGGAGACTAAGCTTCAAGTGCACAGAGGCCTGGGATGTCTGCAGGCCACGGATCCAAGACCCATGGCTTCAGATGACTCTTTCCCTGCATCTGAGCCATTGTCCTGTGAATGAGGACATAACTAGAAGTCTCCCAGCTCAGGGCCTTGCACACGGCACACGCTTCCTAAACAGTTTCCAGAATCTTGGAAGGAAGGGACATGGTTGGTCATTACTGAAATGACCAAGGCTAGGAAGCTCTCCCAGTTCAAAAGTCTTAGGAACTTGACCCCCAGACCGTTTGCCAGAGCACCTCTCTGATGCCGTATCCTTCACCCCAAACTTCTGCCTGGAGTGAAACTCTGCTGGCTCAGGATAACCAAACAGGCATTACCTGAATCTCACAGAATAAAAACAACCTGCACTGGCCAGTTAATTCAATGTGATTAGAAAGGGTCCTGAAAAAGTGAAAAAGAAGTTCTAACCACAGTTTCCTAAAACCTCCAGGTCCCTATCTCCCCACTAGGAACAAGCACATTCTTTTTCTTTTTTTTCAACAAAGTGGAAAATCAGAGAAAGTTAAAAAGAAAAAAACAACAACTATGAAAGCTATCTGGACATGTATGCATTTTCCCCTTGAGTCATCCTTGATGATAGTTGGCTTGATATGCATCTCACATACTGTACAGGTAAATCCAGATTAAGTTCTGTGCTTTACAGAGATACCCAGCAAGGTGCAGGCTCTAATTTGGAAGCAAGACTGAAATTCATTTAGCCCTCAGCTGCCACAGTGTACAAAAGGGTTCAGCTTTCAGTTGGGCTGTCCCCAGCCACTGTTTTATAATTGTTCCTGAAAACTCCTGGTTAATATTTGTCAATTTAGGGGCACAGGCTCATTCCTGGGAAATTAAAATAAAAGTGAATGCTACTGGCGCTTTTTCAGTTTGATGAACATTTCAGGGTGAGGAGAAGCTAGATTCTCCTCACTAGTCTCAGATTCTGATGTTCACACAAAGACATTTATGAAGCCAGAAATACGAAAATGGTAGATATTAAAGAAAAAAAGAAACTGGTGCTCAAAGCCAGGGTGCCAAGCTCTGGCTGTGAGCAGGAGAGATGCCCAGGGGGCAACCAGCCTGCCCAACTTCTCTCCTGCCAGCTCTCAGCTCCCTGCTGGAGTGGAGACAATTCAAGAAAGGGTCTCACCTCTGCTGGAACTCAACACAGCTCGAACCTTTTATGGAAAGCCCCATCTGTGCAAAGCCATCCTGCGTTGGCTGTGTTTTCAGATCATTTTATTCACCTCTTCCTGGCCCTGCGATCTTGGGCGCCTTACTTCGCCTTAGGCCTGCTTTTTTATCTCAAAAATAGAGCGAATAACCCCTATCTGGGACGGTTCTTGTGGTCATTAAATTGAATAGGCTATAAAGTAACTAGAAGATGTAGGAGATCAGTAAAAAGTATTGTATATCAAAAGCAGTAACAATGTATCGAATGCTGTCTCTCTGCCAGATACCCCAAATGAAGCGCATCGTCCGCGCTCACGGAGTTCACGGTGGGTTCTTTGTAAAATCTTGGAGGCTGTGGCTCGGCCTGAAAAGTGCGTCGTCCCTTAGCAGGGTACCTGTTGTCCCTCAGCGGAGGACTGGCTTTGGTACTTAGGGGGCATTCAGTAAAGGCTAGTTTCCGGTGACATACTCGCCGGCAGAAAAGTGGGGTTGCCTTTCGAAACTCTGTCACCACTGAGTGTCAACTCTGCACGAAGCTTAGTGCCTGGACCTGTTGTCCTGGGTCTCATTTTGTTCATCCAACACACCGCTCTGTGCGGAGATTATTTTCTCCATTTCACAGATGAAAAGCCCAAGGCTAAGATGCGCTTACTGTTCTGCGCAAGGCCACGCAGGTAGGAAGTGGGGGACCCGGGGATCGCCCCGCGCGATACAGGGCCCTGCGCGCACAGCCGCAGCACTCCAAGCGCCCAGGCACCCGGGGGCATTTCGCACGCTCCGGGGCCCTGCGTGGGGCAGCGACGCACGCGCACCGCAAGTCTCCAGAGAAAACACTCCTTGCGGTGGAGGAGGGCAACCGTGGAGGAGGGCACGCCGACCGCACCGTTTGCAACCCCAGGACCGATCGCTGGATCCCGGCGGCTAGGAGGCGGGGGAGGGGCGGAGGAGGGGGCGGTAGACGGGCCAGGGCTGCGGGCAGGCGCCAGGCGCGGGGAGATGAAAGGCGGGCTCCGGGGGAAGGGGCTGCGCCGGGTGACCGGCTCCAGCCGCGCCGGGCGCCCCGCCCCCGCCCCGCCCCGCCCCGGCTGCCCGGGGCAGAGGCGGCTGCCCGCGCCGGAGCCGCGTTAATTGCTCTCGGCCCCGGCACTCAGCCTGCGCGGAGCCGGGACAACCTCGCTCCAGGAGGAATGACAATTCGCCCTAATGGGACAACCTCGCTCCCAGAGGAGTGACAATTCCTCCTAATGGGCCGCTCGTTAGCGGCCTATTCTCTCGAACCTGGGTATCAGAAGCGGGCAGACAAGCGGGCGCCAACGTCCGCCTGGAATTCCACATCGCCGCTCCCCACTCCTCCAACCCCAGCCATTCGCTGTGTGACCTCGGGCAGAAGGCTGCCCCTCTCTGAGCACATTTTTCTTACCTGTGCAGTGAGGACGAGGACTGGGGAACACCAGGCGTCGCGGAAGTGGACGTATTTCCAGGCATTTGAGCGATGACTTACCGGGTTCCAGAGCAGGATGGGGGGGGGTAGGTGGGCATTCAGGGTCACTGCTTGAGGTTCTTTGTGGGGACAAACCCCTTGCTTGTGAAGTTCTGGACGGTTTCCTAGGGCCCCCCGCCTGCCCACTGAGTCCAGGCCCAAGTCGGGCCTGGGGAGAAGGGCCTTTGCCGAAGCGTCCGCAGATTACACAAGGTGCCCGAAGCCGGAGCTTCCGTCGGCTCCCACTTTACAGATGAGGAAGTGAAGGCAGGGACACGAGAGAGGCCGGCCTGACAGCTGCTGTGGGTTGAGCCTAATTCGACATTGTTCCCTGGAAGAAGCCAGGACAGGATATGCTGGGGAGGGAGGGGGAGAAATGGCAGCAGACCCAGGTGCCTCTCATAGGTCTAGGTCGTAGGTGGCAGCCTTGACAGGAAGGGCCAGTTCTCGGAGACTTCCGGTTGTTCCTGGCCACAGCCGGTGTGAGGGTCGCAGAAGGGAAAGATCCCAAGCTCTGCTCCGTCTGTAGTTCCGTATTCAAATTCAGCCCTGCTTCTTGCTATCGGCCACCATCCCTGCATTGGGGGATCTTAGTAAATAACCCTTTTCAGAAAATGGCACACTAATGCCCGGCCTATAGTGTCGCTGGTGAGGCCCAGGTGAGAAGCCTTACTAAAAACCGAGTGTGGCCGCGCAGCGCCCAGGGCTCAGGAGTGGCTGTTCTGGCTCCCGGAGCCTTGCTGGCTTTCAACAGGTGTGAGGCGCGGTGTTTCCTCTGGGACTGTGGACAAATCCCTCCACCCTCTGCACCGTGGTTTCCTCATCTGTGATATGGGAACGTCAGCCACTCAGTAAATAGATGGTATTATCATCTTGCAAATCCTTATTGATATTATTTGTTCACTCCCCCCCTTCAATAGATCTGCCTGGCGTCACACACATCTGGGGCCCCGTGACCCAATGTTGGGCGATTTGAGGCCTGAGACTGCAACTTCTTTGAGCCTCCCGTTTTAACTCCCACCTCTTGTAAAGGAACCAGATTGGCAGTTCTGTCTAGTGAGGGGTGGGGATTAAGGGGAGAAATGGGTTAGCCGCACAGCTGGGAGCATCTGCCGCTTCCCAGCCCCTGGGCACATCTCGATGGCACCTCCTGCCCACACTGGAGGAAAGTTCAGGGCAGGGTTCAGGCATCGATTCGAGTGCACAGAGACACCCGAAGGGCCCCTGGCAGCGGTGGTTCCAGGAGGCTGGGTGGCTGCAGTCTGACTGACCCAGATCAGCCGTCCTGGACAGCCCTGCCCCTCACAGCTCTCTGTGGAACCCCAGCCCCTGTTCCGTCTCAGTTTGCCCTTTGTAAAACCAGGAAAAGCACCCATCCTGGGCTGGGCCGGGAGGAGGTTTGCATCAGGTTGGGTAACTGTCAGCTCCCTCGTGGTCCTCAAGCAACCCTGTGATGTAGAGGCCCTGATTCCTCCTTAAGCAGGGGAAAATTGAAGTTTAAGGCTACTCCAGAGTTTCACACAACTAGTAAATACCTGGCAGAAATTCCAATCAATGTTTGGCTGATTCTAAAATTTATGTATTTTGCCCAAGGCAGCAGTTGTAAAGGTGGGAGGCGAGGCATCTGGAATGGCTCACAGCAACGCAGTATCTACTATTTCCATTTTCTTCCTACTTGGCAGATGGGACTGTTGAGTCTGGTGGGAGCTCAGTGACAGCGGGGCACCCAGGACCCTGTTCTCCCAAATAGTCGGGCAGGAATCTGAACTCTCTCTTGTTCGGTGGCCTCCACAGTGTTTCAGCTTCAAAATGCAGTGCACTGGGCATGGTGGAGGAGGGGGAAAGTGAACTGGGGGAGTTACTTAATGGACATAATTATATTTTTCTAATTAAGGAAAACAATCTCTTCCAATTGCTCCACCCCCAGTTGCCTGGTGAGGAGTAAGCAAGGTTTGCTTTACCTGGAGGATGAAGACAGTTAGTTGCAATTATTCCGAATTTTGTTAGCAGTTCCTAGGGGAGCGGTTGGGACCCTGGCTGGTGCCAGCCTTGGGAGACGGCCGCGTGTCCCCGTGCTCAGGGAGGCCCCTCGCCGCGGTCCTGCGCTAACTGCGCAGCTATAGCTTTCAGGCATCGCAAAGCGCGTTCACCTCCAAGATATCTCGCTCAGCCCGGTGGCACTGGGACGCGGAGATTCCCGCTCTCTCTTACTCCCTCTCTCTGCCCCTTTTTGTCCATCACCCCATTTCCCCAACGAGGTAACTGCCGCTCAGAGAGGTGCGGCCACCTGCAGAGGCCACAAGGGAATCCGGCAAGGGGACGTTTCGGTTCTGCTCCGGAGCCGCCCTGCGCCTTCCAGACTCGGGGACCCTCTGAGGCGGAGACTCGGCCTCCTCGGGCCTGGATCCACGGAGATCTCATTTCAGGGTCCCTGGGTTTTGTCATGCGCGCACAGAACCGTGTCTGGCGCCGGGAAGAGCCCCAGCACAGTGAGGGGCTCAATAAATATTGGTTAAGTAAATGAATAAATCCAGGAAGCAGTGGCCGAGACTGTAGGGCCGCCCACCGGCTGCGGAGGTCACCTTCAGGACTTGGAGCGATCCTTGAGTTGGGAGGGGGGAGTCTTCGGGTCTTAACAATTGGAACTCAGGCTGGATTCTTGCGGGGAGGGGACAGAGTTTTGAATTGTCCACAAGGGAAAACAGCAGCTCATGTTGCCCCCAAACCCTTAACTCAGTAGCCTTTCAATTCATCTTCACGTTCCCCTGTAAGAAGTCACTCATTTTACAGATGGAAACAGCGTTGGGGAGGTAGTTCCCCGCCCAAGGTCAGGCAGCCACTTAGCGATCCAGTAAACAGTTGACCCCAGGTGACTCTGACCCCGAACCCCGCCCTGGCTGGCCTTCATCATCCTCCACAGCACATTCTCTTGTCTTCTGGCTTGAAGCAAGCAGCACCCCCCTGTTATGTCATTGGCTCCCTTCAGTGGTATCTTGATTTTGCTGCAATTCCCAGATTTTCTAAGACAAGGGTGTGTTTACCCAATAGGAAAGAAAATGACCGAAATGTATTTAGGAAAATAGAAACTGATAGTTTGAGGTCCCCCCCCCCCCAAGAGCAGTGGTTGCTCTCTGAGCTCTTACTGCTTGCCAGGCCCTGTCCTGAGTACGTGACAGGTACTAACTCATATAATCCTCACACTAACCCTATTTGGCAGATACTATTATTACCTTCATTGTACTGAAGGGGAATCTGATTCTCAGACATGGACAATCTGGATAAATATAATTTCTCTTTTTAATTGTGCATTTGAAAAGAGGTCATTCTCTTCCCATCCTCTACCCACCCTCTGGCCCTAGAAAAGAACAGTCACCACCATTTAAATAGAAGAAGAATTTTATTAGATCTACAAACTTTAAATATAGTTAGGCCTTCTTTCTTCATAAGGATGATACTGGCTCATAACTTTAATAGCCTGTGTATATTGTAGCTTGAGAAAATTGGCACTTTTCCCCTTTTCCACAGCTCATGGCTTTTTGCTAATGGGATTGCAATCTTTGGGGGACTGGGAAGGGGGTGGGGAGAGTGAAGGGAAAAGACCTGGACCACAGCCAAGAAGCAAGGGTTCTCATCCCCACATGTCACTCTCTTGCTGGGTGACTCGAAACAGGTCTGTTCCCTCACTGGCAAAATGAGGGGTGGGTAGTTGCATTTCACGTCTCTCCTGATTCTGTGGTTCTATGGTAAAGGAGTGAGTTGAGTGAGTGAAAAAACTCCCTTTGCTCCTAGTTCTGACTGAGGTCTCCAGGAAGGTGAGGACATAGGGTGCAAAGAGCACAGGAGGTGGGGGGCTGGTTAGAACCCCCATTTTATCCTGCGCCAGCTGTGCGTCCTGGGGCAAGTCCTCCCGGTTCTCTGAGCTGAGCCTCATTCCCTCCATCCGAAAATTGGATTAAATGAGATTGTGGATCTAAAATGTGAGGAGTAGCCAGTGCCCTCCTGTTCCCTGCACCTATGTCAGAGGGGAGGAGACTCGGGGCAGATGAGAGGCCTGGGAGGCAACCTTGTGGGTAATTGTTAGATACAATTGGAGCCAGCGCTGTTGGGGTGGGCAGTCGTGAGGAGCTTATGAAAATGACATTTGCTAAGAATCCTCGGGGCATTTGGGCAGCCAGAGGAGGTTTTGCCCAAGTGGTGGCACAGCCCTTCCGAGAATGACGGTAGAGAGACCTGGACCTGGCAGGAAGCGGCATCCAGGCACTGGCCAAGAGGGTCATTCTGTTTGCAGCGATCTGTTCTTCCCCCCATTCTACTCAGGAGGCTGTCTCGGTTCAACCTGGACACCTGGGCCATGAGGTGGTCAAAGCACCAGGCCTGTCTTGCGGAGGCAGCGGCGCCGAGCTAGGAAATCACAGCAGAATCTTGCTTCCACTCTGCTTATTCTCAGAGTCGACCCCTCTGTGGTTGATACATAATAATGTGACACACACGTCCCTTTACAAGTCACTCTTTGGGTTTGTTTAAGATGAGAGTTTATTTGAAGTTGGCATTAATTATTAACACCACTGACGGTACTTGGATCAGACCAACAATCATTACATTCGTTATGATCATCCAACAGTCATGGGGTGGGCGCGTGAAAGGTGCTGGACACTTGTTTGCAGGAGAGAACCCTGCATTTCCAATGCCACAAAATCCCATGGCAACCCTGCCTCTCCTCCTCCTGGCTGGGTCATCTTAGGCAAGTTGCGTGCCCTCTCTGGACCGTGGGTTCCATATCTGTGAAGCTGGGGGATAGGATCATGCCAGTCTTGAAGGCTTGCAGAAGGAATGTGCTACGGAGATAACAGAGGACCACACCGCACTGGGTGAATGGGCTTGTTAGTGTTATTAATAAACAGTGATGGAAGAACTTGGTCAAAACAAGGGGTTATTTGCCCTGGGCCTGGCTATCTGCAGGCTTAGTAGTAATTGTTAAGGCGGGGAGAACTCTTTGAAAGCTGAGTTCTGTTTAAAAGTCGCTTACCCTTGATCAACTGGCTCAACTTCAGTGTCAGATATGCAGACTGTCGTTTCCCTGAGGATACTTCCAGGATGTTCCGAGAACATCACTGTACTCTGCAGGCAAAATGAAGACACCTGTAAGTTGCAAATAAGGCCGGAAATGTTTTCATCTGTCCTCTTCAAAAATGATTAGACACGTTGCCTGATCTATCCTTTTTCCTTTCTTTCATCCTCCCTCCCTGTACCCCTCCCTTCCTCCCTGCATGTCTCCCTCTTTTCCCCAGGCAGCTGTGTGCTGGGTTAGTGATACCCCTTGAAAACAAACACTACCCAGACAGGTCCTGCCCTTAGGAATCTTCCAGTCTACTGGAAAGATAGCCTTGTCAAGCTCAGTTACGCCACCAGATGTCAACAGGGCGGCCTCAGGGCCGGATTCATCTGGCAGAATTCTCTTCTTTCATTCTCACAGTCTTGGCCTGAAGACAATTTATTAAAAATCTGACTAAATTGCCAACATTTAAAAATCAGGAGACTTTCCATAGAAAGCTGGAGTTCGGCTTTTCTGTACCAATCCTTGGGTGAGTGGCCCTAGGGGTCTTTTATTACATTCTCCTTTGAGAAGTTCAAAAGCAATAGATATTTTCCATAACCAATAAACCAAGTGAAAGACGTGCAAGCAGTTAATAACCGTGTTTCCCCAAAAATAAGACCTAGCCAGACCATCAGCTCTAATGCGTCTTTTGGAGCCAAAATTAATGTAAGGCCTGGTCTTATTTTACTATAATATAAGACTAGGTCTTATAATATAATATAGTATAATAATATAATATAATATAATATAATATAATATAATATAATATACTGGGTCTTATATTAATTTTTGCTCCAAGACGCATTAGAGCTGATTGTCCAGTTAGGTCTTATTTTCCGGGAAACACGGACTCTCCATCCGTCTGTTTCTGCTTTGCCATCCAGCATACCTGGGAGTAAATAAACATAACTGGGATTAACAATTCTTGGGGGAAAAAGAAATCCTTGCAAACCTTCATATTCGTTCTCTTATTTTTAAAGATTTAATTTCTGAAACAGAGATTGCTGGAAACAAGCATATGTGTTTTTAATCTGAACCGATATTGCCGGATTCTCTTTTGGAGCCCCTGCTGCAGCGCACTTTCCAGCAGCAGCATCCATCTCCCACCCCCCAGTGCTGCCAGAACTGGGTGTCATGGCTCCGTTTTAATTTCTTCCAGGGACGTAATAGAGTTCCCTGCCCAACTGGGAAACTCCCTGGGGGAGCATGAAGGAAAATGGGGAGGGGGGCGGAACACTGGAAGCGAAACCAGTGAGGAGGCTTTTGCAAGGCTTCTGGGAAGAGAGGAGTAGCTTTGGGAATGGAGAGGTGGGGAGGGAACTGAGTAAAGAAGTAGAGACGCTGGTTCATACAGCCTGGGCTAGAGGCATATCCTGCTGGCATCTGGGGTCTGATGGCACAGTAAGGAGATGGAGTGGGGCCTGTCGTCATGTGCCCCTCCTGCTGTTTATCATGCTCCTTCGTGACAATCCACTCCAAGTTTTCCAAGCTCTGTTTCAGTGGCCTCACATGTCAGGAGTCCTGGGCCAATGCAACAGGCTACTTAGAACAGGAATGTCTGCTCTGGGCCTGGGTAAGGGGGCAGGGCAGGGGGACAGACGCTTCCGTGCAGGGTGAACCTTGGAGCCAGCCTTGCCAGTTAAATCACTGGGGACTTCCAAAGCAGCTTGATCGTTAGCAGCACTGTTTCATCCGGTCCTCACTGACTTGCTTTTTAACCTATGGAGCACCTGGCAACAGGTGTGTCAGAAACAACAACAACAATATTCAAAGGCTTGGATTTCTGGAAAAGGGCTCGGCAGGTCCAGGCTGCTGAGGCTGCTGTAGGGATTCGTGCGAACGCACCCTGGACAGTTATTCTCCAGTTCCCTCTTCTCCTCTCTCTTTGCTCTGCTGTTCTCTCTTTCTCTCTGTGTGTTTTTCTGACTCTTGTTTTCGCCAACCCCAGAATTGAATGCAAGACTTATTTTCTCGCAGGCCCCTGTGGTGCCTGTAGGGCCCTGGGAAGCCCTGGAGTCCAGGGATGGGGCCATCTTGTTCTAAAGGGTTTCCCCAGCCCCACGGGAAGGTGAGGCAGGGTTCCAGGGCCTGGGGAAAACCCGAGATTGTCATCAGTACAGAATGACCCATTCAGCCACTGTGTTTGCTCAGCCCTTAAATGGTCCAAGAGAGTGTGGTAAGTTTTCCTTGACAATGGGTCCAGGTCCATCTGACTTCATAATTAGCTCCATTCTCCATGGAGCAAAATGTGGGCCAGCTTGGGCCCAGACGCTGAGATTTCGACCCTTGCGTGACCTCATAACTGATTCTTGAGCAGTCACAAGGCTCTCCAAGCCCATGGGCATCAAATAGAAGTACTTAGCAATCCTGGGTGTGGATTAAAATGTGAGGGGTGGAACGGAAATTAACTATCCATTCTGGTTTTGATAGTGGGTCCTCAAACCAATGGCCAGCTCTTCTCTTGGAAGAAGCAGATTCTGTCTTCTAGTTTACCAGCTCTGACCAGGGTATGGTTGCAGAGTGCTAGAGGGAGAGTATAGGCTTTGGGGTTACTCAGACAGAAATGTGGGGCTCTGTGACCTTGGTCAAGTCACTTAACCTCTCTGAACCTCAGTTTCCTCATCTGTAGAATGGGGTGGTGAAAACACTGAACTCAAATAGTTGTTGGGAGCATTAGTGATGAAGGAGAGCAAGCACCTGTCACATTCTTGGCGTAGAGTAGGCACGTAGTAAATGAAGGTGACATTTTTGAAAACCAGAGACCAGCTGGCTCTTTGAGGAGGAGGATGGGTGATGGGAATTGCGCTTCTGTTCCCACCCCAGTCCATTTCTGCGGCTGGCCATTGGTTACCTAGGCAATGCCCAGCCATGGAAGCCAAGCGCTACTAGAAAACACGCAGCTGCAGAGGCTCTGGGACGCATGCGCAGTGAAGGAAGAGCCAGCTTGGCCAGTTACTGACATCAGCCATGTCACCCCTGCGACCGGCAGTGGTTGGGACAAGGGACTTAACTTCCGTGGTGAAAGGGAGCTCGAAACCAATTGGTGTCCCATTAAAACAAAAAGAAATAAAAATTTTAAATAAAAAATTAAGTTAAAAAACAAAACAAAAACGAATTGGTGTTGAAGAGAAGGGAGTCCCCTCAGATCTGTTTATAAATGTAGTAAAATAAACACGTAAATAAAGGGAAGAAGCTCAGTGTTTTGGGGCTGACCTGTTTTTCATGGAGCATGTTTCCCATTACAAGGGGCAGATGCAGGCCACACATGGGCAGAAAGAAAATATGCAGACGGAGAATAATTAGGGGTGTTGGAGTCGTGGGATATTCTGTGAGTTTGTTTCGAAATCTTCCTGAATGTTCCTGTACTTTTCAAATTTAAAAATAAAAAAAGTCTCAAAAAGCCACTCGAAGTTGAATTTGGCTGGAATTGACTTATTTTGTTGGTGTGATTTTTGGTAAGATGCATCCTTCCATGTGCTTCCGGAAAGGACCATGGTTTTAATGTTCATCCTTCTAGTTCCCTAAATCCATTTCGTATCTATCCTGCATGATCAGGCTCAGTTAGAATCTGGGGACCCGTTTCACAGAGGCTTCCCTGCCACCCAGCGGCTGCACATATGATGAGAAGGCGTGGTGACCACATGCTACCATCTCACCCTTGGCTTTCTCCTCCCTATATACCGGTGGGGAAACTACGGCTAAGATAGAGCGAGCCATTTGCTGAAGCTTCATCAGCTTTTATCAGGATGAAGTCTGTTTCACATTCCAGTCTCTTGAGTTCAACTCGAGTTCTCTTGTAGCCCAAATAATTCCTTTTCCTGGAAAATGTTTCCTTCTAGAGTCTCTCTGGAAATATGGCGATCAAGACGTGGTATTTATACCCATCTCTCACGTGAATCTGTGGGACCCTCTAGCAGCTCGCAAAGGGGACGAACACATAAAAATCTGTTTCTCTCAAGCTTCCCACACGGTTAGTCAGCCACGTATTTTCACTGTTGAGAAGACCCAAGTGTCATAAGCGTGATTTAGGTAGAAAACAAAATCTGGTTTGGGAAGGAAAGCCCGAACTCCTTATTTATACTGCTTCTTTAGGTAAATATTTATCTAATCCAATTCTTCTTCCTTTTTTCTTTCTTCCTTTGACAAGTATGTTCCTCCATTTTAGCAGCCACCGTGGCCCTGTTGGAACAGACGACGTTCAGTGTTTCTGTCGTAAGGCATGTTTTTCTGGGGTTTATTACTCAGCTGTAAAAATGTGCTCTAGGCAAAAACTTGGCATATTAAGTCTCATCTCAGAGGTAATTGGTGGGTTTTTTTTTTTTTTAACCTTTTTTCTTTTTACAGACAATGTTGGAAAGGGAAAGAAAAAGGTCAAGAATTTACTGTTGGAAACCGTGGGTTTTGCCCCAATGGGTTTTTCTCTTTGGTTTGTTCTGTATTATTTTTGATCTCCTCTAACCAGATATTTGGGGGCAAAGTTATAGAGGCTATAATCCCAGACATTCATTCATTCTTTCTTCAACAAATATTTCCTGAGTGCCTGCTATGTGCCAGACACTATTCCAGGCTCTGGAGATCTGAAGGCGGGCAAAAATATCCATCCTAGGTTCTCAGGGGGCCGACATGAGCACGCACGCACACACACACACACACACACACACACACCCCACGTGTTACCAGACGGGGAAAAACTTTAATTTGCAGTAAGTGGTTGGAATAGAGGCAAAGCAGAGAAGGGCTGCAGGCTCTGGGGCTCTCGCTGTAGACAGGCTGGCCTGGGAGGCCCCCAAGGAGCCCACGTTTACTCCAGGACTGGGAGGCTCACAGGAGGCTCGTGCCAAGTCTGGGAAGGAGAGGAGTTGAGAAGAGAGGAAAGCATGCGTGAAGGCTGGAAAGAGCCGGTGCGTTTGAAGAACACATAGAAGGCCTCGTTTTAGACTGCATCAAATGGGGGTGTGGTGAGATAATATCCGATACCTCTTTGGGGCGGGGGGGTGCAGGCAGATCACTCAAAGGGTGTTAGCTTTTATCCCGAGTGCAAGGGGGATACTCTTGAAAGATGCTCCAAAGAGTGTGAAATGATAGAACTGTGTTTCTGGACGATCTCTCTGTCCTCTGCATGGAAGCAGGAACCCTTCGGGAGGCTGCTGCAGTTGCCCGGATGTGAGGTCTCTGTGGCCAGTCAGAGACGAAGGGAAAGGTGTGGGTTCCAGGGTGGTTTAAGGGAGAACTGGACATGACCTGTGGTGGGTGGGGCAAAGGGAAGGAGGGCTTGGGGGTGAGAGCAGCCAGAGTCGGGGGTGCCACGGTCCAAGACGGAGAGGAAGCAGGGGCCATGATGGGGGAGAGGGCTTGAGAAGGGCTCCCTGGCTTCCGGCTTGGCCTGCTGGGGGTTCTGATGTCGAACCACGCGGAGAGAGCAGTTTGAGGAGCTGTGCGGCCTCATGGTCCAGACTGCAGTAGGATCTGCCTCATGGGGATGTTGTGAGGGTTAGACAAGGTCCTCTGTGTGTCTAGAACAGCACCCAGCACAGGCTACAGACAAGCGGATTCCATCTGGGATCTGGGACGCGTGTTGATGGAATCATTCCTTCAGCTCACACTTCTGGCGTGCCTCCCCTCCGGGGGCATGTTTTGGGCTGGAGCACCGAGCCATGAAATAAATACATGTATGATAACACCCTATAGCAAGCGCTTCTGAGGGAAGGAGTCGGGCTCTACAGAAGCAATAACAGAGTGAACAGAAGTTAGATTGCAGTGGGTGGTCAGAAGGGCACCTCTGGGGAAGCCACGTGTCCGCTGAGCGGCCTTTAGCAAGGAGAAGAGTGGGGGAGGGGTCATTCCAGATTCAGGAACAGCAGAAGGACCTACGTGGACTAGGACATGGTGTGTTCGAGAAACTGAGTGTGTTTGGAGCCTACCAAGCAAGGGAGAGTGTGGTAGGAGAGGCAGCAGGCCCAGATGGCACAGGGCCCACTGGGCATAGGCAAGTTTGGAGGTCTTATTTTCAATTGGATGAGTGTGTGATTGACACGTTTCAAGCCGGAAGAGAGAAAATCTGACTTACATTTTTAAATGGGCCCTTTGGCTGCCCTGTGAATTGGGTGAATGCTGGGAGACAGGGAGGGCGGCACCAGTAGATTTAGAGAAACAGTGGAAAAGAGACAAAGAGGCTGAGGTGGTGCTTCTCCAAAAGGTGCTGGTGGCTTGGATGAGGGTGGTGATGGGGCTGGTGGACAAAGTGGACGTGCCCGAGAATAATTTTGAAGGTAAAACCAGTATCCTCTGTACAAGGTGGCTGTAGGAATCCATTAAAAATGGAGGCTTGATTTTGTCAGTCTCCTGCTCAGATCCATCAGTGGCTCCCCAGGGCTCCAAGGATGGCACCCAAATCTCTTGCTGTGGCTCCTGGGTCAGCCCCCTCGCTCCCTGTGAGACCTGGCACTCCTCTGCGCCTCAACCGTGGCCGTCTCTTAGCTCTCAGGGTGCACCTGCTCCTTCCTTTGTGGCGCCTGGCCCCTGCTGGTCCTCTGCTGGAAACGTGGCTTGGTCTGCAAGGCCCAGCACCCCCCCTTCCCATTGACCTCTTTCTGCTGTCAGTAATTGTCCCTTCCCTGCAGCTGCACATCTAAATGTGCCCACTGCTGTTGTTCAAATGAAACGTTAGCTAAGGCCTTCACATTCCCAGGTGATGGATCAAGACACTGGTTTATTCAGCAGATGCAGTAATCCGCTAGCTCTCTGTAGTCACTTCCCTTTCTCCCAGCGCGTGTCCAGTCCCATTAGCTAGTTGGGCTGGCGTTTGATGGAGGACGTACTCAGGGACTGTGCTTCACCCACTGTGTCTGATTGTCACCGCAGCCTGCCAGGGAGACATGGCGGATGAGGGCACTGAGGCTCTGAGAGCTGCAGTGAGTTGCCCAGGGTCACTCAGGTGGTGAGTGGTAACGGGGTCCAGTCCCAGGGCTGCTGGGAAGCCACGCCCACACTGTCCCCAGGCCTGATGTCCCCTCCCTGTACGCCCTCACACCTGGTTTCTAGCCTGGCGACATTGAAGGAGGGACTCTGAGTCCCATGTCTGTCTGCTAGGGACTGTCTTGTGCCGCCTCCAAATCCGTCTGTGGAAGCCCTGACCCCCAGAGGGATGGTATTCGGAGGTGAGGCCTGTGGGCAGTAATTAGGGTTAGATAAGGTCATGGGGGTGGGACCCTCATGATGGGATCAGTGCCTTTTGGGGGGAGTTCTTTTATTTCTTGACATATACATACATGGATCAAAAAGTATGTTCACCTAGAAAAAATGGACTCCAGGGGATTAGTGGCTTTGTAAGAAGGGGAAGAGAGAGAGAGAGAGAGAGAGAGAGAGAGAGAGAGAGCTCTGTCAGTCCTTTGAGGGTGCAGGGAGAAGGCGGCCGTCTGCCAGGCAGAAAGAGGGCCCTTACCAGGAACCAGTCAGTGACAGCTTGATCTTGGACTTCGCAGATTCTGTCACTATGAGGAATATATTTCTGTTATGTAAGCCACCCCGTCTATGGTATTTTGTTAGAGCAACCCAAGCAGACTAGGACACTGTCCTTCCTGATGGCCATTGTCCCTCAGGAGGGCTCGGGTCCTTCCTTCCGCCAGTTCCTCAGTCTCTCCTTCTGTTGCACAGGCAGGGAGGTGGTGCCTTCCTAGTTGGATGCTTGGCTGCTCCTCAGAACCCAACCTATAATCCCACAAACCCATAGGTGAGATAAGAACCAATTTTAGTATATGTGCTGCCAAAGTGAGCACTGAGATAAGAACCAGAATGGTATTTGTCCCCTGCTTCCCATTTCCCAGAGGGAAATGTTAAGGCAGAGTAAGGTCAAGGTCAGTTCCAGCCTAACTCATCTCTCTCAGTCATTGCCCTGGAAGCCTTTAAATGCAGCTCAGCCAGACCCTGTGCAGCCCATCGTTGGCCGCGCTTGTCAGAGCAGGCTGGGCCATCAGTGGGCTCAACCTCACTGACACGTAGGCCTAGAATGAGTCATGGAGACTTGGCCCTGGGGACTCAGTGCCCTGAATTTCAGCCCCAAGACTGGGCTGTCACCTGCCCCCTCTGTCCTGCCCTCCTGCTCCCCAATTTGGAATGAAGCCCTTGCTGAGTCCTTGCTGACCTCCGTGTAGCTGGTGATGCCTCTGAGAGTCTTGGTCCCCCAGGCCCTATGCTCTGCCCCAGAGCACTGCTTACTGTGCTGCAAGTGGGACTGGTCCTGACACAAGGGACAGGCCTGCCCCCCACCCCGACCTGAGACTATTACATCAGTCGTGTGGGTAGAGTTGATGAATCTGCACTTTTCAGAGCTTCCTGAGAGATGCCTTTAAAAACTATACAAAACCGGAGAACATAACAGAAAAGATTGAGAACCTAGTTATATCTAGGTGAAAAATTACGTAAAAGAAAAAAGCAGTCAAAACACCAACCACTAAACTGCCTAGATGATTTGCAACATAAATGCCAAAAGGACTCCCCCCACACTTTATGAGAGCCCCCCCACTTTATGAGAGACTGAAATAAATAAAAGAATAATCTGAGAAGAAAATAGGAAAAGCATGTAATCTGGCAGTTGGCGCAAAGAAACACAAAAAGTCACGACATATGAACAAATGTTCGTTGCTTTTATGATTGCAGAAATTTAGCCGGTGTTTCAGATTCCAAGCCTGGGGCGCTCGCACTGTCCCTGTGCTGCCGCCAAATAATTATTCTCTCCTATACTCTGTAGTGTACAAAGCAGTTACACATGTGTCATCTTACCCATTCCCCACAGTAAGTCAGCTGTGGAGGTAACTAGCGCCATTTTATAGACAAGGACGTAGAGGCTCAGAGAGGAAGTAGTGCCTAAAAAGCAGTAATCACGTCTATAGAGCGATCTGTAGTTTACAAAGTGCTGTCTGGCTTCGGACATGACACCAGCTCCGTGAGAGAAGTAGGCCGGTATTGTTACTATTATTCACAGTAGTGGTAGCAGCCTTCTTACTGTTGTTCCCTTAGTACAGACGAGTAAACTGAGATCCAGAGAAGTTAAGAGAGAAGAGAACTGAGCATGTATAGGTCAGACACAGAGCGAGGTGCTGTAGCTGTGTTGTCTCACTGAAGCCTTCTCATTCCCCTCAGGAAAATATTGCAAAGGCTTTCCATTCATTTATTCATTTATTCATCCATCCATTCATCCGTTCATGCATCTGACAGATGTTTACAGAGGCTGTGGTGGAGCTGGTACTGTTTTAGGCACCGGGATACAGCTGTGAACAAAAGAAAATCCTTGCCTTCACTGAGCATAGATTCTTTTGGGTGTGGGTGAAGCAGACCATAAATAAATGAGTACACATTTATTTTCCCGCATGGCACTCAACGCAAATAAGAAAAACAAAGCCTCGTAAGTCAACGGAGGGGGGTGGTGTTAGTTTAGATATGTGCTCAGGGATGGTAGGCAGTCTGATGTGGTGACAGTGAGTAGAACTCTGAACGAAGTGAGCAGAGAGAGGTTTCTGTTGGGTCTCGAAGAATTAGTAAGAGCTGCGATGCTTTCGTGGGAAGCAGAAGAGAAGCCCTCGTGTGTTAGCAGCCTCACTGAGAGCAGCTGCTCTGTTGTGAGGATTTAAAATCTGCCCAGAATTTTTAAATGTTGTTTCATCCAATCCTTACAAGCATAGGAAGTGAGTGGTGGGGAAACTGAGGCGGCAAGCTTAAGTGGCCAGTTCATGGTGTCGTTGCTGATAAGTTGCGGATTTCAGATTGGAACCTGCCCCTGCCTGGCACCAAACTGGCACTTCTGCCCACCCCCACGTCCATGGGAAAGCTCAGACCAGTGTGGAGGGGGGGGGGGCGCGCGGGAAGTGCAGCTGGCTCAGTGGGGAGGACCAGGTCCTTGGGGCCTTGAAGGTCCTATAAGAATGAGGGCTCCATCTAGAAGGTGGTGTGAAGCCTCAGGGGGCTTTTAAGTAGGAGCAAGCTGGCAACAGGTTTGTGTTTCTGAAGAGGGGAGAGCGTGCTCTGCCTGGAGGTGGAGGGGGGAGTCTGGGGTCTCTGTGCAGCTAGAGGGATTGGGGGGTGTCATTTATTGAGACGAGGGGCGGAAGCTTCCTCTCTGCCAATCTGCTTGTTAAGGGGATGCCATCTAACATAAAAGTTCTTAAACAGGGGTTCATGGACCACTTGGGGTTCAGGAGGGGAGAATGTCTTTGAACCTGGATGGGAAAACATTGCATCTTTATTTTTGCTGGCCTCTAACCGAAAGGGATCATTTCCTTTCCTTATAAATGTAGCCAACAACTCAGAGCAGCACTCCCAGTAACTGATTTTGTAACCAGTAGACATGTGTTTTCAGATCATGTTACAGTTGTTACAGATATCTTGAAACTTTGTTTCTGCTCATCACTACTTCAAAATTCTGGAAGTCATTGTCTCAGCAACAGATGGGCCGGGAGCAGGGAAGGGGGGCTGGTACATTAACAAAAAGCACCTGTATGAGCACATTGCAACATTTTGATAACTGTATTTAAATATAATTGGGTGCCTTTGCTGCTTGAATTCATGCATCTAAAAACATTCTGAGAAGAGTTCCCACAGGCTGCAGCAGCTGCCAGCAGGGTCGGAGGCACAGAAAAGATTTAGAACTCCCTCTGGTATGGGCCCAGCTGTTTCCTGAGGCGCTGCCTTTCACCTTTCCTTCTCCGCCTTGGTTCTCTGAGAGGCAGTAGTGACTGGCATGGAGGCTTCCGGGTCTGGTCTCGTGCACTCTTTAGGCTGCGGGTTCATGGATAGAGCTCAGGAAATGTTATTTTAATTTGGATTTGATGTCAACAGTTCAAAACCAAGGGTTTTCACACACATCTGGATTTCTGGCTTCTCTTACAAATCAGAAGGTCTGGCAACTCGGGCTTCTCCTCCTCCCAGGGTGCAGTGACTGGAGTTAAGTAGCAGCCAGCACGTCAGTGTCCAGCTTGCCACAGCTCCTGGGCACCCCGCTGGGGTGTACATCCCCCACCCCCCATGACTCTCAAGGGCTTTTGAGCCCCAGGTGGGGGAACAGTTTTGGGGGGGGCATACACTTAACAGCAAGTGGCAGTTCCCTGAGCTGGTCCCTGCATCGTTTAAGGAGAGAAGATGGAAGCTGAGACCAAGCCAAGCGATGGGTCAGAAGTCAGCTCTGGGTGTCCCTGACCCCAGTCCTGCTTCTTGCTTCAGTACAAACCTTCCTGGTTGCTTCTCACTGCTCCAGCATAAAACCCGGGCTCTTGGAGAAAATGCGGAGCGCCTGGCCCCTCTCTCCCCCACCAGCTCCCCCAAGCTCCCCTCCTTCTCAGCATTCAGGGCAAATGTCACCTCCTGGGAGGAGAGCCTTCCGCCATCATTCTCCCAAGCTCCCCCTCCCCCATCCCCAAACACTTTCTTTCTTGCCATCCTGCTTTCTTTTCCTCAAAGCTCTTACCATCATCCAAAAATTATGTTCCTGACTTACTTCTCTCCCAGCATGCAGACGTCCTGATGGCAGAACCTGTCCTCTGTGCCTAGACACTGCTGGCCATCATAAACACTGTGGAATAAACATGTTAGATGGGTGGCCTTAAGCCATTCCTGTCCTGCACCTGTCTCTCTCCTCCCTCCATCCGTCACCCAGGGCTCAGGCAGGCTCAGGGCCAGGGGCGAAGATGACTACTTGGTAACTTACTTGGCGATTTTAAGAAGCTGACTTTTAAACCTTTGTCAAGATATTCTTGCCACAAAAGATTGTGCCCACTACTGCCTTTGTGTGGGTCCCTGAGAAAATCCCTTAAGTGTTTTGACCCTGTTTCCTGGAGCAAGTCCCAGGGATAGATATTATAACATTTACCTCATGGGCTGTTTGTGAGAATGAAATGCACTGAGCTCAAGAAGTCACCAGCAGGACCTGGCGCATAGTACGTGATCGACTAAATAGACCAACCGGCTCACCATTCCCTGCCCCACCCCCACCCTCCACCTTTCAGTTGGAGCTGGAAAAAAGCGTGTCAATCACCGGATAATTTATGCAGCATGATATGCCTTTATTATTCTACGCTGAGTCGGGGCTCCCACTGTCCAATGAAGGTCAAAAGGAGGTATGGCTTTTATCTCTCCAGCAGCTCTGGAAACACAACGGGGAGGGGGCAAACTCCCAGAGTTTTCCTCCTGAAAACAAACAGACCCTCTTCCCTGCCCTGAATAGCTTTCCTCAATCAAAGCTGTAAACCTCTGCAAGCAGCAGGGCTCCGCCCTGAGACTGGAGGGAGCTAATAAAGCATTGAATGGAGAGAGTGACCCCGAACTGGCCAAGGGGGTCCCTGCTGGGCCCGGCCCGCGCCTGCAGCCTCATGGAGAATCCAGGGGTCACGTGTCATTAGTCAGTGTCTTACGGCCACCCTTTCAAAATCATCGATAAAGGGGAAGGGGACCCTCTCTGTTTCCAATCCCAAAACGATTTTCTTCTGCTCTCTTTTCTTTGTTTTTTTCACTGGTGGAAGGGCCACACTGCGCCATCTTTTTTCTGGTTTTCTTTCAGAGGCCGAAAGAACTGGTTTGAAATCAGGAGTTTGAGGCCCTGGGAGAAATAAAGGTTGGACCAGAATATTTTCATTTCCATGTAGTTGCTCTGTGAAGACTTGGCTCCGAGAAGCGACTAGATTCAGGTTCCCATGAAAACTCGTCTTGTTTTGTCCTTGTCTTAAAATCCTTCTGGATGGTTCCAACAACTTTTGAGGCGCGTCTCTCCTCCTTTCTCACCTCAGTGTGCCAAAGGCCTGGGACCTCTACGAAGACTCTGCAGGGCACACACAGCTCTCACAAAGCTGTGAACCTCTAGCAATCTTTCTTTTCTTTGTGACTCAGTTTCCTCATCCATGTAGGACAGGGGCAGCATGCTGGGCCCTAAGGGAAGTGACCCGGATGACCTCATTAGGGTCTGAGGCTCTCTTTAAAGAGACAGTTGGATCAGCCCTTTTTCTAATGGGAAGAATGATCTTATTTCCTTTATTATATACTTAGCCCCAGCAGTTTAGGGGTTGTGAGTGTGTTAATCTGTATAATCCATTAGCCACGACTGATGCGATGACATTCCTGGGTTTATAGGTAGTTGTTACGATGCTTTTTCTGTGTTGTACATTTTGTGAAGTAATTAAGGGCCACATCCTGCCTCATCTGTAAATGCCTGTTGCAAAGGTGATTCTGGATACATGTGTACACACACGTGTGGGGCATATGTGTGTGTTACATTCTGCACATAGCAGAGAAAACAGTAATCACCTGTCGTCAAAATGACTCTGGACAATTCCTGACCTCATTCCTAAAGCACTATATGTGGTTATGTGAGCACAACACTGTAGAGATAAACACACACTGGCTTAATGAAAAGAGCCATCAAATTCTCACTGCTTCGGACATCAGAGAAGCACTTGGCTGGTGTGCGGAGGCCAGGCCATGTGATCGCTTTGGACCTTTAAACACTAGAATCTGGCTCCCAGGGCAAGGTGTTCAGAAGCATCCCGCCCGTTTAAATCTCTCCTGTTAAAATCGAACTCGAATAAGTTAAAGGCCCTTGTAGGGTGACCTCCACAGCAACTATTTCCCATACCTTAAGGGCAAGTGTGGGTTCTTCTAATTCCATATAAATTCACATTCCCACACTCATTCGTCTCCCTGAAGGGGCAGAGCCAGTGTGCAGGCCAGCCCATCCCACAGGTAAGCCACGTGGTTTTATAAAGCGATGAAGATGACATTGAACCCAAATGCAGCGCCTGTGCATAGGGGGTGGGACTCCTAGCCTGGCAGAGTGCCCACGGCAGGCCCTCCGGTAGAAGAATTCCTGGCGAGGGCACAGGGCTGCGTGGGTGTCTCCGTGTCATGCCCCTGGCCATGGTCAGACCAGGATGGAGCACAGAGCAGGTGTCCATAAACATTTACTGACTGAGAGAGTCTGTGAAAGCAGCCTGGCTAGAAGTTTATAAACAGAGGGTGAGGGCAGGGGTGGGGGTGTATGGGGGGCAGGGGGGGGGGATGAAAAGGAGGAATTAGCAGGAAAAAGAGAAGGTGGGGCTGTGAAGGGAGGGGTGGTTATGTGAAAGAAACAGCTGGTGAAGCTGAGCTTATTGTTAAGCAAAGGACTGGAGGTCTGATACGTGGGCTCCAGGGTTCCCTGACCAGGGTCCTGTCCTCTTCTCCTGTTCCTGACACACTGGGCTTCCTCCCCTTTCCATCCCCACTGCTTGCTGCAGCCCCAGTCTTCGCCTGGTCTGTGGCAGGAGACTGCAGGCTCCTCCAGGAGGAGGGGGAGGAGGTCGCTTTGCCCCCAGCTCCTCTGGGCTGGACTAGGGCCTGGCCAGAGCAGCCAGATGGTCACTCAGTGTTTGGTAGATAAGGTGTAAGTCCCATTGGACAGTGATTGACTTTTTGCTCACAAGCATTTAATAGAAGCGCTGGGTGGCTGGATGTCAGGGCCCTCCTGTGTTTCCTCGTCATCCCCAGAGGATCCCCAAACCATGGAAGGTCCCGAGACTCACTTTGTCTCTTCCTGGGCTTCTCCCAATCTGAGAAATGGGGCCTGATTGGGTTAGTCCTGCCGAGAAACGAGACCCTAGTTTCCTGATGCCTCAGTTTTCCCATCTGTAAAATGGGGCTTTGCAATACTTCCTACCTCATGGAGCTGTTTTAAGGATTAAATAAACGAATGTATGAGAAGTGCTTGGAAGAGTGCCTGGCCCATAATTTGTTGCTATGGTTATTGCTGCTTTTAGGTTGTTATTAATTCTTGTTTTATTTTTTCCCTCATGACAGTTTATTATTTTTATTTTACTACTGTTTATTCTTTCACTTCTTATACTAATTTGTATATTTTTGATTATATTGGTTTTGATTCTATGTCATATTTCTATTATTGATAATTAGCTATTATGATGGTGATTCTCAATGATTTCATTTTACCCTCTCTTCACCTGGGTTATTTACTGTCACACAGGAGTGTGACATACAGGAGTGTAGCTATTTACTTACTGTCCCTGTCAATGTAAGCATCAATTTCAAATGGTCACAATGATCACATATGATGCTTCAATATCTTCTCTGTTCTTATTCGACTGTAGTGAGAGTTTATGCATTTATTCATTTCTTTATCTGCATTCTTTTAAAAAATCACAAAACAAGAGGCACCCAAATATGACACGTCTCATTTGGCTCTGCTTAGACATTTTAAGAGGACACAGCTGCCAAGAATAAGCGTCACCCACTCTTTGCTTGGGCTTTTTTCCCCCCTGTGGAATGCGGACAAGAGCAGTTTTTACTTCCTATGCCTGTTATGAGGCCTAAATGGGACAAGGGAAAGCTCTTAGCCTCAAATAGTTCACAAATGTCAGCCATCGTTAGAAAAGAGCTGAGTCTGGAGGCCTCAGTTTCTTCATCTATAGAATGGACGTGCTGAGTCTCCCACCTGGGTCCTATGAAGATTTGGGACTATGCAGTGGTGGGTACAGTGTCCAGCCCAATCTCCCCTCTTTGCCACTCGATCACCTTCCAATCCCAGAGAGCCTCTGGCAAAGGGGAAATGCAGCTTGGCTTTGCCCTGCAGACGCTCAGCCTTCCAAGGGGAGCCTGAAACACTAGCCTGGCCATCAGAGCAGTGAAGCAGGAGCCAGTCGACCATCCCCTCAGCAGCAGAGAAGACAGCAGGGTTCTTTAAAGTTTTCCCTTGGGGATTGACATTTTATTAGCACAGAGATAAGTCGTGCCAGATAAGAGGCCTCTGGTTTTACATCTGGGCTGTAGGAAGCTGCCTGGGAGAGAACACGTGAGGTTTCTTGCCAGGCAATCCCAGGCGGGCAGAGGGAGGCAGGGGCTTCCCCCTCTGTGTGCCCTGGGGGCGGCTTCCCAGCCTGGTGGGAAGCAAGTTTTGACAACAGCAATGCTAATTGATTAAATGCTCTCATCAGAGATTACAGTACAGAGAGTGATCAGATTTTTATTTCTGTTGTGAAGGCAGGGCCCTCCCCCTGCCCCTCCCTTCCTTTCATAGTTGTTCTATTTATCCCAAGGCACAGGAGGTGGGGGTTAGGTATTCCTGGACCCTAAGGCTCAATTACTCTGTTTAGTGTAAATAACATGTTTACTACAAACTACCTCGTGCAATTGCCTTTGGGTTTCTAGGTTTGATTGGAATTTGAACCTGTAGCTGAATGGAGCAGTGGACTTTGGAGCTGTGTGAGTCCAAGGCACACAATTCTTTATTTATTGGGTTGTAGATACCGGTTGGATATATGAGTTTGCTGGTCAGGAGAGACTTGAGAGACAGGAGAGACATCAGTGCTTTACTGGATATCCCAGACATGCAAACCTAATGTCAGCCATCTCTTAACTATAGAGTTACATACAGAGGGGAATGCACCTGACCCTGCCTGGAAGGCTGAGATCAGGTTTCAGAGAAGAGGGCACAGTAGAGTTGGGTCTTGAAGGATGAATAGGAGTTTTCTAGCTAGAGACTAGAGAAAGGGCAGGTCAGGTAAATGGAACAGCCTGGGCAAAGGCAGGAACATTTTAACGTAAGGTTTGTTTATTTGAGTAATAGTGAGTCAACTGGTATGGCTGAAATATAGGGAAGTGACTGAAATCGGCTAGAAAGACAGGTTGGGCCAGGTTGTGAAAGTGCTCAAATGTCAGGTTAGGGAGATTCCGTTTTTTATCCTGAGGGCAATGAGGAGCCATGGAAGGTTTCAAGGGAAAGTGACACAATCAGATTTGCATTGTTGAGATGACCACATTGACAGATTGAGTGGACACAGAGTTTGGAAGCAAGGAGACAGGTTAGGCCAAAGGAAAGAGCCCTGAGAGTTTTGTTCCATTTGTTCCTTGGTGACCCAAGTCTTTGGTGGGAAAGCTAGTATTCCACTAAGGATATTCTGCTTTTAGGCATTTCTCAAATAGCCAAATTCCCAAATGGGATATGTGCATGGGTACTCCCTGCAACCTTGCCTGTATTTGGTGGAACCATAGGAAATGGTTAATTCTGTACTTCAAAAATTGTCAAATATTGTTGCTTTCATGTGGTTCACCTTCATAGTAACCAAAGTATGGCCAGGAGCTAAATGCTAATCAACAAGAAATTGGTCCCTTGTGGCATCCATAGGATGAGCTAGCTTTCTGTAAAGTATGTAGCATTACCTTCAAGGCATAGTAAGGACTTTTTTTTCTTCTTAAGGTATGATAATTGTATTATGTGTATACTTTAAAAAGAATCTCTATCTTTTAGATACACAATCTGAACTATTTACTGTTAAAATACGTTTGCTATTTGCTTCAAAATAGTCCAGGGTGGGGTGGGGTAGGTGGGGGTATAGAATTAAAAAAACTGGCTGACAAGAGAAGTTTGTTGAAGCTAACTGATGGAGACATGGGGATTCATATGCCTATTTTGTCTACTTTTTAAAAAAAATAGGTTTGGCAAGTTTCCACAATAACATGTTTTTGAAAATGCAAGCGATAGAAGAGATTTTGCCATTTGTGTAAAAGGAGGGGCTATATGTGTGTATGCACACACACGTACTATATGCTGGGAGAGGCATAGAGTGTGTTTGGAAGGAAGGTCAGGAGAGGGAGTCGTACTTTCCTGCTTAGAAGAAAAACCCTTATGCACGTATGATTTTCAAACAGTAAACAATAAAATAAAAAGCACGATGTAAAAACAACCCAAAGCATAGAGCGGCATTTTCTGTCACCAGTCTGCATGAACCCACAGTGTGTGTCGGCTTCAGTGTCCTCATCCCGAGACTGCAGACCACAGCCCCTCCTGGCCCTGTGTGGCCAGAGTGGGATTGGAAAAAATGAGTGCAAATTGCCTAGCTGGGGCCTGGAACACGGCAGGTTCTCAGGAATAATGGTAGTGGTGGCGAGCGGATGCTGTGAAATTATACCCGGGAAAGCAAGTCCTACGGGGGCCATGGGAGCAACATACTAGAAGGTGTCCAGGTGTGACTTCACTTCATACTCGCTGTGTCCTCAGTACCCAGCAGGCAGAGAGGCTGATTCCTGGCCCGGCTGTCTACACTAATCAGAGTCACCAGATAATTGCTCACTTTCACCCGTCACTTCATATGTGTGGACTACCGTCAACTCCCCAGCTCCTTCCTTGGGGGGTGACCCCGAAAGCTGACTCAGTCATTTTCATGTGAGTTAATTTCTAGGGTGAGCTGGAGGCAGACCTTTGCAAGGGCAGGAGAGGACTTTGTGGGCTCACATTTCATAAGAGTCTTCCACAGTGACATTCGGGACACGCATGCATGAATTTCAGGCCAGGGGAGGTTGGATTACCCCTGTGCAGATGCTTCAGGAGGGCGGGGGGCCTCTGGGCCACTTTGTCTGACACCCGGGCCTACGGAGCCCGAAGCCCGCTTGGTGCCTGTTCTCTCACTGGGGCCGAAGGTTAGGAGGGTCAAGCTAGGAACCTGTGAATCTGATACTCAAATTGATGGTTCTGGAAGCCAACAGTGAGGGTTAGATACCTTAGACAGCCACGAGTGAGAGACGGTTCCTCCATTTTATTTATTTTTTATGAGAAAGGGGGTTCTAAAAACTGTCTCTCTCCCTCCATAACTAACCACATAGATTTTAAACGGGGATCCCCTTGGTGAAAAGGGCTCGGGTCCCTGGAACACAATATTCAAAGGCAGCAAAAGGTAACAGATACTGGAGTCAACTCACCCGCAGGTCGGCGTAATCCACAGCTCAGCTCAGTGGGAGGAATATCAGTTAAACAACTGCTTGGTTTCAGGACACAGAGAAAGTGGGAGACGGGCACGCTCAGCCCGACTGGCCCAACACGAGCCCCTGTGCCATGTCAGAAAGAAGCCAGGCCTTCAGGCGAAGGGCTTGAATTTGCCTGGTAAGGAGATCAGTAATACCACATACGTGACATGCATTATTACATGTCACATATAATTATCATAAGTGCCAGCGACGCCTGAGCATTTACAGTGTGCAGGAAACTGTGATGAATGCATGCTCCGTGTGTCTCTGCATTTAACCCTTGGAAGGACGGCTGCTCTAGTCCCGTTTTAATGGTGAAGCAGTGGAGGTACCGTGAGATTAAGTCACGCAAAGTCACACTGCTAATGAACAGAGGCTGTGAAATGAAGTTGGCAGCCTGACTGACGAATTTGTGCTTAATCTGCCCAAGGAACAGAAGAGAAATGCACAATTCCAACCAACTCTCAGGGCACGCACATGGCTCTTTCCTGGCTAACAGCCTCACCAGCACCTGCCAGGTGGGGGCGCACTCTTAGGTTTTGTGATTGCAACCACAGAAACCGAATTCAACTTAGCTTGGGGGGTGGGGGAAGGGGATTTATTGGTGCCCATAACTAAACCTTTAGGCCAAATTCTGGGTTCAGGACTGGCTGTCCCCAGGATGTGGCTCCCCTCAGATGCCCATGGCCTCCTGCATCCACTGCTGCAGCCATCTCCGTGGCCATAGGAAGGGGGCGCTCTGATTGGATGGGCCAGGGTCACTCTTGAAACCCGAAGCATGTGGACTGCAAGTGGACTAGAGAGTGTCCAGAAGGAAAACTTAAGATGCTGGGTGGGCCCTGCTGAATGCCGTCCATGATTGTTTATCCCTGAGTGGAGGAAGTCGAGAGTCTCAGACAGGAAGTGACTGGTCCAGTCTCTTTGACTATACCAGTTGGTCTCTAGCACTAGTAATGGTAATAGTAATGATAATAATAACTGTCCTTAGGTTGTCATAAGGAATGTGTCACAGCGCCTGGCACACGGTAGATTCTCATTAAAAGCTGCTGCATCGAGTCGAGTAACAAGTGTCATTAACCAAAGGCGTCATGGCAGTGCCGCCAAGTTCTGTGCTGGCAAACCTAATACAATAGGGTGCTCTTTTCTCTATTGGCATTAAGGCGGAAGAGCAATCTCTCAAGATTCAGCGCAACATAGGAAGCTGCGGGGGAGGGATGTGGGGGGCGTGGGGGAGGAGAGTCACCTTCACACATTCTCCTGGGTATTTTTACACCAAAGGGCACACCTCCAGCATAGATGCCTACACGCTCCCAAGAGGACGCTGCCTGTTCATTCTTGGGTGGCAGCCACGCAGCACACATTTCTTAAACATGCTTTCTTTACTTGCCCGAGTTGAGTCCCAAAAACTCTGCCCAGATTAAATTAATCTTTGATCCAGTTTTAATGAAGGCACAAATACAGACATATGCCCTTTGGATTTGAGACACACTCAGCAAAAGTGTCAGGAAAGCAATTTGCTAAAATGAATGAATAGCTTTTGGAAAACGGGTTCAAAGCCAGTGTCAGGAAGAACTGTTAGAGGCAGTGCAGGGGCCTAGCTCTCAAAGGATGGGGCTTTCTACGCTGCATTCAGATATCAGCCCTTCTCCATTGCCAAACCAGGAATGTGATGATAAGGGCGGGGAGGCAGCCTGCACAGGGCACCGGGTGCTATGTGGGCACCCAGGAGGGGCCGAGACAGTCAGCTGGGGGCCGAGGGAAGTGTCCCAGGGCGCATGACCAGTACGGCAGCTGGGGGGGAGGCTTAGGAGTCCCGGCCAAAGAGAGTGCCAGATAGATGTGGGGTGGGAGAAAGGCTTCCTCACTCCTCCACACACCCTTTTGTGTGTTAAATTTTGGACGATATGCACACCTGTGACTTCATACACACACGTTACAAATACACAAAATACTCCATTTGTGTATTGCGTGTGCGATAATGGATTCTATCTGTACACACATATGTGAAAGCTTAAGAGATGAACCAGAAGGATGGGCTTTGCTTCTTGGAAGGCAGAAGGAGATTAGCATGGGTGGTAGATGATTAGGAGGCATTTAGTTCTATCTCTAATGATTTATTTCTTTTAAGAAAAAGACTGGAAGCAAACGCAAAAGGTTTTGGGGTATAGGGTATTTTCATACCATTCTTTATGATTTTACTGTATTTTTAAACGCTTTGCCCAACAAAGTGGGAACTGCCTGAGCACGGGCCTGGCACATCTGGGACCTGCTAGAGAGTATTTAAGTGTGAAGTGCAGGATGTGATGCAGGGAGCGGAGGGGCTGGAGCATCACAGACTCAGGCCAGGCAGGTAGGCGGGGGTCTCAGTGCAGCATCGATGCCCAAGGACTCCCACCCCCTGCATCTGATTTCTCTCCCCGGGGCTTGAGTCGGCAGATCCCTTAGGAAAGAGGGGGGAAGCTGGCTCCTCTGGGAAGGAGTAGATTGGAAAGGAGAGAGATTGGAGGCCAAAAGGGGAAAGCCATGGCAGTGATTTGGGCTGGAGATGTGGGGTCAAGAGCTGCAGCAGCAGCAGAAGGAGTGGCAAAGAGGGGATCTCTTCTGGACCTTTCCAAGGCCCTACACACTCAGTGACCCTGGAGGGAGGCAGGACGAGAAGGAGGGCAGGTTAACAGAGCTCTGCGAGGTCCACGGAGGCACAATGACCGAGCAAAAAAGCCCGAAAACACCTACCAAGCGGGAAGCACAACCATCACCTCGACCTCAGAGGCGGCCAGATCCGGGGCCACTGCACCCAAAGCAGGTGAGGGAGAGAAGGCGCATTTCCCTGTGCAGCTCCCTCTCAGCAAGGAGCCTTCGTCCCCAGCCCTGGGCTGGCATTCCAGGCTCCATCCAGGAAAGGGAACACTTCACACCCACTAGGCCAAGTCCATTTATTTTGATTACTCTCATACCCTTGTCGAAAATGGTGCCAAGGTGTATAAACAGACCAATTTCTGGGATTGTTTCAATCTAATCATATTAAATTATTTGCTCTCTTGGCCTTGAGGGGGTTCCAAGGGAAACTGATTGAAGTCGGGTCCAAAAATAGCTACGTTTGATTTCCAATCCTGGTGCTAACTGGGTGACCTTCTTAGAGCTTCTGGTGCAGACGGCAGTGATCTGGGGAGGGTCTGGCTCCAGGGCTGGGAGGGGGCGAAGGGGGCACCGCCAAAGCCCTATGACGAGAAGAGACATTTTAAGGAAGGCTTTTAGCCGTGGTGCTTCAAGTGCCCCCACAAAGGGAGCGTAAATCAATGTCAGGATCATGTGTTAATTGGGAAGAAAGGGATTGTGACCAAGGCTAAAAGGAAAGAAGGGGGCAGGCCAGGGAGGGGAAATAAGGCCTGACAACTGACATGCTTTGACCACAGACCCCAAAGGCAAATAAACCTCAGTCAGACGAAAGCTGGGTAGGAAGCAGCAGGGTGAAGCAGAATGCTGGGGCTTTGGGGGAAAGCCGACGTGGGTTTGAATCCCGACAGCTTCCTCTCTATGTGACCGGCAGGAAGTTTCTGAATCTCCCCTAAGGCGCAGAGTACCTGGAAAACACGAATGATCGGGATCCATAGGGTCTTTTGTCCTTTACGAATGTAGAGCGCTGAGCTCTGGGAAACCCATGTGTTCCCTTCCCGGCCAGCCAAGGCGGCAGCTGGGGCCCGGGGCCTGTCCCAGGGATCACACAGAGTAGGTGCTCATTAAATGTTTGCAGGTTGGTTGGAAGGTAATTCTCAATTCATCCTGGGTTTTCATAGTTCTGGTCTTTGGGGAATAGCAATCAAGGCAAGACAGTCCCTTCAAAACTGGCTCTCAGGAGGGCTTGTGAGAGCTGCACTGAGTTCAGCGCATTGGGGTAGAGAATATACTTGCCAGTGGAGTCCGCTAGAGACGTTTCTAGACTGGGGCCTTCGGCCTAGGAGCTCCGTCCTGCTGCCATCCACAGTGCCTGGCCTGTCACTGTGTCTCCACCAGCTCTGGAGGATGAATGAACATTAATCATATTTCTGCCTGGCAGCCCCCAAGTTCCAGAGAGACTAGAAAGATAGACCATGTCCCCCAACAACCATGGGATTCAGAGGCAAATACCCATTCAGATCTGATCCCTCTTCCAACTTATCCAGCTGCCTCCTGGGCATGTCCAGCTGGTGAGTCATTCATCTTCTGTGCCCAGCAGGCTCCATCCCTCAGGTCACCTGCAACAGAATCATTCATGAAACTGACAAATGCCTGTGGAGTGGCTTCTTCTAGGTTCTGGGGACAGAGACCAAGGAGTCAACAACAAAGCAGAGCAAGAGCCGACCTCATGGGACCCTCATTCTAGGGGAGAAACCTGACAAGCACCCGTGACTTCTCCTACTTACTGTCCCTGGTAGGTTGCTTAGTAGTTCTCTTCTTTCCATTTCAAATGCTGTTGCCAGTCGTGCTTTCATTACCTGCACTATTGCAATCGCCTAGCTGGCCTCTGGGCTCCCCTTCAGCTCCCCCTTCTCTCTGTCCTCCACAGATCACTCTGTGGAGCATTCCAATCGGATCCTGTCCCTCACTGCCCAGTTGAAGATGGCAAGTGGCCTCCTACTTACCAGTGGTCTCAAGTCTACATGATTGGTCCTTTCCAATGAACAGAGAGGTGGCAAACGGGTGGCCCAAGAACTGCATCTCCCAACAGGCGGATTTTGTCTGATGTGTACAGTGTTGGCTCACAAGGTGTTTACAATCAGTCCCACTGTTTACATGTTGGGAGATGTCACCCCAAAGTTCGGATTTCTAGCTTCTCTTGAAAAATTCTAACGTCTGGCAACACTGGACCAGCATTCCCGCAGGGTAGCAGCTCTCTGGAGCTGATTGGTTAGCACACGTCTTGGGTAGCACATGCCCTCTCCTTGTCCCCACAGCTCCCTGTTGTCCCCTGGCACTGAGCGGTATGCAGCTTATCACTTGACACCCCGTCCCCTTTATCCATTCATGCTGCCCGTCTGGATCCTTATAGGGTTTGCAGTTTCTGACCCTAACGTAACGTACTTTCAACTTATCTTTTCTACATCACCTCACTCGGTTCATTGTTCGTGTTTTTTCATGCCTAAATGCATGCCTGTTCTCATAGGTTCCCTGTGCCCCTTCTTCCTCAGGACTCCTGAGTGGCTCAGCTTGAGGCTCACCTCTATTCTAGAACACGACCTACACATCTTCTCTGCACACTTACCTTGCAGAGCACTTACTCCCGCCCACTATAGTATTTGACTTTTCTCCTGGACCGCGAACCCTTTGGGGGCAGGAATAATGCTTTTCATCCACCCCACAGATATGTGTCAAGTTCCTACAATGTGTAGGTCCAAGGATGTGTCCAACCCTTTGCTAGGGCCTCAGAAGTATCAATAGATCAGAGTACACAGACAGAGGGGTCTTTGGAAAGTTTACGTGTGTGACTTATGGATCCCCTCAGCCATCACAGCAGGAGCCAGGAATAAAGATAGAATTATCTAAGAAGAATCTGTTGTCTAATGGAAGGAATTCCATCACATACACAGGAGAGCCACGGGGTTCTTGAGACTTTTATATCAGCAGCAACACTGTCATCTTGGACGGGCAGTTCACGGAAAACATGAAAGAAGGCTGTCAGACTCCCAACATTCTACAGGCAAAACATAGTCTGATAAAACTACTCAGTTGTCAATACTTGCTACCCTTCAAGAAGAAAGATTCATTCCGAGGGTGGACTCACAAGCATAGAGGGCAGAGCCACGGGCCACAGGGGGTTATTCCCAGGCCTTGAAACCCGATGCACGGCTGGCAGGATTTCAAAATTCCTCGGGACTGGTGGCTGCTTTGCCTCATCCCTTCTCTCCCGTTTTGAATAGGAATGTCTATAACTGGTGCCCTATGTCTGTTTCACCATTGTCGTTTGAGAACAGATGGTTCGTTTTCTAGTCTCACAGGCCCAGAGATGAGAGAAATTTTGTCCCAGGACAGATCATGTCCATAATGTTACTCATACCTGATTTAGCTGATACAATTTGGGATTTTTGAGCTGGTAGGATTTAGATGAGATTTTGAACTGTGAGTTGATTCTGTAATGAGTTGAGTCATTTGGGGATATTGGGATGGGTTGAATGAATGCATGTGTGATGGAGTTAAAGCTGTGGGGTCCAGAGGATGGACAGTAAAGTGACAAAATTCCAGCCGCTGTTAACACAACTGTACATTGTTACATATGATCATCGTTGAAGAAAATATTAATTTTCAATGAGAGATTTATGAAAATAATGATGTAATTTTTTTTCCCAAACCACTTCACAGACCGTCATTTTAAGAATCCCTGACTAAGGGGAGTGGGTCCCTCAGAGAAACCATGTTCTTTATGTTACCCCATCCTTGGTGAGAAGGCAGTTTTCCCTCATGCCACATATGGTTGCCGCAACTCCAAGCATCACATTTTTATCTACCAGCTTCCCACACTGGAAAGAAGGGAAGGAGGGAAATAGGAAGTAAAGGACTTTTTCTGTAGGCTGCTTTAACCTGCTGTCAAGGGTGAAGTATTTCTTGGAAGCACTCAATAGACCCCCCCACCCCTTTGTCTCATTGGTCACCTGGTCACCCTGGCATAAGACTACTGAAAAAAATAGAATTAAATTATTGTGATTGCTTAGATCAGAGATCAGCAAACCTCTCTGTAAAGGGCCAGATAGTAAATGTTTTAGGTTTTGTGGGCCATACGTGCATGTGTCAATGTTGTAACTAATCAACTCTGCTGTTGTAATGGGAAAGCAGCCATAGATGACAAAATGCAAATGAATGGGTGTGGCTAGAGCTGTCAGATTTCTCACATAAAAATACAGGACACAATTAAATTTAAGCTTCATATATATGACAAGTGCTTTTTAAGTATAAGTATGTCCCATGCAATACTGGGACAAGTATTCATTTTTATCTGAAATTCAAATTCAATACACCTTGGTTTTTACCTGGCAACCATAGGGGTGGCTGTCATGGTGACCAACTTATGTTGGTTTACTGGAAGTGTTCCTGCTCTTAGCACAAAGTGTCCAGATTTTAGGCAGCTCTCCTATTCCCTGGCAACAGGGACAATTGGTCCACCCTACCAATAAAACTTTGTGGACATTGCAATTTGAATTTCATGTAATTTTCTCATTTATTTCACAATTATTCTTTTGATATTTTCCCCAACTATTTCAAAATGCTAAAAAAAATAAAACAAAACATTTTTAGCTCACAGGCTGTACAGAAACAGGCAGTGGGCCAGATCTGGGCTGTGGTCAGTAGTTTGCTGAGCCCTGGCTTAGACCATTAGTGATTCATCCCCTGCAGATAGATGTATTGCTACTCAAACAAAATTGGGGTGCTGTTAACAAAGAAGACCGGGTAGCTGTTGGGAGGTAACTGAGGGTGTCTGCCAATGACTGGGCAGACACCTCCTTTTCTGAAGTCCTGTGTATTTCGTTCTCTGAGACTGCTGTTGGCGATGGATTATTCAACCTTCACCTCTCAGGCATGTTTGCCACCTCTCCAGCTTGTGTGTTTCCTTTAGCGGCTTTTCAAACAAATGAAAGGTGTTCTAGACCAGGAGGAAAAAAGTCCGTCCCTTGTCTTATGTGTAAACTGTGATCTTGCGCAAGTCTCTTCCTCCCTCTCTCTGGGCTGGAGCTCTCTGAGCTCCCACAGCTCAATCTGACCCAGCGACCCAAGAAGACATCTCTGGTCTGGAAGGCTGTTATTTTCATGGGGCAAATGGTACACATTTATGTAGATGATCTCATCGAATCATAGGAGGACCCTGTAGCATCCTAACTGTCTCCTTTTCCTAGAGGAGGACAGTGAAACTCCAGCAGCTTTTTCCCAGCGTCCTGTCTGCCCCATTTCACTTCGGATCTCCACCCTGGAGTACCAAAAGAGAAGAAAGTCAGACATTCCAAAATAGTGTAGATCCACCGTCCCTGCTCGTAAAATCCCAAATGAACAGAACTTCAGATGGTGCCTGTTTATCTGCGGCTCTAATCCAATTAGGACAAATTATCATTTCTTTGGTTTGATGTGTCTCCTGGGCATCCTTAAACGGTCAACAAAAACCACACGGACTTCGTACTGTTTCAGCGTTTCCATCAGCAACTTTTATGATCAGATTTAGAAATTGGTGGTAAAAAAACGGCTTCAGATCCCAACTTGGCAGTACCAGAGAATTTGGTTCTTTCCTGTCCAAAATTGAGAAGAATTCCCCCCTAGGCAGTCTAAAGAGAGCAAGAGAGTGAGTAAGATGCTGAGTTTCTTGGCCTTTAAAAGTTTTTTTTAATGCTAAATCAGTGTGTGGTCATTCCCTGGGTACTGAGAGGAGCAAAGAAATGAACAGAAGAGAAAAAATAAAGCAGTCCTCACCAGCTTATCTTTCTGTCCCTTTTGAGATCAATGGTCCCACATCTATGGAGTGGAAATCCCGGGAAGGAAGGTGTTTTGCATCTAGTCCATAGGAGAGTGGGCCAGATGGGAGACGGATGATTGTTCTTGAGCAAAGCTGAGCATATGTTATGCTTTCCGGAGTGGCTGGTCTCTACCGGCTGCAGGTGGGCTTTGAGGAAATGCCATTACATTGAAACATGTGTCGTGTCCCCTGCCTGCCCACAGATGGCTGCCCAAATCTCTCCTGCTCACTCATTCCCAACAACCCTGTTGGTTCTTTTGGTTTTTCACTGAGTCACGGTGCAGGGAGCAGCCTGGGTCACCGTGAGGGACATGTCAGCATCCATGCTTCCTGGAGTTTCTGAGCATTCGTCCAAGATGGGGTTCATTCCTGCTGATGCATCACCCATTCCCAGGATGCACTTCGAGGGACACAAAAGAAGGGTCCTGTGAGGTGTCAAGTTGCAACTCGTTCTTTGCCCAAAGAGAACCGTCTTCACCGACAATTACCACATCATCGTAAACACTCAGGAGAGACATGATGTAAAAATGAAATTACTGAAAACATTTTTGGATTAACACTTGGCTTTATATAAACTCACAGACAATCCTATAAGGCACTCAAGCAGATTATGGGTTTGAGCAAAGCTGGAAAATTGCTGCCATTATATTGTTATTATTAACACCTTGTAATTAGCCCTAAGGAATCCCAAAGTTCTCTTTCTTGATTTGGCTTTAATGAAGGAAAATTGCTACCTTGGCAAGTTGGATGGCGCCCGTTCTGATTAACCTTAAGTATATAGGACTATTATTTTGAAAATGTTTGCTGTCATGTGAATATTAGCATTACATACAACTGGGGAGGGGTTGGGGGCGGGGAAGGTGGAGAGGAGAAGAAGGTCCTCTTTCTCTCCTCGGCCCTCCTCCCTCACTGGAAGAAGGTGAATCCTGGGCTTACTTCAGCAGTGGTCCTTGCTTGGAAGCTCAAGAATGAAAGCGCGGTGAAGGCCAGGACCCCAGTTCCTTGGCCCCTGCCAAGCTCCAGTGGCAAGACTGTTGACTGCCAGCTTCTGAACCTGTGGATTGCACAGGCTGGTGGGGTCACTGGAGGGGTGGTTTTACTATTACCTTGAGAGTGACCCTACGGGGATGACATCATACAGGAGTTAGCACCTAGTGCAATAAAGCGGGTTTTATTTGCATGTCCCAGAACTCTCCCGAGGCCCCTTCTGCAGCTTCACAGGCACCGTGTCGCCAATGAAATGCCGCCAACGTTAATAAAAGGTCCCTCTATGTATCCCTCAACTCCCCTCCCATAGGCAGTACTCCATTTTCATTACCTTCTCTGGGAAAACCATACATTAGAGAGGACTCGTTTGATCTTATCTATAATTAATTTGTATTTTGATAATATAGAGGAGGAATTCTTACATGTGATGACTTACCTGCTCATTATTTTTCTCTTTTGAACTCCTGTGACCGCTTAATCACTCAAGCTGAAGCACGGTGGATTATGACATTTTCCCCACCCTCCTTTCAGGAAGAGAACGTGTTCCTTCTCACACGGAGACAAATTGCTTCAAATAATGACTTTGTGCAAAATTAGTCATACATAATTGAAGAATCCTATAGATGAATACCAGGGTAACTTGAGATGGTCAGTTTACGTAGGTGCCTGGAGCACGTCTCCCTGACGCAGGAGCTCGGCGATTGGTGACATTTTTTTCTCTTTTGTCTCCCTCCCCCACTTCCCCACGAGAAGCTGCAAACGCTTATTTACAGGGAGGCAGGTGTGATGCCTGTCATACAGAAGCACGTCATTCTCGTCACCACCACCATCATTGTGGGAATAATGATGTCACAGTACTTGCACTGACGGGGCTGACAGCTCCACAATGTGAGCAGGAGGCATGGAGCTAGAGAGGCCGTGACGCTGGTCTTCCTCGAAGCTCCCTGAGACGCAATGGCAAACATTTCACTTAGTGCTAGGAGCCCGCGTCGCGCAGCCGCCCTGCCAACTGGACATCTCGTATACCTCGCCCAGCGGGCATCCCCTATGGGCAACGCATGGCGGTGGATGTCACCTCTTTTTTGGAAACGGAATTCGCTCCTCTCTGTTCAATACAGCAGCTTGAGACAGCTGTCTGGTGCCATGGGGACAGTCCCCGACTTTCATCCCACTTCTGTCTCTGACTTGGAGGGCCACTTTGGGCGAGCTGCTTAAACAGCTCGCAGGCTATTCAGGGTGAACCTAAAACGGGATGCGGAAAAGATTAAACGTGGACAGATGCAAGCCAATGCCTGGCACATAGTAGGTGCCGCACACATTTCAGTTCCTTCCCTTCCGGCAGCAGGTCCAGTGAGCTGGACAACAGTAAGGGGAAGCCTTTGTTCTAGCCTCCTGCAGGCCTGTTGAGAAGTGTTTCATCTGCTGGGTCTCAGTTTCTCTCATGTATAATGGGATAATAGGACATGACAGCTGCCCATCTCTCAGAGGAAAAGGAGGATTAATGAGTTCATGTGCATAAAGGGCTCTGAGATCTCCCTCTGAAAGTCTCTTCAGATGTATTTTATTGGCATATTAAGACTTCTCTCATCTGTGGGAAAAAAAATCCAAAGAGGAAAATATAATCATAACTCAAAGGATGTAATGAGCACATTATGAGTATAAATTCGCAGCCTCAATTGCTTGTTTATGGAGCAGGTTCAGATGAGAAGTAGCTCGCCCACGCTGGTCCCCATGTGTGCACTGCCTTGGACCTCTTTTAAACGGGACACTCCCAGGAAGAGGGCTGCTTGGGGCCAGGGCAGGCAGTGACAGAGGAGCCCTGCAGGGAGCAAGCGCTTTGAAGCCAAGGACTATCCTTTTATGGCTCCAGCGTGTTGTCTGACGTAGACTAGCTCCAGCCTTCATCACTGAGTGATGAGAAAAGTCACCCATCGCTTACTTGACGTCAGGAATTCGCACTTCTGGCTGGGATTTGGAGGAGGGAGATCACTTGCCCGCCCGAAATCAGACAGCTACTCGGAGTTAGGACAGGTGAGCTGTGAGTGAACTTGCACAGCGCTTCTTCTTAACTTTTCATTCATTACCATCCCTGCAGGGAGACTGTTAGGTATTTTCCCCCTGATTTCCTATCCTCCTGACTGCTCTCGTGCAGTTTTAACCTCAAAGAGATATGTACTATGTATCTGTTTTGTGTACGGTATGTATACTTGTGCTTTACACATTAGAAGAGGAAGGTTTTTTCACTCTCTCTACTCCCAGAGTCAATGTTCATCCCGTCTGGGTCGATATTGACCCTCTGAGAAGGCGAGTTTTAGGGTGAAATGCAATGACAAATGTTTCGTTTGTTAACAGGAGCCAAAGTCCTGTCTTTGCCTCAACGTTGTTCTTGTGCCCACTTCCCCAAATGGGTGTTATTTCTTACAGGGGAAACTTGGAAAGGGCCTACCGATTCAAAGTCAAAGCTTGGTTCCACACATTACGGTGTGTTCATAAAATGGAACAGGCAGGGCCTACGCACATAGCACTTACACATGTACCGCTTTGCAGAGAGACCTGGTCAGAGGACAGCTGTTAAGGAGACAGCAGGCTACCCAGAGCACAATATGCGTACACGTTTAGAAAAGGCCTGGAGATGGACCTGCCAGGGTTACTGCTGGGCTGCGGAATTTCAGGGATTTCTTCCTTCCTTCCTCCATCCCTCCCTCTCCCCTCTCTTCCTCTCTCTCTCTCTTCCTTTCTCTCTCTTCCTCTCTCTCTTCCCCCCCTCCCCTCTCGCTTCCTCTCTCTCTCTCAGTTTAACCTGTGCTTTCCTATAAGGAACATATGTAATTACATATTTAAAATGGAAACATTAAAAAATTTAAGAAAAACCCTCACACCATAGATTTCTGTCAATTTTAGGGTGGTGTGAGGGCTCCAGGCCCCTCTGTCTGGTGAGGGTCTAAGTAGCCCCGTAAGTCCTTGCTGAGGATGACAGCCCTCTGCCCATTCTCCCAGTTGTTAAATCAGTTGGGTCCCCCTTGAGGCAGTGGCTCAGGCCCTCCCAACGCCAGCCCTTGGACATTCTCAGACCACCTGCTGTCCAGCTTCTCTGAAAAGTCTGCTGGAGGCGAAAACAATGAACGGAGGCAAATATGAGTCAGAGGGTCTGGGTCTGCTCCCTGGACCTTCCGGGTCTCTGCTTGGAAGCAGGGAGGCCACTGGAAGGCCAAGGGCAGGGCACAGCTCAGCTGAGCCCCTGAAGAACTGCGTCCACTGACATGTTCTTTTTCGTGTCTTCTTCGCCCTGCATCTGGACATAAGACCATTGACATCAAACTGTTGGTGACTGTCTGGTTGTGTGTTGTGTCTGTTTATCACTGAGGGCAGCATCAGGCGCATGTAGACATAGCTGTTTCCTCAGTGAAGGAAGGAAGACATGAGGGACTTGGGTGGATCAGCGTCTGAGCAGAACGGTCAGCAGAGCTTAGCCTCAGAGCCTGACGCAGAATCAGCTCTGAAGAGAAATGCGCTTTTGGAGAATTTAACGAGTAAGAGTAGGTTCCCTTAAATGTTATCCTTCCTGGTCTCAGAGACTGAGAATCATGGAACCCATTTCATTCTTCTTCTTGACTTTGATTTCTTCCTGCTTTAGAGCTTTCGTACTTGCTGGAGAAATCTACCTGGAACCCAAGTTCCCCCAAATATTTCTTTCTCTGACTCGTGGCCACCTGTCACCTCTGTGTGACTTTTCCAGGGACTTGCTCCTGACCTCTCCTTAGGTCAGAGCCCCTGGTAACTCCTCTCAGACCTCGCTGTGCCCCCTCCCGCTCCCCGACACTTATCACTGCTGTAATTATATAGTTAGATGTGCAATTATCCAATGATATTAATAACCAGTACTTACCCGGCACCCAGCACTGTGCGAAATGCTTTAATCCTCAGTTCATCATCATTTGATCCTCATGACAAGACAATGAAGTGCTGTTATTATTGTCATTTACAGAAGAGGAAACTGAGGCCCAGAGGGTCACCCAAGTAAAGCTAAGCTGCACAGCCAGTTACTAGCAAAGTCAGGATCAGTGTGCAAGCTGTCTGCCCCCCAAAGCCCACACGGGGTCCTCTCTAGCAGAGCCCTCCAAGGCATAGCCCACGGGGGCAAATCAGATATTAAGAGATTAGATGTTTTCACATCAAAACAGATGTCCGGTTTCTCTGAAAAATTGAAAAAAAATTTTTTTTTTTGAGCAGCAGCTCTGGGCTCATCCTCTCATGATGACAAGCAACTGATAGCGAGAGGCTGCTTCCCCTGCGGGTGGGACACGCCCTCGCCGGCGTGCCGGTGTCCGTCCTGCCCTCTTCTGCTGTAGGAGCTTCGCTGCTTCTGTCCTTTATCTAGCACCGCGTTTCCCCGAAAATAAGACCTAGCTGGACCACTAGCTCTAATGCATCTTTTGGAGCAAAAATTAATATATGACCTGGTCTTATTTTACTATAATACAAGACTGGACTTTTATAATATAATATAATATAATATAATATAATATAATATAATATAATATATGTTATATTATAATTACATGTTAATATAATTATAACATAACATATATTATATTATATATGTATATATATGATATAATACCCTGTTTTATTTTACTATAAGACCAGGTATAACATAACATAATATAACACAACGTAACACAATATATACCAGGTCTTATATTAATTTTTGCTCCAAAACATACATTAGAGCTGATGGTCCGGCTAGGTCTTATTTTCAGGGAAACATGGTATGTATTCTCCCTGAGCTAGGTTCCAGGCCATGTTCAAGGGTTTCTCAGTTCAGTGAGGGAGACAGACCTATAAAGTCACTTACAGAGAGGGAAATAAATTCAACAGTGTGAATGGTATGGCTGGGGCTATGGAAGCCCCTCGTCCAGGTGCATGTGGGATTGGGGAGTGGTGTCAGGCTCCAGGTGAGGACCTTCTTGAATGGAGTCTTGAGAGAGGCAAAGAGTTCCTGAAGAACTGGGGGACCGCTCCCCGAGCAGACAGAATAGCACGTGTGAAAGACATGCAGTAACATGCATGGGAAGTTCTGAGAACTCCAAGTAGCTTAGTGTGGCTGAGGCAGGAGAAGGGGTCAAAGATGGCTATTGAGGCTGGAGAAAGGGGCAGAGCCAGGTGACAGAGGACGCTGTGAGCTAGAGTTGTCGTTCGGGACGTTCACAGACACGGGGGCTCCCCTCCTTCCAGACTCACGGTGGTCAGATTGCTCTTCTCTGCCCCACTGGCCAGAGGCGTGGTTACAAGACTCTTTGGCCAGTGAAATGTGAGTAGAAGTGACACATTTTGCTTCCAGGAGAAAGTTTTGAGTTGGTGCTCAAGTCACTCCGTTCTGTTTTGCTGCCTTGGTGTTAGGTGGGCAGATGTGGGGATGGCGCCTGGTCTGCCTGTGTCCCTGACAGATTGTGATGAGAAGAGACCCCCCTCCCCAGCCCCTCATCAACCTACAGAGGGCCATGTCTCCTGGCAATGACAACAATAAGCCTTTTGGTTTCACGGAGGTTTGGGGATTGTTTTTATCACAGCGTGACGGGCCCGTCCTGACTGATACACCTGCCAGGCTCAAGAATTTAGCATTGACTTTGTCGTCCAAGGGGTCAAAATGTCAAATTCCCTACAGGGTCCATGCAGGCAACACATATGAGTGAAGAGGCAGGATGGCTGCTGTGAGCAAGAGAGCAATGTCCCACCCATCCATTGGCATCTCCCTGACTCCAGCTAAATGGGGCTGGTGGCTTCTTTCTATTCCTGAAAGATGTCACGTCCTTTTACATCTCCTTGTTGCTGCTTGTCCCTTTGACTCCACCTGGAAAATCCCATGTTTCCTTTAGGTACAATTTAAATGCCATCCTTGAATACAAAGGATTCCTAAACCTGTACCCAGTACCACGGAGATATTTTGCTGTAATGATGGTCATCATTGCCAGGAGACATGGCCCACTAAAATGTCCCCTGGGGCTTACGAGGTGAGGGAAGTGGGTGAGGGGAGCAGGTGAGCTAGCTGCCGTTGCAGGGCACATGCCCGGCTTCACCAGCAGACACCTGGCTCAGATCCAGCTCATCCGACCAAGTGCGAGTACAGGCCCTCACTTAGCCTCGCTTCTGATTTTTCACTGAGAGTCAGGAAATCTGCAATCGTATGTGAAGTCTATGGATTTACACATGTTGGAAACTATTTTCAATTTTAAAGAGCTGTGAAAGCCATTTTTGTTTTCCATCCTGGCGCTTAGGCAGCTAGTGTGTGTATTGGGTTGTGGGGGTGAGAGGCCGTGCATGGATTCATGAGGAGAGGAGGGGCTGATGCAGGCCTGAGCGTTGACAAGATCCCTCAGAGGTCTCTCTGGGGAGAGATGGAGGCGAGTAGTGAGGAATGAAAGGGGGAGACGGACACCAGAGATATTGGGGTCGTAGAACCCCCAGGACTTGGTACCTAGATGGAGGTGTGGAAGCCCCACAACTCAGGGTCTGCAGGGTGGGCAGCACGTCCCAGGGTGCAGATGACGAGGTCAGCTCAGCGTCAGGCAGCGGGTGGAGGATCCTCCAGGCACTTCCCGGGGCCCCGTCCAGCTCTGCATTTCTACCAGTGTTTGAGCCTCCATTGCTCGGCAGGCACTGGGCTAGAATCTGGGGGTGCACAGTGCTGACTCTGCGGGTGCACGGTGCTGCATACCTGCACCCTGCCCTCGGGAGCTCTTGACAGAAGATCATTGATCAGTTTACAGATGGCAGAAAACTCAAAATCACAGTATTTTACACAAGGTAGAGGTTTATTTCTCTTGTGTAAGGAGGTCTGGAGGCCACTTGAACAGTGCGGAGTGGTGGACAGCTCCATGACAACGGTGTCAGGGCCCCAGCACCCGGCTCTCTGGCTGCTTTGCCATCCTGACCACGTGACTTCCATCTTATGGCCCAATATGGCTTCTTAGAGCCCCTGCCATCATGCCTGCATTGTAGCCAGAGGGGAAGGAAAACATAGAAAGGGGAGAACACTTCTCTTTTTGTGCCACTAGCCATAACTTAGTGACATGATCACACTCAGCCGCCAGGGATGCTGAGAACTATCTGAGCTTCTGGTACCAGAGGAGAAGAGAACACACTCTGCAGGGCAACTGGTGCCTTGGCCACAGGTGGGGGCGAATACAGTCCTGCTGGTGGGGGGGTTTGGGGCACTGAGTATCCTTCAGAGCCCCAGGCCACTTAGACTGAGTCACAGAGTGAGAGGACCAAGTACAGCTCTGTACTGCAGACGTTTAAGACACAGGCATCATCAGGTTAGTGGTGAGCAGAGGGGAGGGGGCAGGGCAGGAAGTAGACGAAAGTAAAGGGGGTCAATACATGGTGATGGCAGATTTGACTCCCGGTCGTGAACACACAACGCAATTTATAGATGACGTATTATAGAAATGGACACTTGGAATCTATATAATTTTATTAATGAATGTCACCCCAATAAATCTAATAAGAAAATAAAATAAAGCCTTCATGACAATTAGCCCACGGAGTGGTGAAGAGGAGTGTGTGATGGTGTTCAGGCAGCCTTGGCTCCAGAAGCCAGCCTTGGCAGGGGGCCAGTGGGAGGCAGCGTGCTCGAGGGGCCGGCGTGAAGATGGGCGGGTGTGTGCACACAGACAGTCACACACACACACACTCACACACACTCACACACACACTTGCACACACACATGCACGCATGCACACACACACTCACATACTCACACCCCTCTCTCTCCCACCATGACAAGTCAGTGGGCGGAAGTAGGGAGTCAGATGGACTGGCTTGTGACTGTCATGCCTCCACTTGTCATGTGACTCGGTGACATCCTTTCACCGTGTCAGAGGCTCGGTTTCCTCACCTATCAAATGAAGGGAGGACTGACTCCTCCCGTTGCACGCCTGTGGTGTCATTTTAATGAGAAACCACAGAAAAAGCAGCTCACACAGCTCACCGGGTCTGGCGGTTGCAGACTTGTTAGTTTTCTTCTTTCTTTCACATCTACTTAACAAAAACATAATCATCTGTGGGTTTTTCAGGGAAGATAAAACTTCGATTGCAGCCTAGGTATTGGACTTGATCAGTGATGTGACTGGGAAGCCCAAGGCGCTGGGCTGTGTGTGACAGGCCGCCAGAGAGGCCCCAGGCAGTAGCTGGCTCCACGCGGCATCTGCAAACTGATCTCATAGCTGTCGTTTCTGCAGCGAAGGGCTTGCACGTCCGTCACGTGCTGCTAAAGGGAGAAATCTTGTCAATGTTGTTAAGAAAGGCAAAGCCGTTAGCCACCGTGTCCCTTCATTGTCCCTTCCCTCCCGGTTACACTGCAGCCTCTTGCAGAAGGGGCCAGCTGGAACACTGTCACTCTTAGGTCTTGCTTAAGAGAGTTGGTTCTCAAGCCAAACGTCTGCGTGGCCCGGGCAGAGAGCCTCGAAGATTGTGTTGGGTGCTAAGTGATGGACATGTGGACAACGGGGACGGGTGGTGGCCTCGGAGGGGAGGCCCCGCCTTGCAATGGGCATCACTGAGCTGGGAGGCCAATTATAGGGAGGTGGCCGGGGCACCTCCCAGGGGAAGGGTCCCCGGTGACTGTCACCTGTTGGCAGCTTGTAGAACTACTTGGAGAAGACAGCTCTTTCCTAAAAGACACTGTCGAGACTCCTAGGCCAGAGGTCTGTCCTGGCTCGCTGGAGCCCTCCGCCTCGGTGGTCCTCCACCGTGAGGACCAGCTGTTCTCCTACAGGCTGCCCCTTTCTTCCACAGGAGAAAGACAGACCATTGTGTCAGAAAGATGGCTGACCTAGGAAGAAGGCAAGATTTCGAGAAAGCAGAGCCCACTGCCTCTTCTCCCTTGGAACGTCACTCATTGTCCCTGAACTTGCTTCTTAGTGACGCCTCCCCCCCCCCCACTCATGAGATTTATAAACCCAGAGTCAGCCTCCATAATCTACCCCGCTGCTTCCCGTCTTCCACTTAACGTGGCCACATGTTGATTTGCTTCTGTCTGGACACCTCTTGTTTTCTCCTCTAGAGTTCCCAGGGCTCCAACCTGTGCTCCCCCCCTTGTCATCCTGGGCTGTTGGGGTCCCTGACTGGCCTCCCTGCTTCCAGCCTCAGCCATGTCGGACAGGCGGCCTCCCACACATGCTACGTGGGCACATTTCCAATGAGCTTCCGAAAACTGTGCTAACTCATTGCCCTCTGTTTGTATTCAATTTATTTCTTTAAACCATCTGCTTCTCTCTTTTGGCGTCTGTAAATCACATAACTAAGGTATGGTGAACTTATGCGTCTTATATAAAAACGTCAAAAATTATAGTTGTAACTAGGGTCACAGGTTCTAATGTCTTTCAATTCCTTCATCTCAATCCTTTCTCCTAGATTCACTAGCATTCATTTTGGTGTATTCTTACTGACTTTTTCTCTCTGCCTGTATCTTCACACAAATCCACGTAGTTTGGGGTTCTAGAAGTGTAAGTGGGATCATACTGTGTGTTTTGTTCCGTAGCTCGCTGATGCCCCTTGGGGTAGCTCCTCACGCCAGTGCACAAGTCACCTCATCCTTCTTTCTATGATTTGCCTAATATCCCATAGTGTCAGCGAACCATGATTTATTGAACCAGTGCCGGCATGGACATCCAGGGTGTTTGCGAATGTTAGCTGTTTAAACAACACCTCCATGAACATCCTTAAATACCTGTATCTGTGCCTGTGTGTTTTTGTTGGGGTGCTTCTGGGTCAGACCGTGAAGCGGGCACCCTGTTTGCTCCCAGCCGTCTTGGCTCAGCGCTGCTCCCCCAAAGTCCTTATCCAGGTCTGATGTGGCCTGAGCCTTGCAGGTAGCCCCCACGCCCCGACTGAGCGAGCCAGACTGGCCTCCATTATCTCAATCCCTTGAGCTCTTCCGGGCCACGCCGAAATGTCCCCTGCTCCTCCTCTGCCTGCCTGCCTCCTGCTTATAAATTAAGACCAGAGTCTCATTTCCTTTTCTCCGAATTGTCTTTTAAAAAACTCCGTGTGAACGCCCACGGGGCTTTGCTCACCAGCCTCCACGTTGGCACAGGGCACTGACTTCAGCGTTATTTCCACTCACCCCTGAGCAGCTCAGGGGCAAAGCCTGGTCTTAGTCAGTCTCCTTCTGGGCACCCGACCCCGAGCTGGGTTAATGCCCAGCAGATGATTGCTGAGAAAAGGGACAGGTGATGAGTGAGCTTGTGTTCCTAGCGAGTTCCTGGGTACAGGAGACGCAGCTCCCAGCTCCCAGGGCAGCCATGCCCATTTCTGTCCCCTACTTCCCACGTATGTAGTGTGGTACCATAAACACCTCCCACCTCCAGGGCGTCCACATCCTAGTTCCTGGAACCTGTAACTGTTACATGTTACCGATGGATTTCTTTTTTCCCAGTTTATTTTATTTTAATAAAATCAGAATATGCACAGCACACGTGGTGCTAACATCCAAACTAATACAATAAGCGGTTACCAAAGCTGCAGTGACTTGAGATTCGAGCTTTGCATTCACAAAGTGAAATCCGTTCTTACGTGATTTTTTGAAACTTTATTTATTAACTAAAAATGTCACTTGCTGATAAAACTTGCTTAAACGTTATCACTGAACATACAAGTCACTGGCTTGGCCCACACAGCAAAGGTGACCACGTGTTTGAGGCTGGTGATGTGCCCCCGTCACTGAAACACAAAGTACCCACGACGAAACCACACCCACACCACAAACACCTGAGAATTGGGGCGCTCCACATCAGTGCTTTGAAGGCTTTCGTTGATATCTTAAGACAGATGTATCCAAACCTTGGCATGATTTCATTTCAAGTTGCCAGTTTTGTTTTTACGTAGATCAGAAAGCGATGGTTACACTGCCAGCGCTGGGCCTGGTTTATGGTGGCAGAAGCCACTTCAGAGCTGTGGTCGCATTGTGGATCTTAACATGGGGGGTGAACCTGGATTAGCTGGGTGGGCCCTAAGTGCCCTCACAAATGTCCTCATAAGAAGGGGGCTGGGGGGACGTTTGACGCAGAAGAGAAGGTGTGTGACCACACAGGCAGAGAGAAGTGAGGTGCTCTAAGCCGAGGCCTGTCGGCAGCCACTTTGGGGTGACTTGTTATAGCCACAGGAAACTAACGCATGCAGGCCTCGTTTCTGAGGGCTGAGACGATGCCAGGTGTCCTGAGGACTCGCCACAGATTAGGGACACAGCTCTTTCTTCCAAGGTTTCAGTGTCCCCTGCCCTTCCCCCCAGGAGACAAGTTCAGCTAGAGTGAGACATTCAAGAACAGTGAGGTGGAATGGCATCTCAGCTAGAATTTTTAGGGTTCGCTTAGAAACTTAAGCTGTAGAAGAGAGAAGGACAGGGTGCCCTCATGCAGAGGGCAAGCTGAGCTGTGGGAAATATGGTGACAATCATGAGTACGGTAAGGCCGAGCTGTAGATGGTGCTCTGTGGAGGTTCAGTCTCGGCTGGAGAAGCTGTGTCACTGTCTGCCTGACTCTTCTATATTTGGGCTTGTTGGACTAGATTGTCTTAATGTCTGAGTTATGTCTTGGCAGTTAACTTGGTAAATTTGGAAGCAACATTGACTTACTGGCTTCTTTTATGCTACTGTTATTATTATTTTAACATTCAATGGTCCCACAGTGGTGATTTCAAGAGTTAATGCAGCGTTCTAGAAGTTCTGGATGTATTTTTAGCACTGGAGGAATTTGGCCCAATACAATTGCAGAGCTGTCATTTTCATGAGTCTGATTTTTATTTCTTACACAAATACTGCATCCACGGTAACATAAAAAATTATCCACAAACCTATCATCCAAACCCTTTTTTCTCGTATTCCTCCCCTGTCTCTGTCCATTTGCAGATAATTTTTTTCTTATCTCAATCATAGCTTAGATACCATTTTATAAATTTCTCTTTTCTCTTGATATTCTAGCAAAAGCATTTTCCATGATGCTACATAGAGTTTACAAAAGTTTTTAAAAGACTGTGTCAAAGTCTTTTGAATGGATGCCCTATAACTAATGTTTCACTCTATTGTTGAGTATTTTGACGGTCTCCAATTTTTTCATTATTGTAGATATGGTGGCAGTAAAGCCTGGTCTTCATTTTCGATTATTTACTTAGATACGTTTCCAAGCCTGGCATTACTTGGCTAAATCACATGAAAATGTGTGTGATGTTTGAAACATGTTGCCAGATTACTTTTTAAGGAGGCTGAACCAATTAGCTATGCTGGTAGGTTTCATTTTCTCCTCACCTTTACCAGCATTAGATGTTAATCATTATTTTCCACCAAATTTATTTGATATTAAATAGCAAATTCTTCTGTTTTCACTTTCATTTCTTGGTGTGTTCTCAAAGGTTATCAGCTTTTCATGTTTGTCCCTTAATTGCACACATCGTGCTATCCTTAGCTCACTTACATATTAGGGTCTGGATTTTCTTTCTGATTGAGTTGAATGCACTTTTCATATCCAATTAGATATTAATTTTATCAGATATATTTATTATTATTATTTTTTAACTTTTCAAGTCTCCCCTTTCCCTTGTTTCTCTAATTACAGAATACCTTAGGGCCTAACGCTCATACTCTGAACAGATATGGATTTAAATCCCAACTCTTAGGCAAGTCACTTGACATTCCTGAGCCTCAGTTTTCTTATCTGCAAAATGGAGACAACAATGTCTCCTCAACGTGGCGTTGGGTTTCTTTTCCAGTCTCCTCTTTGGCTTTTTATATCATGACTTCTTGTAGAAGTTTTACATGTTTACATAGTTGACTCTGTCTTTTTTGGTTTTTCTTTAAAGTTCCCGTGAACTGTCTCTGGTGCGTGTTCTCAGGATCACAAATGATTACGGCCCTTTGGTGCCCAAATGTGTTCCAGATGGGTGACGCTCACGTGGCAGCCTCGGGTCTGGGCTGGCCTTTCAGCATGTCGTTCCTACTGGAATCCAAACGACGGGTGTCTGGACTCGGGAGGTAGAGATTTTCCAGTGCAAAAGGGAAAATGGAAGGGGTTACTGGAACCCTGATCGAATTGCCCATCAACGCCCCCAAACGAAAGTTAATATTGTTCCAGCCATGGGCAGGAATGCCAAGAATGCTTTGTAAACTTTTATCTCTTTACAACTCTCCATTTTAATTATTGTCAGGAGATGACCCACATGCTCGCCGGGGAACTTTCACCCCTGCGTGTGGGTGAGTGCCGCGACCCACTGGGACAGGCCTGCTCCCTGCTTCTCTGCCATTCCCTCCTCTGTCAGAGGATGGGGAGAGCTGGCCTTTGGTGCCAGATGTTCCGGAGCTTGGATTCCGTCTCTACCACCATTGTGTTCTCTCCTATAAAATGGGAATAACGGTACCAGCCTTAGAGGGTTGGTCGAGGTGCTGCAATGAGATCATGGAAGTGGTGACGGGCAGAGATGAGGGTGAACAACACCTCTCTGCCCAGTTCATTGTAAACTTGACCATGATTCTTACTCAGAACTCTCTAACGACTCTTCCCTCCTATAGCTTCAGGCCTAGAGTGTTTAGTCCTTGAGACATTTCACCCCCTGACCGATGCGGCCCTCTCCAGTTACATTTTCAGCTCGGCTGCCCGTCAGCTGTGTGGTCAGAGTCTAGTTACTTACTTTTCCTGTGCCTCACTTTCCCTATCTGTAAAATGGGATAATTACCCCTATCTCCTAGGGTAGTTGTGAGGATGAAATCAGCTGCCACACGGAAAGAGCTCAGGAGAGTATCTGGTCTAGTAGATGTTCAGTCAATACGAGCAGTCAGGATTATTTCATCTGTGTTGCCCCGCTGCACCTTGCTCCATGTTGCCCCAGACCTTTGCTGGTGCTATGCCCAGAAGTCCATTCTCGCTCCCTCTTTGCTTTCTGCTTCATTCCTGGAGATCCTTCTGCGCCTCATCCAGGAAGCCTGCCTGGGATGAGTGACCTGCCCCCCTTGAGGCCCGCACTTCTCCTCACGCTCCCCCTTATGGATGCCCGGTGCTGGGGGCCAAGCAAGGCTTGGCAGTCAGGCTTCCATCCCAGCTCTGCCTCTTGGCAACTTCACCATCTTGGGCACATCCCTTAACATCTCTGTGCCTTGGCGTTCTCATGCCCGAAATGAACGCAACAGTGACAGAAGCTTTTGAGGGTAAAAGCAGGTGATATAGGTCAGGAGCTTAGCACCAGGCCTGGCACATGGTAAGCACAGGATACGAGAACCTGTTACTTTGATATGACTTCGTAGCTGTACAGGAATTTAATGATTTGTATACTTTTCCCCTCCCTCCCCCGAGACTAGGCACGGGGAGTATGTCTCATTCATCTGTATCCCCAATATCTGGCACATAGCAGGCGCTTCTTCAGGGTTTCCTAAATGTAAGTGATCCCCAGATGTCTTCATTTTCCAATTTACTCAGCTTTCTGCTGGGTGAGCCGTTCGCGCTGCCAGAAAGGAGCAGTGTGGGCTTGCGTCTCAGACCTAGTTTAAATGTCAGGGAGGCCGGTGACTTCTCAGAGCCTTAGTGCCCTTGTTTGTAAACTGACGACAGTGACATCAATTCCGTGGAGCATATTGTCAGCCTCAAGTAAGGTGTGTGAGAGACGTAGCTCGTTGTGGATGGAAAGGCTGGGGACTATAAAGATGGCAATTCTTTCAAATTAATTCAGTCAGAACTCTCAGTGAGGTTTTTCTTAGGATTTGACAAAAGCGATTCTAAGTGTATTTGGAAGAATGGCAAAAGAAGATTTTGTAAAAGAGGAATAACTGAGTGAGAATTCTCATCAATGCTGAGATGTATCTGGGAGCTACTGTCACTAAAGTGATGCAGCGTTTGAACGGGAATGGACACACAGCGTATGGGAATAGAACAGACTGTCTGAAACCAATTCCTGGGCACACGAGACCTGCTCTGTGACGAGGAAGTCACAACCGTGGGGACGACGTGGATTTAACCAATAAAACTGGGTGTGGAGAAAAGAAGAGAGACCATCAGCTCACACCATACTTCAAAATAAATTCCAGGTGGATTATAAAGTTAAATGTAATAACAACATATATGTCAGTTCAAAAAACGGAGGGTGAAGCTAGAAGGGAAAAAAACGTATGTTTGTTTTTTTATATTTAACTGTGTAACCCATCTGGTTATTCTCACCTCGGAGTAGGGAATGATTTGGTTAAGACAGTGACAACGAAAGAAGCTACACATAAAAACATAACAAGTGATTATATAAAATTCAAAGCTATTTTTTACTTTAAAAATTACAAAATTATAAAAAGGAGAAATGCAGAACATTATAAAAAATAACAAGGGCTGAAACCCTTCTCTGACAAGGTTATTACAAGTCAATAAGAAAAACAAACAAAAATTCAAATAGCAAACATGGAAAAGCAGTTCAACCTCCCTAGTAATGAAATAACACCAAAATTTAATCATTATCGGTTAGGTTACTTCCTTGGTCAAAATGCTCATTGTCTTAGAGATAAAACCCAGAATCAGTAACCTGACATACGAGGCCTCTTACATTTCAGGGCCTGCTTGCCTCTGTCTGCAGCCACTTCCCTGAACATCTGAAGCTTCCATCACATGCTAATCTCTCCATTTTCCTGCACACAATGTCCGCTTGCAAAGCCCTGAGATTTTGCACATACTGTTCCCTTTGTCTGGACTGGCCTTCCCTGTCCTCTCCTGGCTAAAGCTCCACCCACCTCTTCATGCCTGGCTGAGCCCAGATGCCAGCTCACTTTGTTCTGTGTCTGGGCTTTGGGACAAAGTGTTTGCTGGCTATTCCTGGATTTAATACTCATGTCAGAGGGAAGGGAAGCCAAGGAAAGGTCCACTTCTCCCAGACTGGGTGATCCACTTACATTTTCTTCACAGAAGCAGGTGTGAACCTGCTTCCCTCAGAGCTGGGATGGAGCTTATCAGCAAAGGTTAAACTCCCGCTCGGCTTGGATAAAGACTCACAGAGACTGATTCCATGATGCCTTCAGATCGAGCCTCCACCCAGCTCGGCTCAGGGGTCAGCTCGGCTCAGGGGTCAGCTCGGCTCAGGGCTCGGCTCAGGGGTCAGCTCGGCTCAGGGGTCAGCTCAGGGTAGGGTTGTCCCATGAAATCAGATGCAGGTTGACCCCAGACATTGCATGGGACATAATTATGTAAAAAAATGATTTTTTAATCTAAAATTCAGACTCAACTGGGTGTCCTGTATGTTTATTTGTTACATCTGACCACCCTAGCTCAGAAGGGAGTGGACGGGTGTCAGGTTTTGGGAGGACCCCTGAGGGGATGGGATTGGGAGCAGAGAGGGACTCCCTGTGTGAACCTTGAGTGTCGACTGAAATCTGAGCTGGGAGGGCTGCTTTGTACGTACAGAGTCCAGTGCAAGGTCTTCTGAACCAAATGGATTTGGGTCTCATCCCAGCTTGCTGGCTGTGTGATCTGGGGCGATCTGTCCTCTGTCTGGGCCACTGTTTCACCATCTGTACAACAGGGATGGTGACCACTTGCCAGGGCTGTTGGGAGAATTAAAAAGGAAATCCTGGAAATGCCCTGGGTGTGGGCGTGACATACGGTAGCCACAGGCGTTCCCTTGGAGTACGTGGAGGGAAAGGAGCTGGCGTCCTATCACCTGGTCTCCCTGTCATGAGATGTAGTGGATTGTGTGACACGCTTCTTGCTTATCCCTACTTCCAATATTATCATTATTCAAAATCCCTCTTACAAATACTATCTTCTTTACTCCTCGCATTAGAGCTTGTTAGATAGATCTTATGATCTCCTTGTTAGGGTTCAGGATACGGAGGGGAGCAGTGGTTGAGAACATGCAGCTGCTGAAGTGAACCCACGTCCGCAGCAGCAGCAGCAGCAGCAACAGCAGCAGCAGCAGCAGCAGCTGGGCCCCGACTATGGGGCATCCTTGCACTAACGTCTTCACCGACCTCACTTTGGTGCATCTCACAACCACCTGTTGAGGTCAGCATGGTTTGCCCCATTCAGAGAAGTCGTAACGCTCAGGGAGGGAATGGGTGTTTCCCAGGTTCATAGAGCAGGAGATGGTGGAAGTAGGATTCAATCTATAATCTCTTTGGGTACAAGGCACACCCAGCTGGGGTCGTAAGCCAGGTCCTCAAATCCTGCCTCTTAAAATGCCCCACAGCCACTGGAATGTGCGGTGACAGGTCTGGGAGCTGCCATCCCCGCGTGGGTGCCATGGTTCCTTCCTGTACGAGGCTTCACTCCCAGCTCCGTGTAGTAAGTGTTCCATCCACAGGCATTGGCTGAATGAGTGAATGAACCCTTGGATATTTACGGAAGTGCTTTCCGTATGCAAAGCAAGGGTTTTCTGAGCCTTTAGCCATTCCGAGAAGGAAATCAACATGGGAGAAAAAAGTCTATCCACCAAAGATGCTGTTTCAAATGTTTGACACCAGAATAGATATGGGGAAGCACTGGGCTTGGTAGCCCAAACCCAACTTCCCTAGAGAGCAGCTATGAGGCCAGCTCTGTCTGTGCCAATGAACTTGGCCCGTCTATGGGATGCCCCAGCAGACATTCCCTGGGCGGCACTCGGGACCCGAGGTAGGGGTCCTGCGGCCAGTGCCTCTGCACCATGCAAGATTCAGAGCCAGGGTAGCTGGCTGAGGTGACAAGTGTTATGAAACCTCGGAACGGCCTTTTCTAGCCCATGAGCCAGTCTGTCAGGATTCCTCTGCTTCCTGCAAAGAACAAACTCAATCAGGAAAGCCTCGGCCTAAGAGAGGAGGGTGGAGGGGCCACTCAGCTGCACCCCTTCTCCTTGTCCCGAACCCTCCCTGTGTGGCCCTGGATGTGACAGCCCCTGTCCCATGGGCCCACGCTCAGTCATCTTGGGGAGAAATTTTGGAACAATTGATTTCTAACATACCTAATTCAGACATTGTGACCCAAAGGAAAACCCCTGAGAGGGCGTAAAAGGAAGGAGAAGCTGGCATTGAATGCGTGCCAACCGTGTGCCCGGTGCTGGGACTTCGGTTGCCCTCACTGTCCTTTAAGTCCACTTGCTCAGTGTGGAGCCACGTGCCCTGGGGGAAGTCCGAGCGCTGGGTCAGAGACACTAAATCTGCCTGGTCCCCCTGCGCTCAGCCTCCTCATAGAGTTTGCAGGTGATGATTTTGAGCTGCACACAGAAGCCGGGCAACCTTGGGCCCATGCCAACGGGTGAGAGTGAGCCCTCAGCCTGGCATACAGGCCCCCAGGGCGGCCCCCACTTCTGCTGGCCCCCATTGTTTTCCCCACACCTGCTCATGCCCACCCATTGTCGAAAGGGCTCCTGAACTGTCCCCATCGTCTGGGGACACTGTGTGCCACCGGCCCCAGCTCAGAAGCACTGCTCATCACCGTGGGGAAATGCTCCCCAAGGCTGGGCTCCTTCGTCCCCAACCTGCTGAAACTGTCACCCTCCCACTGATGATCTCACAGTCCCCAACAGAGAAGAGTGTGTTTTCTTTAGGACAGTTATAATATTGTTTATATAATCATCAGAAGAAAAAAATGTAAAATGCTTGTTACACCGTATGCCCAGGAACATGTACCACCCTGCAGCCCTGTTTGCAGATCGTCCCCTGTTCTTGACCACCCTTGGGGGGCCCCCTGAGTGGGCTGCACCTTGCATCTGAGGCTCCCCTGAGGCCAGCATAGCCCTGGACCTTGGGGCTGTGGCTGACACACGCTTGTGCCATAGACCAGGCAACAGGTGAGTGAGTGAGCGACCAGATGTAACCCCTGAAATGACTTACAGGAGGGCTGGCCCCGCCCAAGTCACACTCCATGGCCCTGCCTGGCCTCGGGGTCCCCTCTTTTCTGTGGTCACATTCTGTTAGGCCATTGATTTCCCCCAGTTTCCAATGTACCTCTGAGCTGATGTTCCAGTGGGGCAATGGGCGGTTCTGCCTCAATCAAACCAGTCCCCCGAGAAGTCTGTCTTCTCTCTCTCTTGCTCCTTATATTTAATTTTATAATTTTCCATGACAGCTCACATTATAAACCAAGATTAATGCATATAAATGAAACCGTACTCTACATAGCTTCATGGCATTACCATAAAGACCTTTTAATACACACAAATTAGTTGCTAGATTCAGAAACTGAAATGATACTTCTGGAAACCCCTATTGTATTTGATGGAGAAAGGTTTTTAGAGTCAGTAAAGTTTTTATTATAAGCCTAGTATTAGCTCTTCCTTACTAGCAGGTAATGTTCTCAGGGGAGGGAGAGGCCAGGGGAACAACTGAAGGTTTCTGAGAACCTACTATGTGCTGTGCTCACCTCATGTCTCATAGTGTGGCAGTGACAGAGTGACAAAGGCCCCAGGCTGATCTGAGCTCTAATTCTGCCTCGCCCCCTTCCCGGACTGGCGACCTTGAAGCTCAGGGTGCATCTCCATCAGATGGTGGGGGGGGGGCTGTCCTGGCTCAGCTGCTGCTGGAAAGGTCTGCATTGGGACCAGCGCACACATACTCAAAGGGAAATCAATAGTTGTCATTCAGAAAAAAATGGTATTGCTAATCCTCACACAATTCAGCTCAAAAACAATTTGGCCAAAGAAAATGTGAATAAGTGGGCATTTTGGTCAAAACAATTTGGAAGAAAGCTGAGTGGCTGACAGAACAACTTGGCCAAAACAAAAACTTGGGCTGAAAATGAATTGTCTTCAAATAGTATTTAAAACATCATTTGCAAATTCATCTTCCTCAACCCCAAGCATTTCTGCACTTAGGTCCGAGGGTTTTCTATTGTCTTCCTGTTTTGTTTCTACTTTATTTTCAATCATATTCTTGCTCTTCATTGTAACAGGGAAAAGTTGGGCCACAATAAATATTCATTGTGAGAGAAAAAGCTAAATGGGCAAGAAAAGAGGAAATAGTTGTGATGACCTCTTCTACTGAGGTGATTTAAATGAATTATGGAATGTTACAAAATCGTACGTATGGCATGAGCTCATTTTTGTAGAAAAATATTGTGTTTGCATAAAAGGCCATGGCTGCATCTGTATCAAGGTTTGGGAGTAGGTGGGTTGCAGGGATAGGCTTTTCTTTTTTCTTTTTTCTCTCTGTATTTTACTATTTCTGAGATGAGAATGTATTACATTTATACTAAGAAAGAAACCAAAGGGGAAAAGCTCAAAAACATTTTTCAGTCTTTTGATCAAAAAATTTTTTAACTTTAAACTGTCTCGTTTGTTTCGAGCCACTTCTGCTCTTCTGGATAATTTTCAGTGTTTGCACACATTGAGATTGTTCCCCAGTCTGTGAAATGGGGATAATAATTTTTACGTCAAATCATGATTAGAAGACCTGAGATGTTTTATATAAAATGTCTCGCACAGTCCTGGGCACGTAGTAGGTCCTCAATAAGCAATAATCAACGGTGTCTTCCTTGTGGATTTTTGGGTACATTCTAACAAGCCTTTGTTGTACATTTAGTTTGTCTCTTGTGCCTACAAATTGTCCCAGGGAATTCCCCTCAGTGGATAGTAAGGGTGTTCGACCATCATCTTTACTTACAAGACTGTGATATCCTCTTAACCGGTCTCTCTCCTTCCACTCAGCCCACTCCCCCTTCCAGGCTATTCTGCACACAGCAGCCAGAGCTGCTCCTTTTAAAATGTAAATCGGGCCACACTGGTTCTCAGAACTCCAGTGGCCTCCCGTCCTATCTAGATGGAAACATTTGCCTGACTGTGATTTGCAAGTCTCTGTGCCATCAGGCCCTCGCTGCCGCCTCAGGCTCATTTACTACCTTGCTCTCCCTCGTCCACTGTGGACCACCTGCCCTGGCCTCCTTGCTCTTCTCAAACACACCAGAGCTCTTCTGCCTCAGGGCCTTTGCACGTCTCTTCCCCTTTGCTGAGATGCTCCCTGGATATGTGCCGGGCTCCCCCTCAGTGACTCGAGGTCTCTGCTTAGTTGTCACCTGGTTCTGTTGCTTCTCTTTCTTCATGACACTGACACGTAATATTCAATCTGGGTGTCTGTTTCTTTGGTGCCTGTTTCTCTCACCAAAATGTGAGCTTCCTGAAGGGATGGACATTGTCAACTTTGCTCCCGCTTGTATGTCCATCCAGGCCTTACAAGAGCACCATCATATGGGACACTAAGCATTTGTTGAATGGATGAGTCAAGTAAATAAATGAGTTAAGTCTGACCTTAATATTCATCACAAATAGTTTAAGTACAAATGATCTCCTGGAAATGGATTGGAAATAAACACACAACTCCCCTCCAAAAAAAAAAAAAGAGAAAACAAACCTTGAAACATGGTTGAAATTCTTAAAGAGTCACAGCCACTTGCCAAACCACCCAACGATGCACCAAAATTAACAATACTTGACCAATAGCAAATGAGGATATTCATTTTTCAACCAATCATCATTTCGCCCTGGTATCAGGTTGGCCAACTTGCTTGTGGCCAAATTGTTTTTCAGCCACATCACCTGGGATCAGTGTGGTGGGAAAAAAAGGATGAACTCAAGGCCCCAGGGAGAGTCTCACTCTGCCCATCCCCCACTAGGGGGCCAAACCCCGATTCTCCAGTTCTGGGTGTCCAGCTATGTTTCTATAGGAAAACCATCCTTTCTCCCCACCTTGGCTCCACCTGGGATGTCCCAGCCCAGAATGGCAGCCCCTCTCCCTGAGGTGCACAGGCAACCTACAGCCACTCATCTGGGAACCCGTGCTTTCCTTCACAGAGAGGGTTGTAGTCAGCTTTGAGAATGGCAGGGAAACCTTCTGTTGGAAGAGGAAAGAGAGGGTGAGGTGGATGAGAACTGTGGAAACTCATGAGGACGCGTTGGGAGGGTCCTCTAATCCAGTGTCTATGTGGTGTTTTGGAAGAGTGTGTGTGTGTGTGTGTGTGTGTGTGTGTGAGAGAGAGAGAGAGAGAGAGAGAGAGAGAGGCATCGCCTGTGCGTTCGTGTACAAGTGACGTGTGTGTTTGTGTCTCTGTTCCTCTGAGCACCCGAGGGATGTCTGTCTATTACGTAAGTACCTCTGCGTGTGGCTGTGTCTGCTCCCTTCTGCGTCCCTTTGCTTAGCTCCACCTTCTCTCGCCGTTTTTCCGTGTACATTTTCTGCCTGTGTGTGAGTGTGCAGCGGTCATTCTGCAGACACAGGTGTGAGCCCAGCCTTTTCCTCTGCTTACTGGGACCCTTCAGGTAGCTAGTGCCTGGTTTGGAGGAAGCTTGGGACAAGACTTCCCATGACATCCAGCCACGAGGCAGAGAGAGGTGGGGCCTGAGTCTCAGCCAGCAAAACTGGATGAAATGAAATGTCTGATTTTGTGGCCGGATCCAACAGGAGACCCGCATGCAGGAGTCCAGGCTTCCTAGCACAACCCACAGGGGCCTTTCCGTGGGCCCTGGTGGTCTCTTTTTACCCTACCTCGTGCTTTCCACCACTTCGCAACCCCCTCTGCTGTTTCTGCTTCAGACGTTTGCTCCAGTCGTTCCTTCTTCCTTTGGGACTTTGCTGAACACCTCCTTCGTGAAGCCTCCATGACCATGTCAGGACAATTCGCCTTCCTCCCCTGAGTCCCCACAGGACCTGGCCATGTCTCCATTCGAGCACTTCCGTCCTGGACTGTATGCTTGTTTGTCACCTCCACTCTCACCTCCAGCAGGGCCAGGAGGTCCCTGAGTACAGGGACCTGGCTTATCTGATTTTGTCACCCAGAGCCCAGCATGGCATGTAACTGTGAAATAAATCAACCCCGCCGAATGGGGTGAGCCCAGCAGGCCGGGGGCCCAGCGCTGTGCTGTCATGGACCGACTGGGTCATCTCCTCCTCCCCTCGGGCCGCCTGTCACCCTGAGGAGGAGGTGGGAGGACATGGGAGCAGCGCCAGCCCACAGAGGCCGTCAGTGAAGGCCGCTGGCGAATGGACACGTCACTTAAATAAAACATGTGTTTTCCTCTCTTAAAATGACTCCTTAGAAAAGAGAGAGTTGGCTTCTGTATCAAGTTCTTACAAAGTGTCTCATTTGATGGGAAACCTCTCTCAATTGCTTTATTTTCAACAATAAAGGAAAGTTTCGGGACATCCCTTCATGGAAAACACCAGGTCCGACAACGTGGGTTTACAATTCTTAAAGAGATAATCTCCAGAATCTGTAAGGAAAGGCAGCAGAGACACTTTACACAGATTCAGCAAGCCGCAGGGTGTGACGTTGAATCACGAATGCTGGAGGTCATGGCAAATGAGCCTTTTCAAGCTGGGCTTGAAAGAACAATGCTGGGCAGCTGTTGGTGGGGAGCAGATGCTGACACACACGGAGAGAATGAACAAAATCCTGGCTGTGCTCCTGTCATGCCAGTGGGGACAGCCGGCCTTACGCGCAGAACCAGAAAGCGCTGGACCTCAGGGCAGTGGGACCCAAGTGAGGAGAAGGGCCTGGAACACCAGCCTGGATGATGCAAAGTGGGGATCTGGGAGGCAGACACTTGTGGAGGAACAGGCCCAGCGGCAGAGGCAAGCTGGTCCGTGCAACGTAGCTGTGGAGAAAAGTGATGTTTCTAAAGGGATATTGTCATAAAATGATAAATGATTTCTTATTTATTCTTAAATGGCATAACTGAATTCATACATTTAAATAGGTGGATATTTGCCAATTTTATCTCCATCCTTAAAAGTTTATATATTCATCAACTGAGTGCAACCAAAGGGTTTTCGTTCTTTGAATTAAGACGGGACAGGTTGCCTCGTAGCTGGGTGTCTGCAGAAGACATAGCTGGTGCTATTAAATCCTAAAGAGAATTTACAAGAGATGAATGTAGGGACCCAGTTTTAAGGTTCTTTTCCCCCTGGAATTTGTCTTTATATTTTGAGAAAGATAAAGAAGGACACTAAGAAATTGCCCTCCCAAGAAGAAAGAAGAGAGGGGATTCGAAGCCAGTCTCATGAAGAACAGTCATGAAACAGGCCATCTGTAACTTCCTATGTGAAAAGCATCGTCGTGGCTGCCAGCTTTTTGGATCTCACCATGAAACAAACATTGTACCGAGCACATTACCTAAATTATTACTTTTTCCCTCCTCCTACTTGCAAAGCAGGTATCACCATTTTTTTTTCTTTTTTTACTTTACAAATGAGGAAATGGAGACTTGAGAACTAGCCCAAAGTCCCACAATGGGGACTGGGAGCTGAGATTGAAATCCAGGCTTGACCTCTTCACCACGGCCTTGTCCCGGCTCTTATAAACATTTCCGACTGTTTGCACAAAATGATCGTATCAGAATGGCAGGAGAGTGTTCGAGCAAGGACCTGTAACTTAATTCCTCTGGTCACTCCTTGCTCGATAGGCTTTGTGCGTCTTCCTGCATATTTCATTAATGGAGACCCAGGGTCTCCAAGCCAAATGCCTAGAGAGGCCCACAGTGTTATTAGAAGAACTAGGGAGAGGTGGGGGCTGCGGCAGAGCCGAGCGCCTGTGCTTGTCAAAAGGGGCAGAAGGAGGGCTCCAGCCCATCGTTGCCATTCAAACCACGGCTCCACTATTACCAGATCTTAAAATATTTTCAGAAGCCAGAGAACTAGATTTTGGGGTGAATCTTAAGAGTTGATCATTAGCTAAAATTAATTTTCCAAAACCCATGTAACAGCATACGAAACGCACTTGGGCTGCTGAGTTGTAACCTCTGTATGTGAACCCTGCCACAGCCTGGGGCAGCTGGGAGAGGGCTGGCTTTGGCATCCTAAAACACAGATTCGTATCCCACCTCTGCCCTTCCTAGCTGGGTAGCTTTCCCGAGCCTCAGTTTACCTGCCTGTAAAATGGGAAGCACGATTATGGGTTTGTGGAGAAGAGCATGAACACGTAAGTGTCTGACTGACATCACCAATCTGACACCTCCAACACCACACTCTTGTTTGCCAGCTCCTGCCACCTTTGCCTCTCCCACGTCCCTCTGTCAGGGTACCATTACCATCCTGCTGCTCCCTCTCACAGAAATATTTGTCCTCTAGCCCTGTTGTAATGAAAAAGACTCTGCTTCCAGAACTTTCCATTGGCCGGCTCCTTTTTATCATTTAGGTCTCAGAGTACATGTCATCTCCTCAGAGATATGCTCCCTATTCAGTGTTGCCACCTGCCTCCTCCCCTATGACGTCACCGTCACACTGCTGCCATGTTGCTTTCTCAGTAGCCTCATGATTGCGTGTGTTTACTTGTCTCAGAGTTTACGTTCTATCTTTTCAAGTGGAGCAGGACCTTCATTGTTGCATGGTCAACAGCTAGAACCAGGCTTGGCACATAGTAGGCACTCAACAGGATATCTGCTGAATGAATAAATGAATGACTGAAGAGTGCTGTGTGAGGTAATGAGATACAATATGGTGCATTGGTTGTTAGAAACTGGTCCCCCCGAGAGCAGGACAGAAGGAGGCTGGTTTCTGGGCTCCTCAGAGAGGGCTTGGGGGTTGTTGGAAATCTTGCTACGAATCGGTCCTGCCCATTCTCACTCGTTTACCCAGTAAAATGTTATTGTTTGAGAAGCTATTAGGGAGATAGAGACCATATCTCCTGGAGCACAGATAGAACCAGATACAGAAGCACCCTCCCAGTAAGCTGAATCGCTCCCCGAAGCAGACAAGCCAGTCTGAGGAAAGTGGGGGTCTGGGATGCCGGAAGGGTCAAGGAATGAGGACACCTTAATGTGCGGGGGCCCTGTGGCTGGGGGAGAGTCAGACCCACTGTACCCACTCCCCTCCTGCGCCTCAGTTTTTCTGACTGTCTCTGGCCTCCTGCAGTGTCAGATGTGGTTAGCCCCCCTTCTCAGTTTTCTGCGTCCACAAGAGAAAGTCTGGGCTCCTGCTGACCTGTCCTTAGCACTACCTCTGAAACTTGCTAACGTAGCCTTTTACCAAAAGCACCTGGGCTCAGAGTGTGCTGGGGACAGAGTGTGCGGTGACATGTAACCATTGTTCACTTTGTCCATTAGCCTCTATTTATGGCAGGTACATTTCCATTTCTATTCATGATAAAACATCCCCTTTTAGAATAGACACCCTTTTGTTTTTTTAAAAAAGGAAGGGATTTATCCTAAAGAAAAGTATTAAGTAAATAATTGTGCAAACGGTATGTGGATGTGACAATCTGATGCTGGGGACGGGGCACAGGTGACTGAGTTTAGCAGGTCCTGACCTGGGCAGTCCAGGGAAGTGGAACAGATGGAGTGTGGTTTTGGGTCCATTCATTTCCTCACTGTATGACCCTGGGCAAGCCTCTCCATCTCCCGAGCCTCAGTTTCCTCGGCTGTAAAACAGGGCTCCTGGGATGCTTAAGTGACATAAATACAATGTCTAACACTGGGCCTGGCACATAGTGGGTCCTCCTTACCTCGCATTTGGCTTTCTGCTCGCTTCGTCTCACCCCCTTTGCCCTCCGCTTGCATTAGACATGGCTGCCTGCAAGGACTGTTTGGGTTTATAACTTGACCACTATCGTGATATCCTTGGGCAATTTACTCTTGAAAACTCAGTGTCCTAATCTGCGAAATGGGCTGATAATCTATTCACCCCCAAGGTTTGTTGGGAGAGTTAATGAGATAATGTAGAGCTCTTAGAAACAAAGTTTCTGGCATTTAGAAAATGCAGACTTATGAGAGGTGCCTGCCTCTATTCGGCCTCAGCCAAAGCTGAACCATCCAACCCCCTGTTACTTCATTGGCTTTTGTCCCTTTCTTGTTTGCAGCCACACAAACATTTCAAATTCCACAGTAAGTACCAGGTAAGAAGATGCACAGATAGAAAAAGAAATAACACAATACACGTACAACGCTAGGTGCTCCAGCAATTCCAAACTTGGGGCAAAGACGTGGAAAATATGAATTAAATTTAGAATCCACGTGAAGATCTCTTCAAAGTCCTTTTGTTTTTTCAGTTTTCTCTAAATGTTATCAAGATAAATAGATGCTTCTAAACAGGGGACAATCGAGGTTACAGTGGTGAGAGCTGTGGTCAGTGCCAGTTGTCACATCATACACCTCTGCAGCCCGCAATGAGGCCACAGACGCTCAGATGAAGGGTGGTCATCCTGGTGGCCCAGTCTGAGCAGGGAGAACATGTAGGGAAGTCAAGGCATGGAGGCTGCCCGGTGGTGAGACAGGGTGGGCGGTGGCACTGCAGGGATAGGAAGGGGCCAGGTCGGAGCAATTCCTGAAAAAGCCGCAGCTAAGGCCACTGAGGAAGGGAAACGGGCAGCTCCCAGTGGCTGGCAGTGGCAGCACCAATGGGTGGGTTCTTGGCAAGCGCAGACGTGCTTGCTTTGAGAGTCCTGTGAGCCAGAGCTCGCGGACCGCCTCATCAGCAATGTGCGCCAACCGTGTCTTTGGTTTTCCTTTCTCTGTGTCACTTGGCTTAAGATTCGAAGCCCAGGGAAAGAGAACTTGATTGTCCTAGCCAAAATCACATGTGCCTGAGACTACAAGGCAAGGGCCGGGACCTGTGGGTGACAGCCACACCAGGACCACACCCAGAGGGGAGCTGAAAGTGACATCCATGTCATTGTCCACTACAGTGAGTGAAAGAGAGAGTTCCAGAGAATGATGCTCCAATGCCATCCAGCCCTGTATGTATTAGCATTTAGTCTCTGCCAGGCCCTGGTGAGGTGCTAGGAGAACAGGCAGGAAGTAATTGAAGCCAGGTTATTGGGAGCATGGATTCTTTGATACCAAATTCCTGCCTCTAGGAGTGAATGGTCTGGAGGGGAGGGAGGCAGGAAAGCAGTCAGCTGGAGGAACAGAGGGACCCCTGGGTGCCTTGTGTGTGTGTGGCGGGGGACAGTGGAGAAGGAGCAGGCCCTCACTGATGTGAGCTGAAGGAATGGAGGTCAGAAGTACAATACCTGAACCTCACTCAGCGCCTGAGACCCCTAGAAATTGCCCCCTCTTCCCAAGCCGGACTGATTCCTGCACCAAGTCAATCTCAAGACTCGTTTGGCCAAGACATCTCCGGAACCAGACTGCCCTAGCAGACTGTTGGGCCAAACCAGACATGGGAGGTATGGCCCAATATCCCCACCTGAGGCCGGATGAAGTGGTCTCCCACCTCCTTTCCCAGAAGCCACCTGTCAAGAGCCCCATGGCCTGACGGCTGGTGGCCTGGCACATAGGTGTTCAGTAAATGGTTATGGAGGGAGGAAGAGACAGGAGGAAGAGAGGCAGGGTTAGAAGGAATGCATACAAAGGGGAGAAGGAATTTTAAAATGAACAAGTAATGGCAAAATGGAAAACCTGAATAAATAAATAAATGAATGAATTCTATAGGAATGGGGAAAAAAATGGAAGAATGAATGCATGAAGGTTTAGGAGAAGCCAAACTCTGCCATGTACTAGCTGTGCGATCTTAGGCCAGTTACTTAACCTCTTGGGGTTTCAGTTTCCTCATCTGTAGAATGGGGTGAACTTTGACACCTTTCCCAGAGGGTCATAGTGAGGATTAAATGAGAGGATGGACAGTTGGCTGAGAGTGCGAGCTTCATGCAAGTCAGCTCTTATAACTAATGGGAAAGGAAGGAAGTGGATGAATGCGTAGAGGAGATGAAGAGAAGGAGGGAGAGACGAGGAGGAGATAGCAGAGGGGCTTCGTCGGTCCTCTCCATCCTTTGGTGGCCAGCGAGGACTGGGGACTGTCTGCCTCGCAGACAGAGTGGCTCTCTCCCTCCCAGTGCAGGCTCAGCCTGTTTGATTTCAGGAGGAAGATAAGATGCCTGGCCTGCTTTTTCATCTCCTGCGTCTCCAGGCCCTCCCCCCAGCCCCTCCCTCGCAGCCCCCTTGGCAATTGGGGCCTTCAAAGTCCCCGCTGGTTCCAGATCTACAGATAATTCTTTACTGTAATCCTACCCAGGAAAGGAGCTGATAAAGTCCAGATGGAGTGTGAGGTCTTCAAACTCACTTTCTCTGCCCAGATAACAGGGGCCTCTCAGGAGACCCCTTTCTCTTGGGGAGAGAGGCAAAGTGGCCAGTGTGAGCACAGCAAACGCATTGTGGGAACAAACTCTCATTTACCAGGGAAGCTCCTTGCTTTCCTGGGAGGGGGTGACTGGAGAAGGAGCACTAGATTTGGAGTCAGCCTGGGTTCCAATTCTAGTTCTCCACTTCATTAAGATGGTGACGAGAATCCCCATTTTCCAGGGTGCTGTGAGCGGTCAGGGATGATTGGGGTGTGGAAAGACCTGAACCAGGAAGACGGTTCAGGCCCTACCCTGTCAGACTTCCCCACGTGGCCAAGGAAGGCGCCACAGCACCTGAGCCCCAGGATGGAGACCTCCTGGTTCATGGACCTGCAATCAACAGGTGGCCATGGGGCCCTGCCAGGGAGTCAGACAGGCCTGGCTTTGAATTCAGGCATCTCACTCATTGGCTGTGTGACCTTTGACAGGTTGCCAAACTTCTCTGGGCTTTAGTTTCCTCATCTGTAGAGGGTGTGGTAGTAATCCCCACCTCATTGGCTGGTTGCAAAGGATCAAATGAAATAGCAGATGAGAAAGTATGTTGTGATTAGAAAAGTATGTAAAAGCAGGTTGTTTACTGCTCTACTTGCCAAACTAGGCTCATGCTCCCTCCAAGTGTGTGTGTGGGGGCAGGTAGTTAGGCCTGATCAGGGGATGCCAGGCCACCCTAGTGTTGCATTCAGGGGGGCTCGTGTGGGACCCTCTGACCCATGGCTCAGTACGCAGCGCTCTGGGCCACACTCCCCACCCATGTACCACCCCAATCTCTGAGCTTCGGGGCCTGAGGAGGTGTGGCCCAGGGGTGAGGGGTGGATGCACGAGGCAGCTCTGGGCACATCTTACACAGGGTGAGGGAGCAGGGATGGGCTGGGGGCCCCACGGGAGCGGCCTCTGACTTACGTGCTTTGACTGACTTTCATGGACCCATTACGTAAATCCAAACAGATTTAAGATCGACTGTACCTACTTCTGAGAGGATTTAGGGTATTTTAAGATTAAAACTCAGAGTGAAAAAAGCCCTTTAAAGGGATTGTCTGCTGCTCAATCTCATAACGAGAGAAATGCAATGGAAGCTACAAGCGGTGCCTTTTGCACCAATCAGACTGGCAAAAACTTGAAGCCCAGTAACATGCTATGCGGGTGAGTTTGTGGGGAGACAGGCGCGCTCACCACTATTGGAGGAAGGAAATCGCGGGTACCACATCTTAGGAAGGCCACTGGGGTAGAGTTGTGAACATTAAAACGTGCTGTCCTTTGACCCAGCAAGTCTAGGAATTGCCCCCCTTCCCCGCTTATATTTGCAGCCATGAGGAAAGGCTTGAATACAAAAATATGGACCGTAGGATTTTAGGCTGAGAAAAATACGGAAACAACCTCAGTGTCCATTGGTAAAGAACAGGTTAAATGCATTATATTGTAGCTCTTCAAAGGCAAATAACACAGCCAGGCTGGAACACCAGGCATAGTACCTCCTCTGGAGATGTGTGTCGAGTAGATACAGTTTCGTATACACACAAACTAGCTTGGAATTAATCACATAGTTTGCCTCTGGGGAGGGGAACTGGGTGCCTGGGGCTCAGAGATGAGAGGGAGATTGACCCATCACTCTACTTTAAAACAGAATTTTTTACTGTATGCATGTATGAATGATAAAAAATATCTAAAGACCTAAAGACCCCCCCAAATAAAAAATAAACAAGACAACATCAGCAACCATTAAAAAAACACAACCCACAGAGAACCCATCTGAAATTCCTCGTAGAACTAACACAGCATTGCCTCACCCAGCCATCGGTCAGCATTAGAATAAAATAAATACATTGACATTACTTCAGGAAAGAAGCACAGACGCCTCTGGTACTCGAGCTGAACAGTCTTAGAATGCGTGCGCAGCATATCTTGGTGTCAGCTTGCTGATGCAAAGGCAAAATGGGAAACGGGTCGGGCCACATAGTTTGCATTTTCTGACAGCACAGAGGCCTTACAGCAGTCTACAGGGATAACATTTCTCCTGAACCAACAAGCAATTAGCAGTTTCCCCCTTGCTCTCGGGGGACCCGCCCTGAGCATCTGAAATGCCTTGGTCTAGCAACTCCAGGTAGAAACAAGCCCCACTGCAGCTCGTGTCTGGGTGAATTTGACAGAGGTGCTCTACTGCCACCTTTCAGAGGGAGAAAAGGACAATTTGGTGGTGGTAGGGGCCCTGGCATAAGAGGGTTTGATTCTATCCTGGATGAACCCGCCTCTAGAACTGAGTGCTTTTGAACACGTGATGTAATGTTGCTGAGCCTCAATTATCTAATCTGTGAAATGGAGCTAATGACAGCAGAGGTTGTAAGGAAGCTGGGCATGATCATTGAGATTTAATGGCCCTTAAATGCTCAGTAAAGAGACTCCGGCTCACCTTGCCATTGGTGGGGTAGGACAGTCTCAATTTACCCCAGGTCTCAGCAGTGCTAACCAGAGCAAACTATTCTGGGCTAACTGTGTTGGAAAGCACAGCAACACATTCTAGAAGGAGCCAAGAATGTGCTCTGGGTGGCAGCATTCACTGATGAGTGTGTGTCATCCTCTGAGCCTTAGTTCCCTCCTCAGCAAAATAGGCAAAATAGCCTTTGGGTAGTGTTGCCAGGACTAATTGGAAGCCTCCATAAGGGTCCCGACACATAGTAGGTGCTTTGTAAGCATTCAATAAGCATTCCTTTCTCTCCCTTTTTCTTAAGAAATGGAAAAAGATGGATTATTCTGGGGTGATGACATTTACCTTCATGTCTCACTCAGTAGACTAGATTTCCAGTGCAGCTACAATGACCGCCCTGGATTAATGGACAGCGACCTGCCCCATTTAGACCCGAGAGTGCCATCTCCCTGGAATCAGCTGGCCCAGCCCAATTACACACCGCAGCTGCAAATTACACACTGTGGAGTACTCATATTATTTTCCAGTTCCTGCCCAGACAATGTCCAGTGAATCTTCAGCCAGATTAACCTATGTCTCACTGATAGAACTGAGGGCTTTCCATTCCAGTGCACTGAGGGTCTCATGTTGCGTCGTCCTGGGAGAGTCATGTTGTATTAAGATGCATTTGGCTGCAAAGAACAGCAAACCTAACTCAAGGTTTAACAGACATAGAGTGGGTGTTGGGGACGGTTGACTTAGCAGCCGAACAGCACTGAAGACCCAGGTTGTTCCCATCTTTCCAGCCTGCTCTCCTTAGAGCTGGCTTCTCCCTCAAGCTGGTAGCAAGACGTTGCTGAGATCCAGGTCCCATCTAAAGGCCGAACACCCTGAGGAAGAAAAGAGAGACCATCACTTGCCCTAGTTCCATCTTAGGAGGAAGGAAATTCTTGGCAAAAGTTGCTCAGGAGACTTCTCACATCACAGGAGCCAGGGTGGGGTCACGTGCTCTCTCCCAACCCATTCATGGCAAAGGGTTATTTAGGGCCAGTCAGACTCATCCCTGGAGCCGGGGGCAGAGATGGATGCTGGGGAACAGCCAGTGGTGTCCTGTCCATTGTCATGTGCAGACAGACCTCGAGGCGTCTCCCCATGACCCCTTCCTCACTTACACCTTTGTGTGATCCCCTCTCCTTGAGTGTGGACAGGACCTGTGACTTATGTCTAATCAATAGAAGATGACAAAGGTGATGGAACATGTCCCTGTGATTATGTCACACTAGATTAGTTTCCATCTTAGCAGACTCGCTCTAGAGACTCTCCTGGTTGGCTGGATGAGGTAAGCAGCCATGTCGGGAAGCCCGTGTGTCCAGGTACTGTAGGTGGCCTCTGGGAGCTGAGGGCAGCTCCCAGCTAACGGCCAACAGCCAGCAAGAAGCTGGGACACTGTCTTCGCACCACAAGAAAATGAATTCTGCTGGTGATCCAAGTGAGTTTGGAAGTGGATTCTTCCCCAGCAAGCCTACAGATGAGAACGGAGGCCAGCTGACGCCTTGATTGCAGACTGAGTCTCTAAGCAGAGGACCCAGCAAAAACACATGCCAGTGCTGTGTTAAGCTGCTCCTTTGTGGTAATTTGTTATGTAGCAATAGAAGACTAATATGATCAGTATCTTTCTTGTTTTAATGAGATTGAAAAAAATTAATTTTCTTAATAGTTTGTGCCAATTAGGGAGAGAATAGCTTTGCCTGGAGAAAAAGAGCTTGGGAAGAGAGAAAGTTTCCCAAGGACCTGGGTGGCACCAGGTGCCAAGTCCTCAGAGGACGTGGGAAGCTCCTGTGCCACAAACAGAAAAAAATTTGAGCTTCCGGGGCACTTTGGGGGCTGATGGGGTGAAGGAGGAGAGTGCCTGGGGGTAGGGGGGTGTCCTGGAGAACAAAAGCTCCTTCACCTCAGCTCCTTGGAGGGTGTGGAGCAGGGTGTAGTAGTTTGCTAGGGCAGCCATAATGAAGCACTGCAAACTGAGTGGCTTAAATCACAAAATGTGTTGTCTCACAGCTCTGCGGGCTAGGAGTCTGAAATCGAGGGGTCACCAGGGTTGGGTTCTTGTGCGGTCTGCGAGGGCGTGTCTGTTCCAGGCTTGTCTCCGAGCTTCTGGTGGTTTGCTGGCAATCCTCAGTGTTCCTGGCTCATAGACACATCACCCCAACCTCTGCTTTCGTCTTTATATGGTGTCCTCCTTCTGTGTGTGTGTGTGCGCACGCACGCGTGTGGTGTCTCCAAATTTCCCCTTTTGATAAAAACACCAGTCCTATTGGATTAGGGGCCTGCCCAACTCCAGTATGGCCTAATTACCTTTGCAAATCCCTGTTCCCAATAAGGTCACATTCAAAGATACTGAGGACTTAGGATTTTAACATAGGAATTTGCAGGGGACACAATTGATGGGGGTGAGTAGAAACCGGGGTTAGAGCTAGATTTTCATCAGCTGTGGGACAAAGTGACTTTCGCTTCAGGTGAAGAGGTTGGTAGACCCCCAACTGACCTACCATGACAGGCCGTATTCCTAGGAGAGGCTGCTTCCGCCGAAACGTTCTGCAAAATTCCCGTCCTCTTTTCCTGGAGACACGTCTCCTGCTGGTTTATGGCCCTGCAATGCCATGATCTCACCAGGGCTGCGTCTCTCCTATCCGGTGGCAAGGAGAAAAGCAGTCGAACTTTGCTCCTCTTTGTGGGGAAAGAATCGTGCAGGTTAGGTCGGGCCTCATGTATCAGCGACCTTGGAGAGAAAGCTAGATGCTGTGACACTACTTGGGTGTCACCATCAAAGGCGTTCTTCTCAGACATGACGAGCCTGCAGGCGTCCCCCGTTCTTCTCCTGCCTGGAAATCCAGCCACCAAGCCAACAGGTCTAACTGACTGCCGTTATTAGTCTACATGTTCTCTTGAAAAGCACTCTTGTTAAGTAAGATCCTCTAATTGACTCATTTTCTTCTGTGACAACACAGGCTGAAAAGTGGCATTTAAAAGGGAGAGCGAGGCAGGGTTTCTTAAAGGATCAACAGTTTAATTTGAAGTGTGTACTGATTGGAGACAGGCTGCGTCCCTGGAGGGAGAGGGGAACGGTAGGAAACGCACTCATTCTTATGTCTAGAAAGATCGCTTCCATACAGAGTGACTGATTTCTTCCCTCTTCCTTCTCGCTCTTCCTTCTGCTTAGCACCTGCCAGGCGCTGGGGTCGCAGAACGTTTGAGCACGAGTGGTCTTAGAGACTAGCAACAAGATTCCCACACAGGGAAACTGAGGCTCAGAGACATGAAGCCATCCATCCAAAGAAACACAGCTTTGAGAATAACAAAGTTGACTCCATTCCAGGCCTTGGGCTTCCTTCATGACTGTCCTATATCATCCTGCATCTATTGGGATGACATAACCCATATTGGTGTTTTGGTAGGAAGAAGAGCTACGAAAGCTGTGCTCTGCTCGCCACCCTCTCCTCTGTCCCCCCAGGTGATGGTCTGGTCACTGGACTGGCTCTTGGCCCAGCTTTTTAAGACTCTAGCTTTGTTTGTCTGTTTCTTGTTTGTTTATCTCGTTGGAATCAAATGCTTTTCTAAGGGGCAACACTTTTGTGGTCTGCAGCGTGCAGACCTAGAATAAAGGCAGTGGAAGGGCCAGTGCAGGGAGGCTCATTGCACAACAGCAACAAAACACAGCCAAGCAAAGAAGCAGCAGCGGCAACAAAACCTTTGCATTTGGTGGCAAAAGCTCATAAATCTCAGTTCCTGATCTCAAATTCCCTGGACAAATCGTTCAACCTCTGTGAATCTGGACAGAAGCCACTCAAAGCCACCCACAGGCCAGTGGGGAGGGCTCAGCTACTGCAATCATATTACAAACTCCTTTGCCAAAACGTATTGTCACATGGCACTGCGCAGTAATCCCCAGAGCCTTGACTCCCTGGCATGCTACAGGAGACAGGCTCAGTGGAGATGATTCTGGAACACAATGCATAGCAGGGTCACCACTTCCTCCTGACATTCACTCGTACACATGTACCGCTCACACATCAGTGCAAACGCGGCTATCCTGCCTTGGTTCGCCTTCACTCAGTTTCCTTCTTGGTCTCAGCTGGACAGGGAAGATGACAGCAGATGTGTTCTTATGCAGTAACTTTGTAGTCAGGCCCAGGTGTGAATTCCAGCTCTGCCACCACCCGCTGTGGGATCTGGTCACACCCTCATGTCCTGACCTCCTTGTGCTTCAATTTCCCCACTTGTTAAACGGTGACAATAATTGTACCCAACTCACACGGTTGTGGTGTGGATGAAATGAAAATATGGATGGAACAGGCTTAGTGTGGTCCCTGGAAGCTGGGGACGGCTCTTCCCCAAGGCCCCAGTGAGTGCACTGGATTTGGGGTCCCGCAGTGGCAGATCACTGTGGGATACCTTTGCCACCAGCACTTCAGAAGCTTTACTGTGGCTGAGACATGCCCCCAAGGGGGTTGCTAAAAGTGCAGATTTCTGGATTCTGCCCCCAATCAGATTTGGCAGAGTTGGGTGGGAACCCATACGCTTTTAACCAGCATCCATGCAATTCTGTTACCAGGAATCCATGAAACACACTTTGAGAAACCCCTACGGACAGTTAACCTGTGACTATTAAGAGGGAGGGGCCACGTCATGTCGGCCTGCTTCACCCGTGTCCTAGGGGAGTTTGGGGTGCATAGTAAGGGCTCCCGTGACACATCTCCTGAAATAAACTGGAATTATCTAGTCCAGGGGCCCCACATTGCAATGGTCACGTGACATGAAGGCAGCAGGCTGGGTGGGACTGTCAACAATGGGAACTTTGGTTTCTTGCAAAGGCGGCAGCTATTACTCACCCCCTGCCAGCATCTGCTATCTTGGACAGCAGGCCCAACCACATTTTCCATTTTTTGGCAAAGGATTCCAAAAATGTAGAAACTGTCATTAAACGGCCTAATTTTTAAAAGTTGGAAATAATTTACAACTAATTTTCTTTTTGTTACACCATGTGGGCCAAACAAAGTGTGTCTGTGGGTCTGAAGTGGCCAATTGGTCATCTTGGGGCCGATCCCATCTTCTCATTTGACAGATCAAGACATGGGGGACCAGAAAGGACAGGGGAGTTGCCAAAGGCTGTGCAGCCTGGGGGGTCAGGGAGCCAGGACTGGGCGCTGCCTTGGCTCTGTGTGCTCAGCGCCCTTTCCAAGGTGTGAAGAGGCAGGGCCAGGCCCAGGGCGGGCGGGACACCCACAGCTCCCTCCCCTGCAGGGCTGCGTGCCCTCTGTGCTGGGCTCCCTGGTCCGGCTCCACCGCTGGCTGAGAGGCCAGGTCTCGGGCTGGGGCCCAGCCTGGAGCTGAGCTTACTCATCCCTCGGTGCCACCTTCCCCTTTGATGTCTCGTTGTTCCAGTTCTGGCACCTGAAACAACGGCACCAGGCTGCCTGCCCCAGCAGCCTCCCCAACAGAGCAGCTCTTGGCAGGGCTTTCCTGGGACTTCAAAGGTGGAAAATTGCCCTGGGATAGCTTCTCGAAGGCGCCTTCCCAGTGCGAACTGTACAAGTGGAGAATGGAGATCAAAGGGGGGCCAACCAACTTTGGTTCCAGGGAAAATGACAGGCAGGGCCTACTCTCTGCTGAGTGGAGAGCATGGAGGGCCTGGGGGCCGTCCCCAGCCACTGCCATCAGAATCAGAGGGCTGTCTCACTCTTCTCACCTTGCCGCCCCCCCCCCCCTTCCTGGAAGGGACTGTGCTGAGTGTTTCTCCCTGTGACTCCTGAGCCGGTGGTGGCCTTTGCTTTGGTTTTCTTGGTTCTCTGCGGGCCCAGCCCTGCGTGTGAGAAAGAATCACTCAGGTCGACCTGCAGGGAGTTTGTGATTGCATGAGAGCAAGGCAACTGGCCAAGCGCTGATAAATCTCTTCCTCTTGGGAAGCGCCAGGCAGCTCCCCAAAAGGGGAAGTGATCTGTGGGCTGATCTGCTAATGATTTATTGCCAGGTCCTTAGGCCTGGCACCCGTGGCAGCAGCCGCAGCCAGGCCGTCTGGAGAATCCTCCCAGCGGGCATCAGGGAGCTTGAGGTAGGAAATCAAGCTGTCGGCTGCCAGCCACTGCCACCTGGGCCGCCCTCGCAGCCCAGAAAGGATAGCTTTTATTTGATTTGCTTTCCAGAGCCATGGAGCAGTGGTCTGGTGAAGGCGTGGGGGCTGGATTAGGATGGCAAAGTGTGTCAAGTGACACGTGGGCAGGTGGCTCTGGGGTCCGCGTGATGCTGCCAAAATGATCTGTGGGCTCAGGGCTGAGCATCCAGTCGGAGGGAGGAGCCTGCTCGGCTCGTGACCAGGTTTTCAACGCGAATGAAGGAATTATTTATAAAAGTAAGATGTGTCCATGGTGAGAATTTCAAACAGGCTTAAAATGAAAAGTGTCTTTCCATGTCCAAACTCGTCCCCCAGAAATAAACAATGTCAAAAGTTTCGTGTTCTAGAAAACATGTGTGCATTTTTTAAATGAGCACGTAGTAGGAACACTCTTCTTCATTTCCCTTCAGCACGCCTTTCCATCGTCAGCAGTTACATTATTTGAAGCAGTAGCTCGGTGCTCTCTCATATGGATGGGCTGTGATTTCTTAGTCAGCTCTCTGTGGGTGACCTTTTTGATGGCTTCTAGATTTTCACTTTTGTAACCAAGTGACAATGGACATTTGTATACCATGTGGTGGTTTACTGGTTTGAGTATGTCTCTGGATGTTTTTAAAAGTTGTACTGGCCACGTGCCAAAAATTTTTCTCAGTAACACATTGAGGGAGGGATGATGGCACCCATTTCACAGATGAGGAAAATAAAGCTCAAACAATTAAAGTGATTTGTCCCAGGTCGCATTTCTGGCATTTAGAACAATCATTCCTTTAACAGATATTTATTGAATATGATGACTGTCCTTTCCAGGCCCAGTGCTGGACACTGGGTACGCCCTGCCTTCTGGGTGCTCACAGTCAGGTGGGGAGCTTGTATATGTACGAATTGTGTGAAATGCCTTGAAGGAAAAACCAGGATGCTATAAAAGAAAATGACAAGTAGACTGAATGTAGGTTGTGTGGCCACATTTAGGCTGAGATGTTGTCATACACTAAACAGTTTTGTCCCCCCCCCAAATCCATATGTTGAAACCAAATGGCCAGTGTGATGGTATTTGAAAGTAGGTCCTCTGGGAGGTGATTAGGGATTAGTGCCTCACCAGACACCAACTGCCCACAGACTGCTGGCTCTTTGACCTTGGTCTTTCAGGCTCCAGAACTGTGAGAAATACATTTCTTTGTTTCTAAGCCATCAGTCTGTGGTATTTTGTTCTAGCAGCATGAACGGACTAAGACAAATGTGAAGGCAGAGCAAGAGTTAGCAAGGTAAGAATGTGAGAGTGAGAAGGTTCCATGTAGAAGGAGTGGCATGTACAAAGGCCCAGAGTGGGAAAGTTTCTGCCTGTGGTGTTCAAGGTCTGGATAGAAGCTCAGTGTGGCTGGTGGGCAGTGAGCATGAGGGAAAGTGGAGGAGGGCTGGTCAGGGAGATAGGTAGGCGCAGGGGCATTCGGGGCCTCAAAGACCATGGAGAAGTAGTCTCGATTTGTTCTGATGCAGTGGGAAGACACTGGGGCCAGGGGAACTATTCTACTGGGGAACCCTAAGGACATCCTGCTGGAAACCAGAGTAAAGCCACACTTGGCATCCAGTAGGATTTTGACCTTTTGAATAAGAAGAGTAACGATAATAATGAGTTAACATTTATTGAGTGTTTTACACTATGTGCCAGCCGCTGTGCACAGTGCTTTTTGTATGTTGCCTATTTTAATCCTTATAACAACCCTTTGGTGCTATTGTTATCATCCCCCTGTTATAGATGAGGAAACTGAGACCAAGGGGATTAAGTAATCACCCAGGTAGTACCCATGGTACATTTGTCAATATACACCACATCCTGGGCTATAAAACAAGTCACAATAATTTAAAAGGAAAATCATACAAAGGGTGTTTTCTGACCGCAGTGGACTTAAATAGTAATAAGATAGCTGGGAAAACCCCAAATATCTGGAAATTAAATGACAAATTGCTAAGTAATTCATAGACTGAAGACAAAATCACAAGAGAGCTTAGAAAATATTTTAAACTAAAAAAACCTGAAAATGCAATATATCAAAATTTGTGAGATGAAGCTAAAGCAGTGTTTAGAGGGAAAATTGTAGCTTTCAATGCTTATATTAGAAAAGGAGAAATACCCATAGTCAATGACCTAAGCTTCTATTTTAAAGAAATAGGAAAAAAAGAGCAAAGTAAACCAAAATTAAATATAAAGAAGAAAATGACAAGAGCAGAAATTGACTATTACAAGACAGAGAAATAATACAGAAAATTAGCAAAATCCAAATTTGATTCTTTAAAAATAATCAACAAAATTGGCAAACTTCTAACTAAATTGATCCAAGAAAAAAAAAAAGAATATCAATCACCAATATCAGAAATGAAAAAAGGATTATCACCACAGATTCCATAGACATTAAAAAGATAATAAGGAAATACTATGGACACTTTTATGTCAATAAATTTAATAAATTAGATGAAATGGATGAATGTTCTGAAAAATAGAATGAGCCAAAATTGACACAAGAAATAGCAAATCTAAATAGCCCTATGCCTAGTAAAGAAATTAAAAACAACAATAACAACAAAAACCAAAAAAACGAAAACCACCACCACAACAGCAAACAACCCATCAGGCCCAAATGGTGTAATTGGTGAATTCTATCAAACATTCAAGGAAGAAATAACACCAATATTACACAAATATTTTCAAAATATAGAGAAAAAAGAATCACTGCTCTACTGTTTTGTGAGTCTAGTATATCCTTAACACTAAAACCTGACAAAGACCTTATTTAAAAAAAGAAAATTACAAACCAAGTTCCTCACAAATATAAATATAAAAATCATTAACAAAACAATATCAAATTAAATCCAACAATATATAAAAATGATAATACATCATAACCAAGTAGGGTTTATCTCCAAAATGAAAGTTTCATTTAATACTCAAAATCAATCTTTAAATGTAATTCAACAAAGTAACAGAATAAAGGAGACAAATAAGCATATGATTATTTCAATACATGCGGGGAAAGCATTCACAAAAGCAATATATGAGGGGAAAAAAAATTCACCCATTTAAAATAAAAACTCATAGCAAACTAAAAGTAGTAGGAAAGTTTCAAATTGTTAAAGAGCATCCATTAAAAAATCTGTAGCTAACATCATACTTAATGATGAAAGATTAAAGTGTTTTCCCTTAAGATACAGAACAAGGCAGGGATGGCTACCGTCACCACTTCTAGTCAACATTATTCTAGATAAGGTGAGAGAAAGACATAAAAAGCATACAAATTCGAAAGGAAGAAATAACTCTACCCCTGCTTGCAGGTGCTATGATAATTTATGTAAAAGATCCAAGGGAGTCTAAAAAACATCCATGAGAACTAATAGCACGGTTGCAGAATGCTGGGTTAATACACAAAAATTAGTTGCATCTTTATATACTAAAATCAAACAATTGATGAAATTAAGGAAACAATCTCATGTAGAGATGGCACCAAAAAATACTAAATAACCTAGGAAGAAATCTAACATAAGACATCCAGGATTTCTCCATTGAAAACTACAAGGTATTGCTGAGAGAAATTAAGAAAATTTAAATAAATGGGGAAAATGTCATGTTTATGGTTTGTAGACTCAATATTCTTAAGATGGCACTTTTTTCTGAATTGAACTATAGATTCAATGTGATCCCAATAAAAATTCCAAGGGTTTTTTTAGTGGAAATCGACAAACTGATTCTAATATTTATGTGGAAATATAAAGGGTATAGAATACAAAAATCAATTTTTAAAAATAGCATTTTTAAAAAGAGTTGGCTAACTTATCCTACTGCTTTCAAGACTTACTATTAAGTTATAGCATTTGAGATAGTTTTGGTATTAATGAAAATATAGGCATATAGATCAATGGAACAGATTAGCGAGTCCATAAATAGACCCACATGTATTTGGTCAATTGTTTCGATGCAGATGCCAAGGCAATTTTGTGAGGGAAGAAAAGTCTTTTCAGCAAATGGTGCTAGATGTCCATGTGGGGAAACAGTGAATTTTGGCACTTAACCTACACCACACATAAAAAAAGGACTCAAGATAGATGATAGACCCAAATGTAAAACTTAAAACTATAAAACTTCTAAAAGAAATCATAGGAGAATATTTTTAAAACCCTGGGGTAGGCTAAGTATTCGTAAAAAGAATACAGAAAGCACAAATCATAAAAGAAAAAAAAATAAATTCAACTTTAATTAAAATAAGAAGCTTTTGTTCTTTGAAGGATATCATTAAGAAAGTACAAAGGCAAGTCACAGATTGGTAAATGTTGAACAACTAGCTCTGGTCGGGTGGGGTTGAGGAAACCTGACTAGTTAGTGTTTGCTGATTTCTATGGTGTAAATACTCCCGCCATGGTCAATTTCAAGCTATCAACAACAAGATGTCACTGAAGGCAGAGTTGGGAAGAGATGCATACAATTGGCTCCCACAAACTGGTGCACCTGCTGTTGGGGACATAAGATGGTAAAACCACTTAGGAAAAATGGTTTTGCAGTTTTCAAAAAGATTAAACATCACCTGTGATTAAACGTCACGGTCATTTGATATCTAAGCTTATCCAAGTTCACACAGCAGCTTTATTTGTAATAGCCCAAACCTGGAAACAACCCAAATGTCCATCAGCAGATGATATACTGTGACATATTTGTACATGGACTCTTAGTCAGCAATAGAAAGGAATGAACTGTTGACACATGAACCATATGGGTGAAGCAAAAAATTATTATACTGAGTGAAAGAAGCCAGACAAGAAAGGGTCCATGCTGTATGATTCAGTATATAGTTTTTTCTATTTTTAAATGCACACTAATCTGTCGTGACAGAAAACACATCAGTGGTTGCCTAGCGAGGGGTGGAAGAAAGAATAGGTACAAGGTCATCTTTGGTGGCTGAGGAAAGGTTTGTAATCCTTATCATGGAGATGGATTCATGGGTATACACATATGTCAAAACTGATCAAACGATACATTTTAAACATGTGCCGTTTCATGTACTTCAATTAGAGCTCAACAAAGCTGAAAAGATATTTTAAAAAATGCCAAGTCCTGGGCTTGATCCCAAAGCTTGGAGATGGGAGAACTGAGAGGGGAGCTGGGAGTGCAGTTTCACAAGCTTCTCAAATGATTTCTGTCAAGTGTGAGACCTGCTGAAGAACCCCCCAGATGTGATCAGGTGGGACGAGTCTAATTTTCAAGGTGGATAAAGGAAGGTGTGTTTGTACTTGAAGGTAAAACCTGAGCAGTTTTAACACTCCGACGGAAGCACGTGCACTGTCCAGCCGTCCTTTCGCTAGGCGCTCTGCTGTGTGTGATCTGCCTGACTTAGCCCAGCGGGGAGGTGCCAAAATGGCATAGGTGACTCTCAGGGCAGCTGAAAGCTACAGTGTAGGTCCAATCTCCTCTCCACCACTTCCTAGCTGAGCGACCTCTTGTATGTGTCTCTCTGTATCAATGATCTACGGCCCTGTATCCAAGGCACTCCAAGACATTGAAGCTTAAAACAATCGCAATCATTTATTTTGCTCATAATTTGGCAATTTGGGCAGGGCTCAGTGGGGACAGCTAGTTTCTGCTCCATGTAGGATCAGTAGGGACACTCCTTGGGTGTCCACTGAGGCTGATGGGTCCACTTCCAAGCTGCCTAGATGCCAGCTGTCACCTGGGAGCTGGCACAGTGGTAGGCCAAGGCCTCTGTCTCTCTTCACACAGACCTTTCCATGGGCTGCCCTTTCCATGGGCTCCCCTACAGAATGATGTCTGGTCCCAAGCGTGAGTGTTAATGAGATCCAGGCAGAAGTGGTATCTCCTCTAACAATCTAGCCTCGGAAGTCACAAAATGTCACCTTGCCCAGCTGACCTACTTCATCCTTTAACTCCTTCCCTTTTGTTCACACTCTTCCAGCCACACTGGTCTTCCTGTTCCTAGAAAACTCTATGTGTGTCTCTGTTCCAGAGTGTTTGCCCCTGCTGTTTCCTCTGCCTGAACCAGTTTTCCTTGCCCCACAGATTCGCACAAGACGGCCCACTTCTCATCATTCAGGTCTCAGCCGAATGTCATGGCATCAGAGAGGCTTTCATTCTGATCCACTTCCCTTCCCAGTCCCGCAACACTTACCACCCCCGTTTCAATAAAACTTTCTGCCATGACGGAAATATTCTTTACCTGTGCTGTTCAATGTGGTAGCCACTGTCCATGAGATTCCTGAGCATTTGAAATGTGTCAAATGTGGCTGCAGAACTGGATTTTCACTTTTATTTAATATTAATAAACTTAAAAAATTACATGTAAACAGCTACATATTATTAGTTGCTACCACATTGGTGATCTTAGTTCTATCCCATTATTCCATCATATTTTGTTCATAGCAGTAAACACTATTCAAAATTATTTCTTTTTATGTTTTAAACTTTTTATTATGAAAAATTCAACTCTATAGAAAATTTCAAGAATAGTAGAATTAACCCTTCCCCTTCCGTTATTGTATTTATTTCCGAATGATTCTTTTTTATGTCTTCTATCTGCATTTTTATGTTTCCTATCTCTTTGTTCAAGTTCTCCCTGAGATCACTGAGCATCCTTATAACCAGTGTTTGGAACTCTGCTTCTGGTAGATTGCTTGTCTCCATTTTGTTTGGTTCTTTTTCTGGAGCTTTGTTCTGTTCTTTTATTTGGGACATGTTTCTTTATCTCCTCAGTTTGGCTGCCTCCCTGTGTTTGTTTCTATGTACTAGGTAGGGCTGCCATGTCTCCTGGTCTTAGTAGAGTGGCCTTACGTAGTAGGTATGCTGTGGGGCTCAGTGGTGCAGTCTTTCTGGTCACGTGAGACACACACTCCAGGGGTGTCCCTTGTGTGGGTTATGTATGACCTTCTCTTGTAGTTGAGCCTTGGTTGCTGTTTGCACATCGATGGGAAGGACTGATCCTCAGGGTCACTGATTGTGAGGACTGGCTGTGACCACCTGGAGGAGTTGTGGGGCAGGGGCTGACCTGACATAGCAGGATCTGCCTCAGCAGGGCTCTGGTGCCTGTCCAATCCACCCCTTGGGTGTGTCACTCTTGGAGGCACCTGGGTGATGCTCCAGCTCATTTTGAACCTGGCCACTGGGCATGCCAGCTCCAGGGCCACCTCAGAGGAGACCTGCTGCAGGTCAAGTTCAGCCACAGCCCGTGCCCCACCCAGAGCCACCCAGCAGGAGCCACAAAGCAATCTGTAGGTGGCTACCACCTGTGCCATGCTTGGAAGTGCCTTGAGAGGCCAAGCCACAAACCAAGGCTGGCTGTCACTAGTGCCAGGCTTAGGGATGCTTAGCCAGAGGTAGAGGACTTGCTCAAGCCAGATGCTGCTTCTCTGGGTTCTGCAAACCTTTGAGAGACCCTAGGAAAGTCTGCAGCATGAGCCAAGGCAGACAGTTTGTATGAAAAAGCCACTGGAAGGGGCTTGGGTGTGCCTGAACGTTGGGTGGGGCGTAGTTTCAGGGAATTACTAGGGTGGGGCAGAGGAAAGCTGATAGCCCTTTCGATGGAGACTCAAATATGGGGTCTGCATGCTGGGAAGTGGGAGAGCTCAGCAAAGAAACAATGCCTTCCATCAGCAACTTTGTCTGGGAGGAAGCTGAACTTCTAGTCCCCACTCTGAAGCCAGAGAACTCACGTCCCCCACCCTGTATATCCCTGTCTCCTCTCCAGCTGCTGCCCCAGTGCTGGCGCTCAGAGCTGACGATTCTGTTGGTAAGTCCATGCACGGGCCTTTTAAAAGGAGCACCTGGGACTCCAGCTGCTCTCCGTCTCACTCATCCACAATCTTTGCTGGTTTTCACAGCCAGTAGTTATGGGGACTTTTCTCCCCAGCACTGGAACCCTGGGCTGGGCACCTGATGTGGCGCTGGGACCCCTTGCTCCTTTCCTTTGGGGGGGACCTCTGCAGCCAAGATATTCCTTCCGATTTTTAATGGTCACATACAGGTGTGGGACCAGTCTGTTCCACGTCTCTGCCCTCCTAACAGTCTTGAGGTGACTTCTCTGTATTTCTGTAGTTGTGGGGCTTCAGTTCAGCAAGATTTCAGGCAATTCTCAATGATGGCTGTTTTGTAGTTTAGTTGTAATTTTGATGTGGTCGTGAGAGAAGGTAAGAACAGTGTTTCCCTACTCCTCCATCTTGACCAGAGCTTGACCTTGGCATTTTTGAAGAGCATGGGCCAGTTGTTTGGAGAAATGTCCCTTGGTATGGATTTGTTTGCTTGTTTTCTCATGATTGTATTCAGGTCATCCATTTTTAGCATGAGTGCCACTTTGTGCTGTGTCCTTCTCTGTGCATTGTATTAGGAGGCACGTGATACCAGTTTATCCTTTTATTGGGGAAACTCATTTCTCCAAGCATTCCGTTCTGAAGGTACTAATTTTTCTCCCTTGGTAATTCATAATTAACCTGTAGGGAGATTCTTTAGACTATGCAAATGTCCTATGTTCATTCAACGGTTTTAACATTCACTGGTAATTATGCCTGAATTAATTATCGTTATGGAATTGCAAAAATGAAGGTGTTTTTCTCTTCGTTTTCTTTTGTATTTATTAGTTGGCATTCTACTGTAAAGGACAGCTTTCCTTTCCTTTTTTACATCTATGCATTTGTTTGTTTGAATTAGTGTGAGCTCGTGGATTTCATTTGATATACTGTACTCCGTTACTGTCATGCTCCATTTTGATACTGTTATACAATTGGTCCGGGTCAGGCCAGTGATGGCTCCTTGAAGCTTGTGCTCTTCTGACTCGTTCCTATCAATCTTTGAGCTTTTCTTACTTTTCGGCACAATGGGATGCAGGCTTATGTTAATGTATTGGAGTGTTTGTTAGCTGCTTCTCTCCCAGTAGACGATACGCTCTTCTTGTTCCACTACGCTCCTTAGCACTTAAACCCTTAGGTATAAATTGGTCAAGAAAAGACCTAGAAATCTACTTCTAGAACTAAGATCATTGCACATGAACAGCAAAGAGAGTGTAAGTTCCAGGCATTTCTTAGCTGCCTGTCATCACAGCAGAGCGTAGCCAGTGAAGCCACACAAGTGGTGAAGAACGTGGGCCGTGGGGGTAGAGACCTCATCAGGTTTCTCTCTGGACGTCATTACTTCTTAATTGTGGAAATTGGACAAGTCACTTCTCTCTCAGTGGGACACCACTAATAGTGTCTAGTCACATGGTTACCATAAGGACTACATAAGTGCTTAGTGCCGTGCCTGGAACGTGGTAGATGGCCAATAAATAGTAGCTACCATTATTATATACACTTTCTCATTTAATCTCCCAGCAGCTCTGTGAGGTCTCTTCACCTATAGAAGAGGAAGCTGAGGTTCAGAATGATGAACTAAATTACCCACGTCACACAGCTAGATGGTTGGAAGCCCAGATAGGAACCAATAGAGAGACGTGTCCAGTTATAGTTGAGGGTGAGAAGTGACCCAGGTGAGGCAGGGCCCTTTTTCTCTTGCCTGGCTGTGCCGACCTCTTCCCCCCAACTCTCCTGCACAGTGTAGGCAGCGGGAGTCATTACTCATTCTACAGTGGGGAAATCCAAGTGCCTGGCAAAGGTGTGACAGCCATTTTTACTACGAGAGGCTCATCAGTGATACCACACACCAATTGTTGCCAGGTTGAGAAAGGAGATAGAGCAGTGGTTAAGATCTGGGGCCGAGTTAGACCTGGGTTTTCATCCTGGGAGACGTGGGTCAGTTACCTAAGCTCTCTGGGTTTTAGTTTCCTTACCTAAAAAACTTCAGGGCTTTTGCATTGGCTGTTCCCTCTGCCTGCAATGCTCTTCCCCTCTACCCACATAGTGAAGCCCTTTATCTCCCTCATGTCTGTATGCAAATCACTGAGGCCTACCTTGATCGCCTTACTTAAAAGGGAAATCCACCCTCAACACCTCATCCCCTTTTCCTTGCTCTATTTTTCGGACGGCATTTATCAGCATCTAACACTATATCATTGCCTTCTTTATTATTTTCATTGCTCATCACCTTTCTCAGCTCATTAGAATGTCATCTCCACCAGGGCGAGGGCTTGGGTCCATCTGGGTCGTTACTGTATTCCCAGTGCTGAGAAAGATGGCTGTCCACGCTGGGAGCTCAGGAACTATTTCTGGTGGTTGTCACTGTAAACCAACCCCACCACAGTGCTAAGTGAGTAGGAAACACTCAAAGCGAGGAATGTTACCAAGTCTTGCTGATTTTTAAATTCCTCTGGAATTTGATCATGGTTTTAACACCAAGTTCCTACCATCTCTAGTCCTAGTCTAAGGCTTCCAAATATGTCCAGGACTTCCTCCCTCTGTGCCTCAGAGCCTGCTTTCTGGTGTGGCCAGTGGCATCTCCTCATCTGGCAGCTTGTAGAAAGGCTGAAGCTAGGGCCCCCTCCCAGCCTGACTGAGTCACAATACATGCTGGAACAAGACCCCTGGGTGACTCTTGGGCCCGGTCAAGTTGGAGAAGGGCTGACTTGCACCACTTACCTCTTTTCTGAAATCTGTCTCTCTTCCAGATCCCCAAATCTTCATTCACTGTTCACCCCCAGCTTCTAACTTGACTTAACGCTCTTTGCAAGTTTGCTTCTCCTGGTCTGAGGGGCGTCCCATGTTCCTCTGTCCCTTCTTGAGGACACTTGTCCATCTATCTCATCTCCGCGAGGTGTCTCTTCATTGAATGGTCAGCTTCTGAGGGCAGGGCCTGCCACTTCTTATCTCCAGATCCCGCTGCCTCCACCTGCCTTAGCTTAATTAGGACCCAGCCTAGGAGCCAATTAATCTTCATGTGTGTGTCTCCTTGGTTTAGTCTAAGGATCTAAAGGTGGTTAACACAGCATCACTTCGTGAGGCCTTAGGTCTTAAACCGCATGGAAGGTAGGGCCATTCAGTCTGCCCAGGGACTCCAACTAACTTTGGTTTTATTCAATGAACACCCAGAACACTCCAGTTCCAGTCCCCAGATAAAGTATCTTGTCAGGAAAATAAATATGATTGAGACACAGTCCCTGGAAATAAGCTCACGGTCTTGTAGAGGAGACAGACCCCCACACTTGGACACCCGAACAGTAGTCTTCTTTGTAACGTCATTCGAATCTGTAGAAAATAATCTAAGTGTCCACCCAGAAGAATAAAAAAGTCTATGACACAATCGTCCTATAAAATTCTATGTAGCAGTTCTGGAAGAAAATGAAATAAATACAGAATTACTGGCAGGGAAAGAGCTCCAGGATATGAGTGAACAAAAAACATCTTGTAGAATATATGCCATTTGATACTGATTATGCCTTAAATATAAACATATTTATATTTAGAGTGTACAAAAAGGATGGGAGATTTTAGCATTATTTGTAATTTTTTTAACAAGTAGAATATATGTATTATTTGTGCAATTATAAAATCCATAATAAAAACACACTGTTATTAAATTAAAAATAAAATAACACAAAATAGGGTGAGAGCACTCAACCTGACCAGAACTGGGAGGTGGGGAGGTGTCAAGGGTTTTGGAAACCATTTGATAGAACCAAGTTCTCATGTTATGGATGATTTGACCCGGACAAGCAGATGTTAAGAGACATATTTAGAGTCCGATGGTTACTAGACAAGGTGGGTCAACAGAAGCACAGGTGCCTCGTACTTAATGTGGAGTGGTTCCCGGGTGGAGGATGAGCCAGGAGAGTACCCTCCACCCCCACCGGGTGAGATGTGGCCGTCCCCACCTGTCCCCACAAGCCTGAGTCTGATCTGCATTAATCCTTTTTTAAATGAAGGCTTTGTCCCCTGTTCCAAGACTCCCTGCCCTGAGATGATGGAGACCTGGCAGTTTCCTCTTTCCCTGAGGCCAAGCTCCTCGCCCTGGTTCCCTTTTATCGGCTTCCGACCAGCTTAGATCTTTGGCCCTGACTTTACAAGAGGAATTCTACAAATTAATCCACCCCACCCCAATATTATGAGCTATAGAGCCGAGAGATCTAGACGATTAGCTCCTTCTTCCAAGTTCTCAGCCGCCCCATAAGCCCCAACCCCGTGACCACACACGCAGGCCAGACCAGGCTCCTTGGCACAGGTCTGACCACGCATTACCTCTGGGGAGCCAGGGTCCTTTATTTTGTGTGATTCTTGCACACTCCAAAGAAATGGCAAAGAATGCATTGGGAAGGTGAGCCGAGCACATTAAATTAAACATTAGCAACAACAAAAGATTTGATTTCAAAAATGTCTATATACTAATTTCAAAAGATGATAGAGCTGAAAATGGTTTCCTTGGCAGTGAACATCTGGAAGTGATCAAGCTAGAACAAGATGAGTAGGACACACCTTGCAAGTGCTCGCTCTGCGCAATGAATGTTGGGGCAGGAGGCTTGAAAGCAGTGAAGCACGGTCTCCAACTGTGTCCTGTGTACACGCTGAAATGAATTGAATGGAAGGCTTCAGTGGTTCTCAAAACAAGGGCATCTAGACTGGAAGAGATGATGAAACATCTGAGCTTCATAAAGTCTGAACATATAAATCAATTGTGCGTTACACATTCATTACCGAGAGGGCAGTAGACATGGAAGAACCAGATTTGGGAGCAGCATCTCTAATTTTGTTTGGTACAGTTTGCCAAGCATAATAGATTAGGAGCCTGTCTGAGTGTACCCAAGTAATTGCAGTTAATTGTTTATGCAAATCAGATGATCTATCAGCAACAAGCGTAATTAATTAAATGCAGACACACAAGTCAGATTGAGAAGGAAGAAGGCGGGCTGGACTCATTTCAAAATTAAGACAGTGTTGTTTTATTTTATTGTGAAAAGCCACAGAAAGAACGCACCTAATAAGAGCAGCTCAGACGGAACATTCCATCAGGATATGGTAGGGACTGTTTACTGGGACTTCCTGGGACCCTGCCAGAGCCTGAGCCTCGCAGTGCTGGAGAGGGAGGAAGAGGGGAGAGAAGTTGTCTTAGCGAGAGCAGAGCTGGTCTTCACCACAGCACAGCCGAGGGGAGGGAAGGCAGGTGGAGAACAGGCCTAGTGTGATTTGAAAATCAAGTGGAAATCAAGTTACGTCATTTCCAAGTGGAAGGCCTAACGATATCTGATCTTTATCTGGGAGACCTGAAATCCCATTAGGCAGGACAGAGGGAATGGATGATTTCTAAAGACAATCTTTCCCACGTTCCTGCCATTCATGAGCAATTTCACAATTTCTGGAATATTCAAGTGTCACGTGTCCTACCGTTTGCTTTATATTTTTCCTTTAAGTTGGCAAAGTGGCTTCCAGAAGCCTGCCCACCCAGCGAGGGCCCGTGTGGATGTGCTGCCATTGTTTGTTTTTTGTTGGTTTTTTTGTTTTTGTTTTTTTTAACAAACCACAGAAAGATTCAATGCCCCAATTTCTCATTTGCCAGTTTTAAAACACCCTCTTCCCTTTTCAGCCCAAGCATCCTGATTACCTACAGTCACTCATTTTACTAACATTGTCACCTCTGTGGTCCTCCTCCTCCATAGCTGAAACTCAGCTCAGCTCTCCCACCAGAGGCAGAGGGGAAATTGCTGGCAGGAAAGGGGCCACGGGGATAGTGTACACTTCAAAATACACACCTTGTGGATGCCCGGGCAGGTTTCCACGTAGGTTGATACAGGCTTGAAAACAGGCAGCCCAGTCCGAGCAGATGGAGGCAGGAAGAAGCTGAAATGTGTAGGAGCAGGGGGTGAAATGTCAAGGACGACAGGGGGATAAAGACCCCTTTTGACACCCATTTCCATCTGTCGCATCCACTCCCAACCTTACAACTTCTTCCCCAGTCCCAGAATGAGTTCGGGCCTGGAACCCACCTCTGCCTCAGGAACAAAAGGGAGGGATGGTAGAGCTATGACCAAAATGAAAGGACTTAATTCAATCGTGTCACCGGATAGAAAGGCAGCTTCATGACTCAAGCCCAGGTGATGACACAACAGAATCTAAGAGTTCTTGACACCTTGATTGGCTGCTTATTTGTTTTAACAAGAGTTCCTTTCTAAAACCAGTGTCTCTGGTTCATCCTCGCTGGAATCTGCCTGAGGCAGGACAACTGCTACTACTCCCCACTCTAAATGGTGGCCAGTTATTGAGAGCCTGGAATGAGCCAGTCACACACTCAGGTGGGTCTGAGTTTAACCTTGCCCAGTGCTTTTGAGTGTGGGTTCTACACCCACCATCTTCTGCGTTATGGAGACCTGAAGGTGATCAGGGCTTTTTTTGTTGTTGCTAATCATTTTGTTCATTTAAAGGTTTAAAGTCATGTCTCTCTGCCCATGTGCAAATGATCCAGTAGACTTGTGTTGCTTCTAACCACAGGGTCCCACAGGGCCCCTCAGAACAAACCACCGCTCTTAGAGGATGTTCTTGGCTATTAAACTCAGTGTACATAAACAGGCATAGTGTAGAAGGTAAATAAATAGAAACCTTGGGGAGAAAATGTTCTCATTCTGAAATTCCACTTCTGCCACTAACCAGGTTATGACTTTGAACAAATAATAGTAACTATTAAAACTTGAGCATTTATTATGCGTGAGATGCTTTCTGAGCATCACCTCAGTTTATTCTCAGAAGAACCTACGAAGTAGATATTATTATTAGCCCCAATTTATAAACAAGAAAACTGAGACAGGAACCCAAGGTGACACAGCTATAAGTAGTAGAACCAACATTAGTTTTAACATGGTCAGTTATTTTTAGGATGATACACCATCCTGGTTTGCCTGGGACTGAGGGGTTTCCTGGGACGTTGAACTTTCAGTGCTAAAGTCAGGAATGTTCTGAGCGAACTGGGGTGAGCTGGCCACCTTACTTATTTTCTGAGTATCTTTTACCACAGACACTTTGTTCATGGATAGATACTTTGTTTATATCATTTTATTAACCACAGCGTTGGGTTTTCTTCATCGAATCCAGTTCTCACCCTCATATTTTGTAAGTCTCAGCTTGGCTAGGTGTAGATTTGAGGTGCTAAGTTTAGTGTGTATAGCTGTTTTTCTACTGGTCGTATTTGTCAGGAATTGCATTTACAGATGATTTGTAATGATTTCTTGGCTAATGCATGATGAAACCATGTGCAATTCTCATCGGCAATTCCAGGATTTTATTGTTCGTCCTATTACTAATCTGATTCTTCCATAAACCTGTCAAGACTTTACCTACTAACTGGCCCCATCATTGACAGGGCAAAGAACAAATAGCACAGTCAAGACAGTGTATATAGTTAAACTCGCCTGTGGTCAAAGCAGTGGATCAAAACGGTGGCGATGAAGTCTGGCTTTGTAAGAAGAAAACCTCCATACCTTTAAAATGTTTTATTCTTGTATCATTCAACAAATATGGATTTCCCACTTTGTGCCTGGTACCTCGTAAGGTGGGAGGATCCAGTGGGTAGCAACGTGGTCCTTACCCTCATAGTCCAGAAGAGTACGTTTTTAGCAGTTAATCATATAATTAATGATGTGATTTCAGTGGTGATTCAGACGACACCGGAGAAGGATGGGGACTTCCCGGGCACGTGGGTGGGGCACTTGGCATAGCCAGGTGACAACTCCAAGAAACTGCAAAGATGAAATCATTACTCTGCGCCTCAGTCAGGGATGGGGTCTTCAACTACAATATTCTGGGCGCCACTGCCCTTGGTCAAGGTGAGGACACAATGGGACACCGCCCTTCTCCATGTAGTTCTTCCAAGGATCGTGATGAGGGTGGAGGAGATCTAGAGTTGCTGAGGAAGGGAGCCAGGGAGGCCTGAGGTGTGGCATGAGTCATGGCTGAGAACTTCAATGCCATTTGACATTATCACTAGTTAGAAAAGTGTGGCTGCCCTGAAGGCCCCTGGGAAATGACCCTTGTGTCATCATACCTGGGGCAGCAAACCACCACTTGGGTATGTACTTGTGTATATTTAGGCACTAGACATTTTTTTTTTTAAACTTTTGTTTATTTAAGTGTGTTTCTCCAGGATCCATCAGCTCCAAGTCAAGTAGTTATTTCAATCTAGTTGTGGAGGGCACAGCTCACATGTGGGGATCGAACCGGCAACCTTGTTAAGAGCACCGTGTTCTAACCAACTGAGCTAACTGGCTGCCCCAAGGCACTAGACATTTTTATTTTATCCTCGCAACAATCCTTCCAGGTAGCATGATTACCACTGCTTTGCACATGAGGTTCAGAGAAGGGATGCAGAAAAGTCACCTTGCTAGACAACAATAAAACCACATACTAGAAAAAGCATAAACATTGGATCATTCATCTTTGACACCCTCAAACATTGAGAGCTCCAGTGTTTCTAAGGTGGGGAAAATAATCCCTTTATGTTAGGGCTGTTCCAGTGATCCAATGGAAAACAAAATGAGGTCATGTATGTCCACCCCTAATAGGGTGTAAAGCACAAGTAAGCAGCCCAGGAAAGACAGGCTTCCTGTTTGCTCTCATGTCTCCTCTGTACCTCAGTTGCCTCGCTAGTATTGTCTTAATCTTGTGAGTGGTTTTTCTTGGAGCTGTAGGTGGATACAAAATAGAAGGGAGACGCTGAGCTGTGACTGTTGATGGAGCGAGCAAGCTGCAATCTGTCTGGGTGGTCTGGGGAGGCACAGAAAGTGGGCATCTCCCAGAGCCTCGTGCTCAGTACTCATCGCTGGGCTAAGCCTTCAGGATGCATGAATCAGGAGGGAGTACTCACTGGGGGCTGGCTGGTCAGGAAAGGCTCCCCAAGGAGGTGAGAGAGGACTCGGGACAGTAGCTCATTTCCGTGACAACCTGCTCTAACAGGAGCCAACATGGGATTTTTAAGGCACGCTAGGAAAATGTACACATGTGACATCTTGCTGAGTATCTTCCCTTGGACGATTTTTTTCAAAGCTGAACAGTAATAATATGAGAAAATAGTTCTTAATATTAAGACATTGTACACACACACACACACACACACACACACACACACTCCCCATATCCCCAAACAAAACCAAATCAAAACCAAAACTAGTCTTTGGAGTCAGACCAACTTAGATTTGGATCCTGGCTTCTTTAGGTCCTAGATGTGGGACTTCAGACAACTCCCATAACGTCCCTAGCCTCGGTTTCCTTCTTTATAGAATGGGACTAATAATACCCACTTTGCAGGGCTATAGGACTGAGTGAGCTAACACACATAAAACACATAGCTCACACACTGCACATGATAAACATTCATTATTTTATGTTTAATATTTTGAGCATTTTACCTGACACGGGAACATGAGTTCAGCATTCTCTGGGTAAAAGACCTTCCTAAACTCATTGGACCACCTAGGTCCAACATTTATAAACTTGGCTAGTCGTGTTTTATTTTAACTCCCTCCCCATTCCCCAACCCTGGTATGTATATGAATTTTTATTGAGATGTTATTGACATATAACACTATATGCGTTTTAAATGTACAACATAATGATTTGATGTATGTATACACTGCAAAATTATCACCACAATAAGTCTAGCACCCATCACAAACTTCAGACATTTTATCGACAGATATTAGAAGTTATTTTTGAGTCAACGTCTTCGTTCTTTCTTTGTCAGGGGAAATAATCCAGATTCCTTTTTGTGGATGAAGTTTACTAAGGTAAAATGAACCCTTTTTGGAGTATAGTTCTGAGTTCTGACAAACCCAAATTCTTTTGTCAATTCTTCAACATTCCTTTCTCAACTTTTAAAAATGTACATTCCAGCACTGATGAGATGAATGAATGTACAAAGCATTTTGCTGTCTGTCTTGACCTCAGCATAGAAGAAGAGGACGTCGCCTCTCTCAGTGGTCTCCTCAACCACAGTTTATTATGACTTGGAAACCCATCACGTTTCATTGGCTAGAACGCAAGCCACCCAGGAATAGATTTATTAGCATCACGTATTGTTTAGAGCAACTGAGTTCATGTTGATGCTTTTATTTCAAACGGCCATAATAAAAGGTTTCTAAGAAGCCTGATTATCATCGGGCTCATTAATAACACACCCTAAGCACGGCCCTATTGGGACCGTGATCAATTCAACTAAAAATAACTTTGTTAATTAAAAAGAGATGTTTTTCGGGTAACTGCTGTACGCTCAACAACACAGAAACAAAGAACGGAACGAAAAACAAGTGCAGATGCCAGGAATAATACCGCGTCCTTCTTGGGTCCTCGGTGACGAGGAGTCTGAGAAACACGCCAGCAAGGCTGCCCTCTATTGTTTCCCTGTTACTCTGTCATCTCTTTGTCTCTGTGTTTACAGTTTTGAAGGATGGCGCAGGACGCCTTTGGGCCGCTCCGTAATCTGGATGTGTGTAAGAGCATGGCTCAGAGCCCCTTCTTTTTAAAGCCTTCTAGGAAAGGAGACAATTTTGCTTATGGCTGTGCTTGCCCAGGGGCTATCAAAACCAAATGTGGTATTCCATCACAACTAGCTCTGAACAGTCGAAGTTGTTAAAGAACCATGAATTTGAGTAACTCCTACCTGAGACCCTTACAGGACCTAACCAGAAACTCTTTCCTAACCAATAATCGTATCTCACCAACAGTGTATAGACTATGGGATCATTCCAGTGTATCCAGGGGGCCAGTTGTCTGTTTTCAATTTAATGTTTTAAAAATTATTTCTGTGTTTTCAGTTGCAGTTGACACTCAGTAATATTTTATAGTAGTTTCCGGTGTACAGCATAGTGGTCAGCCATTTATATAATGTATGCAGTGATCCCCCGTTAGGCCAGAAGCCACCTGGCACTAGACATAGTTGTTGCGACATTACTGACTATGTTCCCTATGCCCTACTTGACGTCCCCGTGACTATTTGTACTTCTTAATCCCTTCACCTTTTTCACCCACCTCCCCAGCCCCCGCTCCCAGAGAGGTAGTTTTCAAGGCTTAATTAGCACCACAGCCAGGAAGGCTTCCTCTCTTCAGCACTTAAATTTCCCTGACTTTCTCCTCCTTGGAGAATTACTCAGTAAATGTCTTCACTGGCACCGGCTCCCTTGCTCAGCAAGTAAATAGACTCATTTTTGTTTGTTTGTTTATTGTTTGATGTTGGTTTTCATCTCTGGTGGTCTTTGTTCTACTCTTCGGCATAAAGAATAGAGGTTCCCTGACAGTGCCTCAACCCTCCTCACTCACGGATACCCCCCGATTTCTGACATAAGAAAATGGGAGCCCTTGTATGCTCTGCTTTGGTCTTCCTGCACTGTGGGTGGGTCCTGCAGCAGGGAGCCAGCTCTGCGTGTGTGATTATGTTCCTTGCATCCTCGCTGAGTTTACTTTGTTTAATTGGGGTTGTCCAAGTACCACACTGTTGGCTTGTTCTGTCCCTCTGGTCAGCCGTCTCCTGCGAGACTTGGTCTTAACTCGAGAGGCTTTTCAGCAGCACTTTCAGTCTTGTTTTGTTGCGTGTTTATTTGTCTGTGATTTGTCTGGAGAAGAGAAGCAAATACCGTCTTTCCTTGAGCTTATTTAAGTCTGTCTTTTGGCGAAGGAAGGACTCCTTTCTATGTTTTTGTTAAACAGAGGGACGGCCAAGTTCAAAAACAGTTAATACATTCCCCTCCCACCCAACATAAACGGTTTCAATTCTACAGTGGTCAGTCTTTCAGTTGACTGTGAACTTTGTTCTTCTGTCACACTCTGGGATGTGTAATCAAGAGAGGAGAAAACTAATGAATCTGATCAGACGGTCTCAAATCTACGGGAGCCCTTAAGTTAATTGGTTTATAGAAACTTAAAAGCACTTACATAAATTTCAAATAAGAGAGCTCCAGAATCTCCAAAAGCAAAACAACTTAACTGCTAATGCTTTAAATATTTTAGTTCTTGTAAGGAATATTTTCCTGTTGAAACTGCAGCTCTGGAAAAGAAAGGCTTAGCTGTGAGCTGATGGTCTTGGTTACTAGGTTACACGCTAAGATGGAATGCAGTCCATTTAGTGCTTTTAAACAGTTTAAAGTGTTAATTGTTACATAATGTAAAACAGGAGAAATATTTATAATCAAGGTGAATTTTGAAAATTAGCCTATTTTGATAACGACTTCTCTCTGATTTTATCACAGTATAAACATAATGTTAGCATAATGTTCTAGTTCATGCTTGAAAGCTTATTTAATCATAATTTTCTACATTTCCTATACCTGTCTTAAGCTAATATTGTTTTCATAAATGTTTAAAATTACACATGTGTAACCATATATGTTCAATTAGATTGAATTATAGTAACCAATGTCTTCATAAAAAGGGTTGAGTTTTGTAACTTCAGTCATGCCACAAATTACACAAGCTACAGAATCACTCTACATAAACTATTGATGGGGATTCTAAAAGGGTGTTTTTCTGATATTTTTAATATCATTAATGGTTGTATTATTTTTGAAGGATAACTTGAGTTTAATTTCTAAGATCTCTAATGGACGTGGGAACCTTTAGAGTCAGCCGTGAATAGTTTTTGTTTCCAACTCCTAAAGCAGAGAGGAAATATGTGCAGAGTCATAACCATCACACCAGATGAAATTGTCTAACAGGTGTCTGCTGGTCAAGTTCAGTGGTGAAAGCCTCACTCACTGGGTCACTCGCAGTGGCACTGGACAATCCAATCACTCTGGCTTATTTACTGACCCAACAAGGGAGCTTTTGTACACTGACTCACACCTCCTGTGGCATGTGGATTAATGTTTCAGGATAAGTCAAGAGGTTCCTATTTAAAATTTAAGAACAAGGAATTCCTTGTCCAAGGTGGGACGAGCCGACCAGTAGACTCTTTCCTCGTGCCTTGTCTATAGAAGAGCCTGCTGAAGGGGCATGTTGGGCCCAGTCGTAGCTGTGGTCAAGCATGTTATGAATAAGGTCTGAAATGCTGTTGCACAGACACCCTCTTGTTGGTTCATAGATCAGATGATTCTATTTCCAAAGGAGACTTAAGTGACTTACACACAGCAGCATCTGTGAGAATGACACTGAAACCAAGATGGCGGTGTGGACCTCAAAACCCGATAATTCTCCTGTCTTTAATATTCTCATCCATCATTTCGGGTAGAGGGAAAACAATTTTGAGAAAAAATTCCACTTACGGTAGCATTTGCCTAGGCAGTCACAAATCTACATGCTGTGTCATTACAATTGGCTCTCGGCAGTGAAAGCTGATGAATTTTGAGTGACCCCGGTGTCTCAGATCCTTAGTGGACATACCTAGAGAGATTTTTGACTGATGATAATAGGACTGGCATTAGCCAACTGCGTTCAGACCTGTGGCCTAACCCTGTCCCATCCACAGGGCTAGTCTTCAATGCTAAATTGGACTAACCACCGGAGCTCCCCGTTTCTAGAACTTACAAAGCCCTGGGGTTTTCCCTACAGAGAATTCTGGCTAACTTAAACAAAAAAAGAGATGTATTAGAAGGACCGGGGGAGCTTGCAGAATTGAATGAGAAGCTGAAAAACCAGATTCTGTAAAGGGTGAGAATCAGGGTACCTCTGAAGATCAAGGACACAGCAAGAAGTAGGCAATCGCTTACGGAGATGCTAATAGTTCTTAGGCTTTAACCCTTCCTGTCTTTGTGGTTTGGCATCAGCCTCAAGATGAATCCATCTTTGGTTTCATTTGGGGAATATTGCAGAATTCCAGCCTCAGCACTGAAGGCTTGATTCTCTTCAGGTGACTCTCTTTACTTTGCTTAGCCTCAGTTTCCTCACCTGTTAAATGGGACACCTCATGGGGTTTGGGGAAAATAGTTCTGAAAAGCAAAAGCCACTATAGTGGCGTGGATATAAACAAAACCATCAGGGCCACATAAATCTGGATTCAAATCCTGATTTAAATGTATATTAGCTATGTGTCTATGCAGTTTATTACACTTTGGTTTCCTCACCTGTAAAGTGGGGATAATAAAAATATTTATTTACCATATTGTAATTAACCCTGTGTCTAGCCCATAATAATTGTGCAATAATGGAAGCCATGCAAGGAAAAGAGACAGTGGATACGATAATGACATTGTGAAGTCACTATTATCAATCATGTCTTCTTGGGGGTGGATGGTAAAACCACACATCCTCCCACATATAATCAAATAGGACAGTTATGAGAAATGTCGGTTTTACAGTAAACTCTTCACATATGAGAAAGGAAGCCCCTGGTAGGAATGGCGATGCCGGATCTTGCCTCTGTGTAATCAACAAGGCTCTGCCTGCTCCAGGCTCATGTCTCTTCTGGAGCCTGAAGTGTCCCTGGCACATCTTTTATAAAAGTCAGCCTTGCTTTCTTCCTGTTGCAAATTGCATGCACATTTCTGCTCCCTGCAACCAGCCTCCATTTCTCAACCAGTCTTCTCCAGCCTCCCCTTCCCCCTCCCCTAATGAGAACGAGTTGACTTATAATTAAGGTCATATTTTATCTGCAGGGAAGGGCAGTGGCTGGCGAGGCTGGGGTGCCGCAGCTCCGCTCGGCGTTCCTCTGGTGGGTTACCCGTGTGCTGGTGACCGTCAGTTATTCTGGGCTAGAGATAGAAGAATGGGTTGAAATTAAGAACCGGATTTATAGCTTGTAAATAGTCCTTGTGGCAAGATTTTCCTTCTCTGCTCACAGCCTCTCTTCCAGTTAAGACCTCATTTATGAATCCCTTTCCAGGAGCATTATTCTCAGAATAGAAAACAAGACTTTCTAGCATTGCAAGCTTCTTCTGCTGAGAAGTCCGTAAGTGGCCCCATAGGTCTTTGATGGGCACCCATTCCACCCTCGGGGATGGGAAAGCTCGTGGAAGCCTGGCTGCCCAGGTTCCCCCAAGATGTTGCTCACTCACCTCTCACTCTTTCTTTTCTTGGCTCAGAGCAAGGAAGTTTCTGACCCCGTCCTATTATTTTTAATCTATCTCTTAATATAATAGCCCCTGCAAAAAGACAGGCAGTTTTCCCAGACACCCTGGCTGTTATGGTGATGGAAGAGCTGGTTTGGAAAAATGTGAACTCCCTCCAAACCGCTGAAGTCAATCTAGGCTATTGGAGGGACACTGAGAAGCCTGGCTGACTTTGCCTGTTTTCAACTTGCACTTGCTTCCCAGACTCAGACAACTGTGCAAAGAGAAATGAGCAGAAGTCACCGGAGAGATCCCCTCTGGGAAAGGAAGTTTCTTATTAGAAGCAGAGGAAAGACCAATCCATGTCCAGACAGCTTTCTGGTTCACGGGCTCTGAGGCTTGTCGACGGGCAAACTGGACCAATGTAGCAGGGGGGGACCCCCAAGTTCACTTTGTCTAATTCACACAGCCGCTGTGCCGTTGGCACAATGACTCACCCCTAAGCCAGTGCCCCAAGGGTCCAGCGTGGGGGACATTCCGTCCCCGCCTACTTGTTACGGACAGGATCACACAAGTCCCTCACCTTCTGCCCTCCCCTCCCCCCAATGTCAAACCAAAATGTTTTAGATTAACATCAGGGTTTTAAATGTGAATGGCATGTCAGCAAGCCCCGTAGACAACATTGTTTAGTCTCCTAACGTCGGACGTTTGTAGTGACTGCACATTGTACCAGCACCTTCCTCCGAGTGACACTGACATCGCTCTGCTCGAAGAAGTTAATTTTCCCATCATGGACTGATTCATTGGGCAGAAACCACAAGTTCACATGCCAAGGCGTGGGCTGAACTCTGTGACCCCTCCACTGCGAAACTGAAAGTATATCCTTGTGTTTTCTTGCAAACAGCACTGGGACGCAGTTAGCTTTTATTTAGTTAAAGTTTCATTTTTCCTTTTCATGGCAACATGACATTTCATGACACAGGACTACAGTTTGCTCTTTTTGTAGCCTTCTCATGTTGGAATTTGCCTATTATTACGGCCAATATTTATTGAGCTCATAAATGTGTTGAACTGTGCTGGGCAGTTTCCATAGGCTATCTTATTTCATTTTAGAGCAACTTATTGGAGTAGGTGGTATGGCACTCATTGAACCAAAGAAGAAATGGAAATCCAGAGAGATCAGGTCACTGTCCAACTCACAGATGAGTTCAGAAAAGATTGGCTAGCAAAAGCAAATTCCAGCAAATCACGTATAGGCAGATCAAATGTTATTTCTACTCTTCTTTCCTCCACCACGACCCCTCTTCATCTCTTTTCTGGCAAAGTCTCTGAGCAGGTTGCTCAGGAGAAAGTGTCTTGAGGCTTGAGGTATCTGGACAGAATGGAGGTCACGCTGATTCTTCAGGGTTGGTTCTGCCGGCTGGGACTCAGGCTTCCACACAGCAGGCGTGTGACTTGCTCTTTATCATCTGCCTTGAGTTCAAAAGAGAGAGATGGCCAAGCATGCCCAATACCAGGGAAAAATGAATGGGCTTCCACAACGTGAACCCACCCACCAGGCCTTCCGCTGATTATTGAAGCCCCGCCTCGACCAAATGCTGCTCTTTGAAGCCTGCAAACTTTCCCTCATTACTCACCCCTTCTGATTTCCAGCCAACTTTCCACCATGGAAGTGCCGAAGGCCCTGAAGAAAAGTGCCTTCTTATTTTCGGGGAGGAAGTGTCCCGGAGAGCTGTGAAAACGCCTCTCAGGAGATCCCCCTGCTGGCTTTTCAGATCCACCAGCTTGAATCCTTGGGGAAACATCCAAAAATTCTAGGCTCTTCTCCAAATGGAAACTGAATCCTGAATCTTTGCAACCGTGTCCACATGCATTTCAGACCGCTCACTGTGAATTCGGTTGTCTTGTGGTGTGAAGTCTCGGACGGAGGGTCCATCATAATACTTTGGTAGAATATGAGATTTCATGCTTTCAGATTACAATTTCCACAGCACTTCTACCTCCCAGATGCCCCTGGCTTTCAACAAGTCTTTGTAAAAACTCTTCCGCAGAATCAGCAACATTAGATCACTGGTTCAACCGCCTGAATCAATTAAGTCACTTTATGTCCAAAACCCAACTCAAACTGGCTTTTACAACAAAGAGGAGTTATTGACTCAGGAAGCTGGAAGGTCCAGAAGCAGTTGGCATCAGGTGAGGCTTGATCCAGGTGCTCACAGCATCTCCTCCAGCCTCAGTTTAGCTACATTTCTTGGCTCTGTATTTCAAGATGTCAGCTTCATCTTTAAGTCCCACACGGTGGCCTCTGGCAGTTGCAGGCTTCTCACCTTCTACAACTACAAATCCAGTACCACACTATCCAGTAGAAAAAAGAGAGATTCTTTTAGTTGTTCTCAGGGAAGAGAGAGTCTCACATCCTGGAAACCCACAGACAATGTCTCCTCTCACCTCTGTTGTGTTCACTGTGTTTTGTGACCGTCGTGAAACCAATGCTTGTGATCAAAAAGAGGGTACGCAATCAGTCACTGGCTTAAGGCAACGAGAGCCCCCACTGGAGCGGAGCTGGGGCCTGGTGGCTGAGGAGGCGGAGGGGTAGATCGCCAAGGGAAATGCAGGGCAGTGTTTCCAGGAAGAAAAGAGAGAGGACTGATGGGAAGGCAAATGACAAATGCCCAGAGGAGGCACCCTCATGCTGTCACTGTCTGGATGGAACAGCAGAGGAGGGAAGGGAATTGTCCAGGGTTTCGACGTCATTCAGTGACTTCCTGCTGCTCTGGGGACAGACAGAAGTCTTGATCTCAGCCTCGAAGGAAGGCCCTGTGTGACCTGCGCCTCCAGCCTCCTCTGAACCCCTCCCTCAGATCCCGCAGCCTCCGTGCTGCAGCCATACTGACCTTCTCAGTTCCTTGGATTCTCTGGTCTCTTTCCTCTGTCTTCCCTCTTCACCTCATTAACTCTTGCTCAAGTCTCAACCCCAGGGTCACAGCCGCAAGGCTTCCTAACAAGGCAGCCTCCTCAGGTACGTGTGTTCGCAGCCCTCCCTTCTCCTTCACTGCACCCGTCAAGTCTGTGCCCCCTGCCCCCACTGGACGAGTCTATTCATTCGTTCCTTCGAGTAAATGCTAAGCAAACACCTCCTGTGTGTCAGGCCCCGTTCTGGCTGCTGGGAATAGAGTCAGAACTGAGAAAGCCTTTGTGTTTCTGCGGCGTGATGTCCCACATTACGTGGCTCCAACGGCAAAGCAGGGAGGACGAGGGCAACTTCCAGTGTAGACACCAAAGGGCCAAAACCAGAGTCATTTATGGACGTTTACCTTTGACATTCAGCTGATAGGGATTCTGGGCGCTGTTACCAGACCTGGAAGTTGTTTTGTTCTGGGCTTTATTAAAAATGCATGGTCCTGAGGCCAGGCCTTTTGTGCAACAGGTTGCACTCAGGTTCAGCTGTCTCCGTCCCCTCCCTCAGCACCCAGAGCCAGTGTCATTCACAAGCCGCCTCTCCTTAGCAGCTCCCGAATGCCCTCCTGTCAGCCCACCCCATGTACTGCGCCCACAGAAGCCTCCCCAGCTCTCTCCTAGGACCTGGACATGTTCTCTGAGCTCCTGGAGAGCAGGAACTTATCCTATTCATCTGAATTCCCAGCACTCTGCCAGGGCTCCGGTGTAGCTGGTGCCCCATAAACAGTAGTTCAGTGAGCCAGCGGCGGTCCTGCCTCCCTCTGCTCCCCCATCTGGTCCACTGTCCACACTGACGTGGAGTGATGCCTCCTAAGCGACAGGGCCACCTGGTGAAAGAGATGTCGAGGCTGCTTCTCAGCAGAGGAAACGCAGGCCCAGGAGGTGAGGACTGAGATCACAGATGTAAGGAAACGCCATGTAAAAGCCAGGACGTGCCCGGGTCTGTCTGGTGCCACGTTCAGCGTCTTTTTACTCCCACTGTGACTCACAGAGGTCCTGAATTTGGGCAGAGGGCTCCACGCTGGAGCATCAGGAACCCTCTGGATTCCTTGCAAAATGTGGGTCTTTGTGCACTAAAGACATCACGGGTTTCATCAGATTTTCAAAGCTATCCGGGACCAAAAACCATTAAGAGTAACTGGCCTGGGGATATTTTCTTTCTTTCTTTTCCTTTTGACTGACACAAATGCTGACACACCACTGCCCCACACCAAATCGTCTTAATAGTGGGTTTCCCGCTGAGCAGGGGCCTCTCTCTTCCTGGGGCACCACCCCGGCCGACCGCCATGGGCATCCACTGCCAGTCCAAACAGCGTCTGCTGCCTCCGTCACATTCCTGGAGAATCTGAATGTTAGAAGGAGTTGAGGATACAATGAGGTGAGTTTCCAGACAAGATAAATACAGACAGTCATACAATCCTTCCTCAAAGAATAGGCTACTGTTGGAATCTCCATGCTAAAAAAATTTCCGAATTATAGGGGCACGCCCAGTTGGAATTCTGGTTTTCACAGTCTCTTTGCTTGTCAAACTTAATATCAAGGAAAATAAGCTAATTTGATTTGGCAAAGGCTCATGCAATATGGAATTGATATCTGTGGCAGAGACCTTTGATGTTTTGTATAAACAGTGTTTTCCCTGCTGTGGAAGCGAGAGTTGAATAATAAACAGCGTCTTCCCTTCTCCACTCAACTCCCACCCCTATTACTAATACTGAAAAAAAAAAAAAAAAAGTTAAGAAAATAAGTCTTTTCTGTGGCTCACAAAACTCATGGAGACAACATTTATTGGCTAGTTTCTTAACCGTGGCACTGCCATTCTGGGCCGGATAATTCTTGCTACGGGTGGGGGTGTGCGGCCCGTGCATTGTCAGTTGTATAGCAGCGTCCCTGGCGTCCACCCAGTAGATGCTAGTAGCACCCACGCCCCCATACACACTCCAGTGACAACCAGAATGTGTCCAGACATTGCCAAAGGTCCCCGGGGGTCACGATTGCTCCTAGTCGAGAACCACTTTCTGCATTGAAGCTCTGAGTCATCGTCCCAACAGCCCCTAAGAGTGCCTGGGAAAACCTTTGGGGTGTCACCTCTCACACACACCCCCCCTTGCTCCCAGGGGCTTCCGGCCTGTCTGCCCACATCTGCCTGGAAAGGGGAAGCTCCGAGTTGTCTCTAACTCCTTAAACACTCGGTGCCCCGGAGCTCCTGGTGGCCTTTCTGCCTTGACAGATTTCCAAAGTTGGGAAATTGCAGGCCCCTGAGCACACACATCGTGTTCCCTTCTCTGTGTTCTGTGGCGTTTGGTACAGTATCGTGGCAAAGGGAGTTTACCTGGAATCAGGCAGCTTCAAGTCAGTGAGGCCGTGGGCTGGCTTACACCAGCTCCTGGGAGCTGGCTGCTAAATGTTCAGGAGCTCTGGGGCCATTTGCCGTCATGGTGGTAGCTCGACATTACCCACGAGGAGAGTATTTACACCATGGGGGTTGGTAAATGCCACAAATCAGAGCTCTCCTGTCCCCTCACTTGCACCCTCAGTCATTTAATTGTTTACTAGCACGCCACTAGTTCACGTTCAGGCTTGAAAGGAGGAGAGCAAACACTGCTCGCTGCTCATCTAATATTCATCCTCCCCTTTGTTTGTTGCTCAAGGAATTCCAGTTTTGTTTAGCCTGGCAAGGACTCCATTTATGTAAGTGCGTTTCCTGCCTCGCTGGCAGTTGAGAGTGCTCAAATGACACGGGTCTGGCCAATGGCATGTAGATGGAACTTATTGGCAGGGCTTTCCAGAAACTCTTAAAATGGGGCAGACCAACTGGCCTGTGGCTTTTCCTCCCTGCACTTCCCCTTCTCCCTGCTTGGATCATCGATGCTGGGCTGGGTGTGGCTCCAATAACCACAAGTTGACAAGTAAGAAGATGAGGGTTCCACACTGAGAATGGCTGGGCCGAAAGATAGGGGCTGCCCGATCTCTGATGGCACCGATGGCACCGGGGACACTGGGGCAGCCTTGGGCTCCTGCCCCAGGCAGCTCGTTGGTGGGCGTCAGTAACATACCACTGAATGCAATCCCTAACTCGGACCCCGGCAAGTCAACTTAACCTCCCAGTTCCACTTCCCTTCCCTGTAAAACAGAAAAGAAGACCCCAACTCACGGCATTGCCCTGAAGTTGAAGGAGATAATGCCGCAGAGAGCCCAGGGCAGTCTGTGCAAGCTGCTGCTGTGATTATCTCCATGGCTGCACTTATCGCCCTGGCAGTAATTATGTGCCTGCTGTTTGCACGTCCCTCTAGCCTTTGTCTCTTGGAGCACAAGGGGCATGGCTCACTCGCTCCCCATCCTCAGTTTCCACTGCAGGGGTTCACGAGGCATGAACTGAACTCAGTTGGTGCCAAAGGGCAGGACAGAGATATGGGTTACACTCAAACAAAGAATAACTAATTGATTTTTTATTGTTTGAGTATATGACCCATATCTCTCACCTGCCCTTTCGCACCAACTGAATTCAATTCCTGCTCGTTGAACACAATGCTGTATTGTTAACACCTAGAACAACACCATAATGAGTAAAACATTTATGTCTCCACCCTACTCTAAGGAACTTGTACTCAACTTGTACTCAAGAAAGGTCCCTGTATAGGTTCCTGTTGATGCAGAAGAGAGGCCCATGGGGTCTCACACGAGGATAAACCAACGTGCAGCAGGTGGACCGTGGAAGGGATGGGAGAGAAAGAGAAGGCGTTAGGGGCCCAGCATTTGGCACAGGTGTTGGGGGACGGTGGGCTGGGATTTCCATTCAGAAGACGTCGTGGACATCACAGACCATCGCGGATGAAGGTGGTGTGGTGGGAACCCCTGGCTCTTGCCCCAGGAATGGGGGGTACAGAGCCAGGTGGAAGGTTGGAAAGCTGGGTGAGAGGCATCTCGTGGAAGCTTTGACTGCCAGGCTGAGGCATTTACCTGTCACTCTCTGGGCAGTGGGGAGCCACTGAAGGTTTAAGAGCTGGGAGAGATGTCAGAATTGGGATTTAGGTGGGTTAATCCAGCAGCTACTTGGAGATTTGTTGGAAAGGGAGACAGGGAGATAGGGAACCAACGAGCCGGCTGTGAACCAGACTAAAGAGGCGTATACTCTCCTCGCGCTGTGAACTGTTTCTTCACAGCCCATGAAACTGTTGTAAATTTGTATTTCTTTGGCAATCATTTGATTAATGCCCGTCTGCCTTTGTAGACCGGAAGTCCACGAGAGCAGGGCCTGGGTCCGTGGGTTTCAGCACCTCGATGGCAGGTGCTCCATGAAGAGCTGTTGAGTAACAACGTAAGTCAGAGGGGCTGGGCTCCGACTTGGGCTTCCAGAGCACGGACAGTAGTCTGTCAGCCTTGGGGACTGGAGCCAGATGCCAAGAAGGCCGGTTGGTGCCCGGGCCTGGGAGAAATGGTGAGGCCCCTCAGGTTGGAACCGAAGTGCCACCTTCATGGCAACTTGTTGTGAGACCTTGGGAAGTCTCCAGCTCCTCTCTAGAAGGAAGAAGTTCAGAGACACGACCTTGAAAGTCTCCCAGAGCCGTGCGCGTCTCACTGGGAGGGAGGAGAGAATTTACTGGGCACGTGCTGCATGCCACACACTGAGCCAAGGGCTTTCCCTGTGTTAGCTCATTTAATCCTCGGACGCCTGAAGTTGGTAAACATACCCCAGTAACTCAGAAGGCAGCCCAGTTACCCTTCACTTCTGTTTCCAGTCACTCAAGCCTAGGCGACCATCTAGGCTCCATATTTGCATATCCGGTGTCCTTGGGCCAGTGACTTTGTGTTTCTGTGCTTAAGTTTCCTCATTGGTAGAAAAAGGGCCCCCAAAGTATTACTTATCTCACCAAGGAATTGGAAAAAGTGAATGAAATCATAGATTAGTGTTGGTCCCTCTGCTTGGCCCTTGGAGGTCAGTGTGAACTCTTAACACAATGGCATACCGCCTGGAACTCCAAAGCCATTTCCAAGGGTTGTGTGACTTCGTAGGGGGCTCAGAATCTCAGGATTACCTCCCTGTAACTGGGTGCTACTATTTCCTGAATATACATTTTGAAAGCACCTCACTGTTAAAAACCATCAGTCAGTCGATTTCAAAAGCGTTGCAGATGGCTACTGCAACAGAAATGCAGTGCTGCTTGGGAGATAAAAGAAGGTGACCGAAAAATACAAACGTCTGTCATTCCAGCCGGATCGGCTGCCTGGAGAAGGCCGCGTGTGCCTGTGTCCCCTGGTTGTTAACAAGGGGGGGTCTGTGGTGTCAGGGAGGTGGTAAAGGGTGTGGCCCCAGACTGAAATAGCATCGAGAAGGGAGTAGCTTTTTCCTTTTGTGATCCAGTGTCATTTAATGCTATGCTAAATCCTACCTAAGCGCAACCACCAGCACCCGCTCCCGCAGCAGCTTGGGAAATGCTCCACTTTCCTGCCTGTGACCTCTTCTCAGACGGAGGGTCATTCCCGCGACTCCCCCCACACCCAGTTTTATAGAATGACGCCTGCTATCAGGCAAAGCAACTTCGCCCGTGTTTCTTCCCTCTTCCCTTCTCCTTCTCCAGCTTACTTGAACCGGTGCATTATTGTGGGATCCAGAAAAGCAGCCGTCCCTTTAATCTGCTGCATTATAGAATATGGTTTTTAGATCCTATAGTTTTCTTTTCATCTCTATTACCCGCTCTAACTACTTAATTTGCTGAGTTCCTGTGAGCTGCCTATTGATAATTGATAGATTGTTCCTTCCTTTCCAATTTCCTCTATTAGTTATCCCAGGAAGTTGATTTGTGCTTTGCATGTAACCCAATAGGTCGCCGAGTGCCGGCTTGTTTGTAGCTCTGTGTAAATTAATACTGTCCAGAAGTGCGGAGGCCAGGCCGGCCCCTCAGACCAGGAAGCTATCGGGTTGCACCCTGGCAGGTTCGTCCTCATTGAAACGGCCTGTAGCGGAGGACCAGGACGTCCCCCTGCTCTGATGGCTCTGAGTAACGGTCTGGGGACACCACTGATGCCAGGCTTTGTTCCTCCCCTAGGTCCTACCTGCACCCCCTCACCTGGGGCTTTTACAAGGTGGAGGTGGGGATGTCTTGCTAAGAACATCGGGTTTAAGAGAGCTCAGCCTTGTCCAGTTCCTCCTGTTTTTGTTTTGTTTTTTTTTTTTTTACACCTCCTGTTAATTAATTTATTTATTTTCCTCTTCTGGGTTTATTGAGACAAGAAGCATTAGTGACAAAGAAGCGCCTTGAGGTGGGATTTGGATTTGGGACTGGAAAAGGAACAAGTTGCAGGCGATGATCTACAGACTAGTTTTACTGGTCTAGCAGTTGAAAACAACTTGAATTAGTGAAAATCTGGAGATGGGATTCGGAGCCAAAAATTGGGACCATTTTTGAGAATTTGGAGCCCAATTTCAGATTTTGGGCGTCTGTTGAGAAATTAGAGAAAGTTGTAGAAACAAAATGAATCACTTCCTTTGGATTTTAATAATACATATTTTAAACAAAATGGTTTCGATGTTCCCAGCTTGAAATGTAGGAATATGAGATAAGTCTTCAGCCAAGAAGAAAAGACAGGCATGGTTAAAATCTATGTGCCTCTGGAAGCGTCCACGATGTCCTTCAGTAGGTGATGGGTAAACAAACTGTGGCCCCTCCAGCCACTGGCATATCTATCACTCAGCGATAAAAAGAAATGAGTGATCAAGCCACGAAAGACATGGAGGAAACATACGAGTAAATGGAAATTACTGAGTGAAAGAAGCCAATCTGAAAAGGCTACTTACTGTATGATTCCCACTATATGACTTTCTGGAAAAGGCAAAACTGTGGAGACAGTAAAAAGATCCGGGGTTGCCAGGGGTGGGGGGTAGGCAGATGAATAGGCAGAGCTCAGAGGATTTTTTGGGTAGTGAAACCACTTTGTATGACACTACAATGGTGGATACATGTCATCATACATTTGTCCAAACCCACAGAACGTGCCACAACAAGACCTGGATTTGTTTACGCCTCAGCCTGTGGACAGTGAAGGGAAGGTCTTCAAGCGAGTCTCCCTGTTACTCTTCACTCGTACGCTGTTTCAGTTGGTTCACAAGACTTATGTTCCATAGTTAAGTTATCTTTGCTTATTCTCGGTGTTGCTTAAACACAGACAGGAAAGTATACCCAGACTTAGTATTATTTAATAGAGGGACGGGGTTACGTTGCTCTCAGTTCTGAGGTTTGACTTTATTCTCAGGGTAACGGGAAACCATGCATGGGTTTTACATTCCCTCTGACCTGCTGACCTTGCTGTAGGGTGATGGGTCATCATCACTATGTCACGTGGCCAAGTCGCTTTATCGTTGTGGAACTCAGTGTTTTCATCTGTGCAGTGGGAATATAGAAAAAGATGCCTCTGAAAGCTCTGGCCAGTATTAAGTCATCGTCTGCAATGTCCCTGTAAGTTAGCAACGGTTGAGAAGAGGCTCTTTGGAGTTAGACAGACCTATATTCCCTGCCTGGCTCTGCCACGTCCATCTTGGACCCTCTGTCCCTTCTATAACTTCTCAGCAGTTTCCTCATTGGCAGAGTGGCAATAACAACGGCACGGCCTTTATGAGGGCAGTTCTGGGGGTTAATCCAGATGTGCACGGACATCCTTAGTACTTCTGGCACGTGACAAGTGCTCGAGTGTTAGCTACTATTGTTGCTTTTATACTCACTACTGAGCCGCGAAGGTCTCCAGAGGCCCCTGTGTCCATGACTGTCTCAATGTCACGGCCAATCTAGTTTGCTGAGGATGCTCAGTGGGCAAGTCACTGGTGTCTTCCTGCTCCGGTCTCGCTATTACTGTGCTTGGCCCATAGCACTGCTTGGGCCAACGTCCCCACGCCTAGGACCTGGACCATCTTCATATTTTTTTCTGGGGGTGTGGCCTAACTGCCCACTGGTGCCAGTCTTTCCTCTAGGTCAAGGCCACAAGCAACTCGAGGGCAGAGAACATGCTCCCAATGATTGCTTTCTCCACCCAGTAAGAACTCAAGGGCTCAGTTCATTCTGGTGACATATACCTACACCCACTCTGAGCCCAGATGGCTGCTGTGCACATAGGAACGAAGCAGACACAGAACTCTTGGGGGACCCCTGGATGGGAAGGAAAGAGCCCAGATAATAGCCTTGTAGGGGTAAAGCACTTACCAATAGATGGACATTTAAAGATCAGACTAGGGAGTGATCAATTCTATCCAGGTTGGTGTGGGAATCTCAGGACTTTTGGGGTGGCTATTTGGAAAGAATATCCGGTCTCTTGGAATGAGTGAAAGGCAGAAGCATGCAGGATGGGGTGGAACCGTAAGTCACCAAAACTCTCCTAGGATTGATTCATCAGAATTCCCTTCCCCCCACTTCAAAGGCAGAAGTGACTAAGTAGCTCTCCTGCAAGCCTTTCAAAAATTCCCCATTGTCTTAAAAACATGTGAAGTGTTTAGGGGTTATGAAGAACAATTTGTCAGTTGTACACATAGGTTTGTATGGCACCTTACAGAAGAGGTGTAGAGAAAGGAATTGACTGCAGATTCAGGAATCTAGCCGAGTTTGGTAAAACCATAAACAAAGACTTGGAGATCCTGGAGTCTTGGGTGATGGAGGCGGGAGATGCAGTGTGGGTGGGTCTCTGTCCAGGGGCTGAACTAAGATCTTTGGAGCCAGTTGAAAGAGTTCTCATTGATCAGTTCCAAAACATCCTTTGGCAATAACAAGAATGTTTGGAAGAACCATCCACCCCCAGAGGATGTAAGTGACAGGTCTGCCTTCAGAAAGCACCATCCTACAAGCATGTCCTCAGAAAATACTGGACCCTGAGGGCCATGCTGAGGTTGTGTGGTATCTGATGTATCGTACAACAGCTACTCGATATTAATTCTTCAAATTAAGTGTCAGTGGATATCAAAGGTAGCGGGTATAAGAATGACCTGGGGAGATCATTGAAAGGAATGCGAAGAAAAAGGTCAGTTGACCCGAGATTGCGCCCACGAACCTGCCTTGTAGACAATCGCCTCAGGTAAATCTGATGCAGGTAGTTTGAGGACCACCCCCACTTTGAGAAAAACCGCTGTATTTGAAAGTGCAAATATTTGAAGCCCAGCTAATTCTCATAATATCAGGTGGAGCCATTTCTGTAGTCAAGGCGGGAGAAACTAACAAGGAAAGGAGCGCACGACTAGGGTTTATCATGTCTGCTATCGGGAGCCACACCATCTGCTAATGACGTGTGCAAGCTTTGGATCCGTTTTCCCTGGAAGGTGTTGACTTACTTAGTCTGGGGAGGAACGAGAGAGGTTCCGAATGGTGATCACCAAAGATGGACACCAACGAGGTTTTCATTCATTTCATTTCAAATTAGTTCAAATACCTGGCCTTTGCTCCAGTCTGTGCTGGACCCTGGGGACACAGGGTGACCCTGATGTCACCTTTAGGAGCTGGTAGTTATTAGAAGTAGAGGAAGAGGGAGAAGAAGTGGCACGGAGGGGAGGAGGGGAGAGAGGAAGAGAGGGGAAGGAAGAGTGTGAAGGAGAAGGCAAGGCGATAGATAGGGCAGGCGGAGCAGACCTTTTGAGTGTTTATTGCCCGGGTCCGAGCTGCAGCAACCTGTCTGTCCCGGGTTATTTTAAACCTCAGTGATGCTTAGTACCTATAAGACACCCTGCAAACTAATCGCTGGAGTTAGTTCCCAGTTTCAGCCTTCGGTTGTGCTATATTCCTTTTGACAGTGTCATGGCTTTGGTTTCCAGCGGTTACTTGTAATAAAACGCAAGTACCGTACAGCATGAAAATCAGTGTGAAACAGGAAATGGAGATGGCGGCGTCCCGTTTGCTTTCCAAGGTTTCAGCCGTTCTGAGGGACCCAGCAGGCACGTCCTATCCATAGGTAATTGTGGCCATTTGAGAACGAAGCAAAAAATACTTTTTTTCTTCCAATTTACGTGTGCTAGTTTTCCCAAACAACTACTAAGTTGTTAGGACATAGATACTAAATTTGTAGTTCGGAGCCAACTGTTTAATAAATGGAACTGTCCCGGGGTTTCTTTTTGCCTGGGGCACCATGGAAAAAATGACTGAGAAATTCAGGGCACTGTAAACAGAGAAAGTTTGGGAACTTCTGGATTACTCGGTTCTGGCAACGTTTAATTCTTTATAATTTAATTCTCACAATGACGCTATTAGTTTGCTATTATCACCGCACCCTTTTACTTTACAGCGAACACTAACGACCATGCAAACCAGCCTCCCACAGCTAGTTAGAGCGAGAGGAGGAAGCGGGTTTGAATCCGTCTGACAGAATGTCTGTGTTTCTTGGCTCTCAGACACTTAGGATGTCTAGTCAGCCAGTGCCCCCTACGCGTTCGAAAAGCTTAGTTTTGCTGTATTACTAACCAGGCCACATCAGCCTCCCATGCTATTAAACCACACCAGCCCCTCGTCCTCTAATTTGAAATCCCTTAATGCCTGGGCAAGGAGTCAGATCACTGTCCCCACTGCTGTAAGCAGGAACAGGAACAGGGCCCTCAGGACCCATGGAGGAATGTGCCCTCTAAATAGGGTTCCTCGCCGGGCCCTTTTCCAGACACAGGAGGTATTCTCCCCAAGGACTGAGAGAAAGTTGGAGACAGTTCAGCGGGCAGCAGCTCCTGTGATCACAGGGCGGGAATCAAGGAACGTTTTGATGTTAGGAACCAGCTAATGAAGCCCTTTGTGACCATAAGGAGAAAGAAATCAGGCCCAGAAGAGTCATGACACTTGTCTGAGGCCATCCAGTGAGTTGGTGGCAGAGCTAGGGTAAGATCCAGTGCTCTTGACATAAGCCACTGGGCAAAAATAAGGGCCAGGAAGAAAACAATGGAAGCCTCAGTTGGTCCTGAGACTTCCTATGGCCACCTCCAGCCAGCCTCCAGCATGGCCTCCAAAGGGCGTCCTTCAGGGGCTGACATGTATTGAGCCAGGCCCTCCATGTACGTCCCCGTCCCCACACAGCCTGACCTAGTAGCCGCATCAGAAAGACCAGGCAACTGAGATTCAAAAGCAAGAACATTTGCAAGTGAGGGAGAAAGGGAGGTGGGACTCAAACTCAGGTCAGACTGACTTTTGTGACACGATGCTGCTTTTCACATACCTCTCTCAATGTTCTAGGCGGGTGGGAGCATATTATGTAAAACTGCCATCACCACCAGCACCACCCAGGTGTCAGCAGACTTCAACTCTGCACACACAGACCTTTCCATTGCCAGACTCCGGACAGCTGAGTGCCTGGGGTGTTCAGGGTGGAGCAGTTAGCCCTTACCTATCTAGCTAGCTGTCGCTCAGGGAGTGGCAAACTTTTTCTGTAAAGGGCCCGATAGTAAATATTTCAGGCTTCATAGGCCTCTGTTGTCACCACTCCTCAGCTCTTCAGTTGTGGCACCTAGGCAGCCACAGATGACATGGAAACCCATAGATGTGGCTGTGCTGCAATACTATTTGCAAAGACTGGTGACAGGCCAGCGTGTGCTGTCACCTGCTATAGGTAGTCCTGTCCTTAGCAAGCAGCTTTTTCTGTTTCAGCTTCACGATAGTCCTTGTATGTGCCCCAAACTTGTCTCAAACACATCGGTATACTAATGGTGCTTACACTTTGGTGAGGGTGATGGAGGCTGTCACAGAGCCCACTGAGAACCCCATGGACCCTCTCCTAAGGAAAAGGAAATGTGCATACACTTTTGCCCACAATTCCAGGCAGTCTGTAGACACACCCTCTCCATCCTTAACAACTCCATAAATGCGTCTTGGCTTTCTAGAAACTGTAGGGATGGGGACAGATGGCTGGCATGAGCACATCAGACTGAGGAAGATTTGGTGGTGTGCCAAAGTGTGGGCTATTGAAGAGATTTATCTCAGCACCCGCCCCCCGCAGCCACTGAGTGTATGTCCCAGCGCCCCTGGTGGCCATGCTGGCCATGTCTAGCAGTGTGATCTTGTTCCGATCGCTTGGTGACAGTAGAAGTGATAGGTTCCACACCCAGGCCCTGCCCTTGACGAGGGTGTGTGCTGCCCTGGCTTCCTTCTGCTTCCCATTGACTAGAAGGTGGTGAGAAGGAGACAATTGCTTTAGCTACGAAGATGGAAGCCACAGGTTGAAGATGGAAAAGCCATCCCACCGTCTGAACTGCCTATCTCTGGGCTGTTGTGTAAGGGAGAAATACACCTAATTCTTGCGTAGGTCCCCGTGTTTCTGGCTCTCTTTGTTACAGCAGCAAAACCTATACCTAATCCATAATTGCAGGGCCCGGTGTAAAATTAAAATGTGGAGTCCTTACTCAAAAGTGATTAAGAATTTCAAGACAGTGACAGCAGAACATTAAATCAAGTGCTGAGCTCTTCTAAGCCTGGGGACCTGGGCGACCGCACAGGTGACATGTCCATGACGCAGGCCCTACCTGTGCATGAAACAGTGGGGAGCTCAGTGGAGGCCCAGGGTGGTGGGTCATCGAGACGGGGTCATTTTTGGTGGTTGGAAGGACTCATGATACTGATCATTTTGTCATACCGCACACCCCACCTTCAGGAAGGAAGGAGGTTGGAGACCTGGACTGAGGCCCCCTTTCATGGTAGGGCCCTGGGGTCTCTGCCCTCTTGGGAAATTTTCAGAATTCATGTCTTTACCTGAGGCACAGCAAGAAAACGCAGCTTCCTGGGGGTACAAATCTAAAGTGACAAATGCCACAGGTCTCCATGGTTGCCAGGGACAGACCTCAGTGTGTTACTCTCATCAGACGCGGCTACAATAAGGACTGGACGAGGGTATTGGCTTGGTGGCCCCCTGAGACCTTCCTTCATGACCCAGCAGCCACCCTTTTTTTGGAGCAATAAGGGAGGTACTGTTAGGATTGCGTTTTGCAGACCAGGAAACGGAGGTCTTACGGATTCGTGGTGGGTGGCCCTGGATTCAGCCCAGGCTTTTTCCTTAGGAGTTTGGGCTCTTAATCACCACCCAAAACTTGACCTTTAACAAGCCGCACACTTTGCATGCATGACCTCCCATCTTCAACCCTCCTGAGGGAACTGACTTATCCCCATTTTCCAATACCTATCATGTGAAGGCCTTGGAGTCAAGAGGTTCTGGAGGGAGGCTGCTGAGGTTCAACTTCCGGCTCCATTACTTACTTACCAGCTGTGAGCTTGAGCAAACCTCAGTTTCCTAATCTGTAAAATGGCAATAATAATAAAGGCTCTGCCTCACTGAGTTGGTAAGAGGATGAAATAAGATAACACAGGCAAAGGCCTTGATCTTGAGTGAGCCCTTAATAAATGTTTGCTCTCATTACTGACATAAAACATACGATCAACTAGGCTTTTCAAAGTCCTTCAAATATTTATCTGCATCTTCTCGGCTGTCCCCAAGCCCTTTCTGCTTCTGCCCCGGTCTTTGAGTCCTCCCTTTACTCCCTTCTCTTCTCGATGCAGTGTTAGACTAGGCAGGTGTTTTCGGTTTTGTTTTGTTTTGAAATCAGGGCAAAATGGTTATATTTAACTGAGTCTAATTTATTAAAATAATTGTCTTAATGAATACTAATTATTAAATGCTCGTTTAGTTACGTGCTTGCCGTTGCTGGTACATGTATTCCGTATTAGTCATTGTGAAAGAAGACATGCAGCAAACTGTGTAATTACAGACAAAGCATTTAAGACACAAACCAATAAAAATCAAAGGTAGGAGAAAAATGCTTTGAAGAGAGCTGGGGACTAGTTGGGACTTCCTGTGTCCTGCCAAGAACCTGGGGCAGAAGGTGGGGGCGGGGCAGGATGTTGGGTGATCACCCCGAGATCTGCCTGCCAGGCCTCTCTATCCAGAAAGAGAGGAAATGAGATGCTGTTTATAGAGAAGACCAAGAAGTCCCCATGTCACATCTTTAAACGGGTCTAAAGAGATGGAATACAGGCCCAACAGAGCCCTTCTCTCGGGGAGAGGGCATAAAAGTACAGGGACAGGAAGAGGCATCATGAGAAGGCAGGTTTGGGATGGGGACTTGCCTTCTCCACTCTAACGATTGGCTGGGTGACTGTCATGGGTTGAATCGTGTCCCCCTGCCAAATTCATATGTTGAAGTTCTAACCCTTAGGATGTCAGAATGTGGCCTTATTTGGAGATAGAATCTTTGCTGAGATAATCAAGGTAAACTGAGGCCATTAAGCTGAACCCTAATCCAATGGGACTATTGTCCTTATCAAAAGGACCACAAACTAGGCGGCGTAAACAACAGAAATGTATTGTCTCATAGTTCTGAAGGGCAGAAGTTCAATGTCAAGGTGTCAGCGGAGTTGGCTCCTCCTGAGGGCTGGTGGGGGGAGAATCCGTTCCAGGCCTCTCTCTTGGTTGCTGGTTGTTTTCTGGCAATTGTTGGCTTCACTTTGATCTCCACTTCCATCTTCCCTGTGTGCAGCCCACCATCCCTTGCGGGAGTTGAGGAACCAAACCGACAACCCTGCAGCTGAGAGCCCAATGGCCCATGCAGGAATCGAACCGGCAGCCTTTGGAGTCAGGAGCATGGAGCTCCAACTGCCTGAGCCACCGGGCCCGCCCCTGCATCTTGCTTTTTATTCTTTGTTGACTATAAATCTTGGGTGTAGTTTGGTATCAGAACACAGAGGTCTGAGTCTTTACTTGTAATGACTCTCATTTCCTACGAGGTATCTGTGAGAAATCCCGACCTGGTCACCTTCCCCAGGACCCGTACGTACTTTCTCAGTGCCCTATTCCTCATTAGTCCTGATCATAGTTTGAGTGAATTAAATTAATGGGTTGTGCTGTGTGATTAGGTACCTAAACCCTGAATCCCGCACGAGACCAGTGCTTCAGAATCATCTGGAAGACGTACTAAAGTGCAGATTGCTGGGCCTCAGAGTTCCTGATTCAGTAGGGCTGAGGTGGGGCGTGTGAATTTGTATTTCTGACAAGTTCTCAGACACTGCTCGTCCAGGAATCCCACTTTGAGAACCACGCCGCCAGACTGTGAGCTCCAGAAGGGAAGCAATGGCGGGTTCTAGCCACTAAATTACCCCCAGCGCCTGGCACAGAATAGGTAGCAGTCAATAAATATTTGCTGAATGAAAAATAAATGAATGCGTGCTAGCACCCCGGCTGTGACACCTCGCACACCACCCGGCTGTGGGGTGGAGCCTAGGCTGTCTTGCTAAAGGAAATTTGAAAAATCTGCTGAATAAATCAGAGATGGGGTGTCCAGTTGAGCTGGTCCGACAGGTTGGCTCAGCCCCTCCTCTCCTTGCCTCGAGGGTCTGACCTTTGATTCCACCACCTCTCCAGACCCTGATCACTGTTGGCAGAGATAGAAGAGGTTTCCAACATGACCCCTTCTTTTTCCTCTGTTGTCCTGATGAGCAAAGCGGGAAGCCTAAGAGGTGGGTGGCTTGTCCAAGTTCATAGGGCACTTTCAGTGACAGAGCAGAGCTTGCCAGCTAGCCAGAGGGATGGGCAGTGCTGAGACAATCCATGCCCCAAATAAAGTCGGAGCGATCAGCTTTCTGTAATGAAACTTTTCAGTCTTGCATGAAATTTCTCACAGAGTCATCATGCATGCATTCATTCATTCATTCATTCATTCATGTATGCATGCATTCAAGACGGACTTATCGAATCCTTCTTGTTGTGAGTTTGGGGACCCTACGTGTCAGAGACTGTTTTGGGTATTGGGGATACAGTGATGAACAGAATAAAGTTCCTATCTCCATACAACTTCCATTTGAGGAGAGGGCGCTGCCAACACAGGAAAACAAGTAAATAATTTCTGATAATGGTGACTGAATGCAAAGAGGAAAGCAAAACAGCCTGAAGGCAAAAGACACTGTCACCTACTTTTGATGGGCAGAGCTGAAGGGGTTTTGCTCTGTGAGTAGCTTTGCCGGCTTCTGGAGAGTTCCTAAGTCGAGACCCTGGAAGATGCGGAGTCTGACCAGCAGGGCAGCAGACCAACAAGACAAGACCATGAGGGAGGAAATTCCGCTTCTTCAGGCACCTCCCATTGGGTGTTGTGTGACGGGCAATGCCTTCGGAGCCAGGCATCCCTGGGTTTAAATCCTGTCTGTCACCTTTTAGCTGTGTGACCTGGAGTCAGTCATTTACCTGTGGAGCCTCAGTTTTCCTGTCTGTAAAATGGGAGGACTAATGATGTGTGAACTACGTCTTGGAATCAGAGGAGCCAGAGGTGTTCTGCTACAGACAAATACTGAGACCTTGGACAAAGGACTTGTCTGAGCCTCAGAAAAGTTGTTCATCGATGCATTCATTCAAATAAGAAAAGGAGATTTATTTTTCTGAGTCTCAGCAAATTCACTCCTTCCTTCATTCAAATGAGAAAAAAATGATCTTAAAAAATAGGCATGATCATTTACATTTCACTGGGATGTTGTAAAGGTTACACAAATCCGTACACGGAAACTTCATTTAAAGGCAACACACTCAGGAAACGGCCGGGCCTGTGTTACATATTCTCAAAAGGAGGGAGCAGCCCTCCTCCCCCTCTCCTAGTTTCTCAAAGTCTTACTTTTTCACATGTTCCCGTTTTGGCTTCTCCTCGAGCCACCCAGGCAGCAGACCTCCAGAGTTGAAATAAGTCAAGTGAGACCTGAAAGCAAGGAGGACAAGTGGCTGAGTGAGTCACAGGAGAAACGGCGTGTGTCAGCATCTGAGCTTGGTATTGCGGAGGGGTGGAGTCCCGAGGCTGGCAGCAACTGCTTTGGACTAGAAGTGACACTTCTACTCACGTCTTAGTGGCCAGAACCAGTCACATGCCCATGCCAAACTGTAGCATCTCCTGTCAGCTATTGCAACCACTGGACAAAAATGGAAAGATCGTTTTTAACCTGCTCAAAGGATCCAGACACTTGCGATGTCATCTCTGTATGTCATTTATTGTAGGAGCAAGAGTCTCAAGGCCACAGATTCCTTAAATCATTTTAATATAATAAAGAGAACATCATTTGCAGTTGCATTTCCCCCAGATGCCAACCCTGAGACAGGGATCCCAGAGTAAGTAGCTTATTTGGGAGGGATCCCTGGAAGCACGGTTGGGGACAGAGGAGAGGGCTAGGGAATGGAAGGAAGCCAGGACAGGTCAGATTAATGAACAGGTGACAGTACTGAACACCTGAAATAGTGTCATAGCAGACCTCTGTGACGCGGTGTGGACCGTGCCTCAGTACTGCTCTCCCAAGGAGCACGGAGCTGTGATATTTACACCAACTCCCGTTCTCGTTGTTTGGGGGCTGCATGCTCTGAGCTTCTGGTCTGGCCCGCCCTGCTCTGTACTCAGAGAAGCAGGCTTCTGCAGCCAGACAGACCCCTCAGCAAAAGGGTCCCCAGGTCTTGCAGGAAGAATTTGTCTGGATGCTGAGTGCTCAGGGGATTGGGAGGGACGCGGATTTGAAATTCGATTTCCACACTTGGACGTGTGACTTGGTTTTGTCCTTTACTAGCAAGACAAGTCCCCTCAAGCTCCCCAGTCTTGAGTGTACCCATCTGTGAAGTCCTTTTGTGCGCCGAAAGCACGAGGATTTCATTTCTCCGTGCAGACATCTGACTCGGGATCGCCGAGGGCATTCCTCGTCAGAACTCAGTTTCTAGAGTTTCTGTGGACCCAGCTCCCTTCCAGTCCTCTGCCCCTGGGTCACACCACTCCTTGGGGCCGAGGTTCTGCAGATCAGGTTGCTTTCTGCAGCTGATGTGTGCATGTCTAACCGCAAGTCTGATTCACACTTTGCCCTAACGTGGTGTTTATATCATTTGATCCTTTGATTACTTTGTTCAAAGTGATCTCATTCATTTACGAACATTTGTTAAGTACCCAGCCCCCTTGAAGTCCCTCCTGCCCTATCTTCTGGGCAACTCACCCTGCAGACAGTGAAGCCCTCTGCTGCCGGGATAACCCGGGGGTCTAAGACAGTCTCATCAGTGAGTCACTGGCTTCTAGGTCTTCTGTACCCAGAGTAAAAGAAAGAAGCAAAAAGCAACACAGTTTTGGCCAGTTTTGTTAGTTACTGATATGGATTTAGGTGGGTGAGATCCCCCATTGCCACATGACTCTTCCTCTCCCAGCCCTCACCTCTTCTCCCTCCACTCACATCTTCATCTCCATCCTTTAGGACCAGATAACTGCCTCTCCGATGCTCCATGGGATGTGAATAAGTGTATCAGGACACAAAAAAGTTTCCATAGCAACATACATTAGAGGCAGGCTGGAACCAACAAAGTAAAAAGATGTCTTTGTTGCTGGACTTGTCAGAGCCTTCACTGTGCTAATAAGCACTGTGACTCCGCATGAGGATAAAACGAGCAGCCTTTCCCAAACTCACGTGACCACACAACACTTCCTGTTAGCCTGGAAATGGAGCATGTACTTACCACGGAGCTAAAAGGCTACTTCAGAAGGTCAGCAGTCTGCAGGGGCTGGATGGCTGCACCAGGCTGCTGACACAGCTGCTGTATCCCCCTTGCCTCTCTCTCTGTGAGTCTCTGCTGTGTGCTGGATGCTCTACCACAGCAAAACAGCTGGAACGGAAGTGAAGACACCTCCAAGGAGAGGCTTCCTGGTTAGGCATTTGGAGAATCTGGGAAGAGAGTGTGTGTGGAGGGGGAGGGGGGCACAGGGGCGTCTCCATGGGGGCTGGGCAGGACTCACACCCCAAACCTTCCCTCAGCACCAGGACCAGCTGCATAATTGAAGGGTCCAGTGCAAAATGAAACTGCAGGGCCCCTTGTTCCAAAATGACTGAGACTTTTCAGCTGATAGCAGGGTATTAAACCAAGCTTGGGCCCTTTGAACAACTTACAGGTCGCACCCCCATGAAGTCCACGGTGCGGTTTGTACCTGTGGCAGGAACGGCAGCCCTGGGCCTCTGCAGAACCAATCGGGTCCTGCCTGCTGCCCCCTCCTCCCCCTCATCCCAAGGGTGCTGCTCGGAGACAGGCTTTCCCCCACTGCCTGAGAAGGAAGCTAGTTCTGCCAACTCATAATGAGTCAGCGGCTGATGAAGCAATATGCTAGCAGATTACTCCGCAGCAGCATGAAATGGTGGCTAGAATTTGGGGGTTCGAATCCCGGCTTTTTGGCCCTCCCATCTCAACAACGTTGGGCAATGTCATGTCCCCTTTCTGCGCCTTGGAATCTTCCTTTGGAAAACGGGGTTGAAAACAATGCACGTGGAACCCTTTGCAAGTGGGCCATGCTTCCCAAGGGTTGTAAGGTTGTGCATTTCCCTTCTTGGAGACTCTTGGTCACTCGTCCATTTACTTACGGATCCATTCACTCAGGCAGAGGTCCGTAGCAATGAACCAGGCAAAGAAGAAGGGACGAAGCAGCCCAGGACGGAACCGGTGACTGGGGGAGGATCAACACAGGACGAGGAGCTGACATCTGAACCCACATAGCTTCCCACTGCACCCCGCTGCCGCCTGGCTGGAGAAACTGGGCCGACCGAGAAGACGGAAGCTAATGGTGAACCAGGGACATCGGGTTGTCCGAAGATTTTAATCCCCCTTCGGCCCCCACTGCACAGTAGCCCAACTTAATAGACGGTTGGCCACCAACCAGCCTCAGGAGGCTCCAGCCTCCCGGTGCCGCCAACCATCTCCTGCAATTAGGCTTTAGTGTGACAGTTGTTTCTGAACCAAGGAGTCGAATGAATAGAATTAATCCCCCTGATTTAAATCCATTAGTGCCTGTGATACACTGGTTCAGACATTTAAGAGCCACTTCACCTCACCCGGTTGTGCCCAAAGGGTCACAGGCTGACTCATAGTTAATAGTGGGAATACTTTAATGGAGGGGAAGCTTTGAAGAAGGGCAGGGTGTGTTCTGAAGCTTGAAGGTTTAATGCATTTTTAATTAAATGTGCTTTAATAGGACTCAGCACCAACTATCATGTCACTGCACATAGATTCATTATATTTGTTCAGTTAATTACGCGTGTGTTATTACCCGAGTGTAAACTTTGATGACCTGGAAAGAAGCTTGACTTCGAGGGACACCCAGGAGCCCTGCTGGCCCTTTCAGATGAGATTAAACTGTTCCCCACCCTCCAAGCCCTGTATTCACTCATGTGCACCCACACCCACACCCACACATGTGGGCACATGTGCACACGATCTCGAAAACACTTAGACACGTCTGTACATCCTCTCTCTCTCTCTCTCTCTCTCTCTCTCTCTCTCTCCCCCCCCACCCCTCCCCCCACTTCAAAGAGGAAGATCCTAAAGCTAGGAGATCCTAAAGTTGGGAAAATGTGTTTCCAGACTCGGCTGTATCCTGTTATCAGCTGCTTGTCTTCACGCGAGGACATGGATATTTCTGAGGCTCAGTGTCCCTCCACTGTCAGGTGACAATGCCAGCATGGTAGTACCGATAGCCCCAGCATTGCCGTTGGCGCCCAGGAGAGAGCCCTGGAGAGCCCTTTGTGAAATCTGGTGGTGGCTGTAACCAGTCCTACGAGAAGGCACCCGGCTGGGCTCCATTCTAGAAACTCGGGGCTCGGGATCCTGCTCCCCCCCCTCCCCGCCCCAGTGTTTGCATGCTGAGGCGTGACCTCGTTTACTCAGCAGGCATGCACTGAGCACCCTCAGCTAGGAATTCCTGAGCACCTACTGTGTGCCCGCCTCAGGGGCCCAGGCATCCCGTGTTGGGCATCCACGGTCGCTTCTCCACCAACAACATAGTAGAGACAGGAAACCGAAGCTTAGATAATGGATTTCTTCAATACTGCTTATCAGATCCTTGTCAGGTGCCAGGCATATGCCCAGGGGTTGGGGATAAAGAGGAAGAGGAAACTCATGTGGCCCTTGCCTTTTGTGGCCCTGATCTTCTCCCAGGAAGGTTTTGAGAGCCCACGAGAAAGTGCTTACGTTCCCAGCTCTTTGGTTTTCTCTCGGGTCAGACCACAGTGTATTGGACTGTATCTGGGCTGAGCATCTCACTGCCTCCTTTCCCACAATATTGGTTCCAAGTTTGGGATACAGCGGAGGTGGCTGGGGCCAGGGAAAGGGGTCTGACATATCCAGAGGAGGCTCTGAGAGACGCCGAGGATAAACCTCCGAGGCGGTACCTCTCAGACCTTCATGTGCCTACGATTGCCCTGGGGCTCTGGGTAAAATGCAGATACTGATCCAGTGAGGTTGGAGGTGCAAGGCCGCGCTGGTTAATTTGATGTGTCAATGTGGCTAGGCCATGGCACCCGGTTTAGCTGTCACTGTGAAGGTTAGAGGGAATAATGTTGAAATCAGTGGACTTTGAGTAAAGCAGATGACCCTCCATAATGTGGGTGGGCCTCATCCAATCAGTTGAAGGCCTTCAGAGAAAAGACTGAGGTCCCCTGCGGGGAGGAAATGCTGGCTGGAGACTGCCTTCTGACTCAAGTCACAACATCAGCTCTCCCCTGAGTTTCCAGCCTGCCACCTCCCCCTGTGGACTTTTAGAATTGCCACCCCTCAAAACTGCATGAGCCAATTCCTTGAAATCTCTTGATAGAGATGGATAACATGTATCTTAATTTTAATAATATATTTTAATTTCAATTAATTTATCATCTTAATAATATATAAGACAGGTAAATTAATTTTAATAATATACTTTATTTAACAGAAAATACCCCATTGTTATTTCAACATGTCATCCATCTAAACACCAATGAATGACCTAGCAATATAGATACAGGTGTAGCTATAGATACCTTGGATATGCGTATGCTGGTTCTGTTTCTCGGGAGAACCCTGACTGGTACAGAGGATGGCAGGTCCTATGTTTCCTAGAGGCTCCTGGCAGATGCCCATCGTGCTGGCCTGTGAACCAGACTCTGAGTAAAGGCATAGATAAAGCTGATGTCTGCGTATGGGCACTCCATCCCCTGAAAAGCCAGGGCAACGCTTAAAGTCACCCCGCAGACCTTCAGAGGCCCGTTTTGGCTGGAGCTGTGTTCTCGCCAGGGACGGGCTTCTGTCCGATCAGCTGAACCCAGCAGTTTGTCCGAGCTGGTGAGCTGCTGGCGTCTCTCAGAACATGCTCTGACTACACTTTCCACCTCGGGGTTTGCAGTTGTATAAACACAGCTTTCCCCACACACTCTGAAGTCAAGCAGAGGCCTGAGTGCCAAACAGCTGGATGGAAGCTGAAAGGGGAAGAAATCAGGGTAGGTACAAAAGTTTTCCCGCGTCCCAGATGTCTGGCATCCTGCAAACACCAGCCCCGGCCCCAGCAGCCCCTGCTTCCCCTGACACCTCCTGAACGCCAGTGCAAGCCGGGCATCAGAAAGAGTGCTAGACAGAAATAATGAGCGAGAATTTGCAGCCGTTGCAAATACAATAGGGGGAAACAGTTGGTTTGAAATGTGCCTTATGGTTTGCAGCAGAAGGCACGGCAGCAAATCCAAATAAAAAAGGAGGAGGCTGGTGGAGAAAAGGATCTTATGAACAAGTGGTCTTTCTCTTCCTCTCTGACAGTCTGACTGTGTGCGGTTGACGTCAGCCACGTTCAGGTGGAAGGTGCTGATCCAGGGACAACCCTGTGGGGTGCAGGAAGCTGTCATGACAAATGCCCGGAGGCCAGCCCAGCACCACCCAGGAGAAACAGAACACGAGCCACATATGTCAATTTCAATTTTTTCTAGTAGCTGCATTAAGAGTCCAAAGAAACAGAGAAATTAATTTTAATAATACATTTTATGTAACAGAAAATGCCCTAGACATTATTATTTCAACATGTCATCGACATAAACACGTATGAATAACATGTTTTACATTTACTAACTCCCCGAAAGTGGTGTGCTTATAGCGTGTCTCCATTCGGACAAGCCCCATTGCAAGTCCTCCCAGGCACCTGGGGGCTGGGGGCTGCCACACTGGACAGCCCAGTTCTGGATCTTTAATGACCAGCACCCTCATGTCGGAGCAGACACTCAAGTTGGTATTTGTTGCCTGCCCTGCACTCTCCCCCACCAAATGGAAAAATGACGAAGGAAAAAAAAAAGAGAAAAAATAATCTCTGGATAATTAAAGATGCCAGGCCAATCGTGTCAGACTAACGCTCACAGTAAAGTGAATAATAACAGTGGTTCCACTCAAGCAAGCACCAAGTAAGCAAACATTCTTTAAATAAACAGAAACTGAGTATATTTCGGGAACGTTTTTACTCTGCGGGTCACAGAGGAGGTTAAACAAAAATTTGCTTAAAAACGTCTCCCAAAGGGTACCTTCTGCTATGCTCCCACCTGCCTTGTTGGGAGAAGGGGAGGCTCTCAGGTGTGGGTGCCAACTGGGTGGCGGGCTGAGAACAGGGGTTTAGGTGGACACCGTGGCCTCCCACACCTCCGTCTGCTATGGCCGTTCCCAGTTCTTCTGGTCAAGTGCCAACCTCAAGTGCTGACTGGGAGGGACTTTAGGAGACTTCCCATTTCCGGTGGGGATGTCAGGCAGACACTGTGCAAACCTGTGGGGTATGGGTCGGGAGGGCACTGTACCCCACACATTTGAGTGGTTCACGCATTCCGTTGGCTATTCATTCGTTCATTCATTCATTCATCTATTTACATTGTCTCACTTCGGGTTTCCTGGGAAGTAGACACAGGTTTATTAGGGAGGGTCTTGCCGTCAATGCCTGTGGAAGGGGAGGGACGAAGGAGACCTGGAGCTGTGATGCAGTCTCAGCAGAGCAACCCTCAGCTCACCTGGGGGGCATTCTGAAGACGGGAGGCGACCTCAGAGCTCTCCGAGCTGGGTTTAGGGGGCCAGGCCTTCAGACACCCCCATGCAGATCAGCCCGTCAGATGCGGGCCTCCCTGGGAAGGGGATAAGACGGAGGGCAAGTAGCTTTCTTCTGTTGGGAGCTGAGGACTGTCTAGCAGCAGCACCGCCCCCATCTGGCTGGGGTAGTAGTGCTTTATTCCTAAGGGGCGTTTGGGCGTCACGGCGGAGTATCTGCCACTCACATCCTTTAACACGGTGATAGAAAATGAAGAGCCCTTTGCAAAGGACACTTGGTTATGACTCCACGGCAGCGTAACAAGGAGCACGGCTGACAGGTCCATAAGCAGTAGTGAAAAAACAAGTTTGATAAAAAGGCGTGTGTGTATGTGTGATTGCAGCTGTGTCAATTGTATCCGCTTTTGGGTGAAGACGAGAAGGAAGCAGCAGCAGTGAAGAGAATCAGTCTCCAGCAGTGAGATGTGGGGGATTTTAAGTTTTGTCAGGTCTTCCTTTGATACTGTATCCCATTTCTCAGTATGGAAAAGGTGTTTCAGAATTGTGTGGTCCTCAGGGCCGGACAAGAGGCGTAATCCTGAGACCTGGTAAGAAGTACTATTTGTTTGTTTGTTTGTTTATATTTTTATGGACTTTAATATTTACCCGAAAGGATGCTTCATTTTTTTCCTGTGTGGATCAGAGTTAAACTCTCAGTTTAGTTCCTTTCAGTCTGAAAGATGCCCTATAGTATTTCTTATAAGGCAGGTCTGCTAGCAACAGCTGTCCTCACTGGGAATTTGCTCATCTAGGAATGGTATTTTCCCTTTATTCTTTTTTTAAAACGATTTTGATTACAATATAGCTAATACATGATATTATATTAGTTTCAGGGGTACACCATAATTCTTCAACATTTATATACCTAAAGAAGTGATCACCGTAAGTCCAGCAACCATCTGACACCGTACCACGCTACCACAATATTATTGACTATATTCCCTATGCTGTACGTTACATCCCCATTTATTTGTTGCATACCTGGAAATTTGAATCTCTTATTCTCTTTCACCTTCCCCCCACTTTTTAATTTTTCAGTTACAGTAGAAATTCAATATTATTTTATATTAATTTCAGGTGTACAGCATAGTGGTTAGACATTTATATAACTTAAGAAGTGATCCCCCTGACTAGTCTAGTACCCACCTGGCATTACACATAGTGATTACCCTGTCATTGACTATATTCCCTATGCTTTACTTTACATCCCCAAGACTATTGTGTAACTACCAATTTGTACCTCCTAATGCCTTCACCTTTTTCACTTATCCCCTAACCGCCTCCCATCTATCACTCCAATAAATCTAGTACCCATCTGACACCATACGTAGTTATTACAATATTATTAACTATATTCCTTATGCTATACCCTCCATCCCCATGACTACTGTGTAACAACCAATTTGTACTTCTTAATCTCTTCCCCTTTTTTTAACCCACCCGCCCCCCCAACCCTCCTCCCATCTGGCAACCATCAAAATGTTCTCTGTATGAGTTTGTTTCTGTTATGTTTGTTTATTTTGTTCTTTAGATTCCACATACAAGGAAAGCACATTGCATCTGACTTTCTCTGTCTGACACTCCACTCAGCACAGTACCCTCCAGGTCCATTCAGGTCCAGATGGCAAGAACTCATTCCCTTCCATGGCCGAGCAATATCCCATTGTATATATGTACCACCTCCTCTTTATCTATTCATCCATCCACGGACACCCAGGCTGCCTCCACACCTTGGCCGTTGTAAATAATGCTGCAATGAACATACGGATGCACAGATCCCCTCAAAGTAGCATTTTGGTTTTCTTCGGATAGATATCCTAAAGTGGGATTACCGAATCCTTCTTTGTCTCTTGTTATAGCATTTGTTTTATTAAAGTATATTTTGTGTGGTATAAGTATTGCCACCCATCCCAGCTTTTTTCCCCCTTTCATTCCATTTTCATGAAATAAAATTTTCCATCCCTTCACTTTCCTTCTGTGTGGGTCTTTCAATCTGAAGTGAGTCTCTTGTAGGCAACATATGTAAGGGTTTTGTTTTCTTAACCATTCAGCCCTCCTATGTCTTTTGATTGGAGCATTTAACCCATTTACATGGAAACTAATTGTTGATAGATATGTAATTATTGCTATTTTATTATTCATATCTTTTTTTTCCCCCCATCTTAAAGAAGTCCCTCTAACATTCCTTGTAATACTGGTTTGGTGGTGATGAACTCCTTTAGCTTTTTCTTGTCTGGAAAGCTTTTTATCTGTCCTTTGATTTTAAATGACAGCCTTGCTGGGTAGAACACCCTTGGTTGTAGATCCTTATTTTTCATCACTTTGAATATTTTGTACCTATCTCTTTTGGTCTGCAAAGTTTCTGTTGAGAAATCAGCTGAGTCTTATGGGAGCTCCCTTATAAGTTACTATATAGTTGCCTTTCTCTTGCTGCTTTTAGGATTCCCTCTTTGTCTGTAACCTTTGTCATTTAATTATAATGTGTCTTGGTGTGGGCCTGTTTGGGTTCATCTTGTTTGGGACTCTCTGTGCTTTCTGGACTTGAATGTCTATTTACTTTGCCAGGTTAGGAAAGTTTTCAGTCATTATTTATTCAAATATGTTCTCAATCCCTTGCTTTCTCTCTTCTACTTCTGGCACTCCTATGATGCAAATGTGGTTATGCTTGATGTAGCCCCAGAGGTCTCTTAAACTATCCTCATTTTTTTTTTTTGGATTCTTTTTTCTTTTTTCTGCTCTAATTGGGTATTTTCTGCTACCATTCCTTCCAAATCACGATTCGATCCTCTGCATCATCTAGTCTGCTGGTGATTCCTTCTAGTGCATTATTCATTTCAGTTATTGTATTCTTCACTTCTGACTGCTTCTTTTTATGGTTTCTATGCCCTTTTTTTATGCTTGCTATCTTTCTGTTGAAGTTCTCACTAGGTTCCTTGAGCATCCTTACAACCATTGTTTTGAACTCTATCTCTGGTAGGTTGTTTGCCTCCATTTTGTTTAGTCTTTTCCTGGAGTTTTCTCTTGTTTTTTCATTTGGGATGCATTTCTTTGTTTCCTCATTTTGGCTGCCCCTCTGTGTTTGTTTTTATGTATTAGGTAGACTTGCTGTGTCTCTTAGTCTTGGCCAGGTGGTAGGTGCCTTGGGGGCCCTGGCACAGTCTCCCTGGTCACCTGCTCCAGGAGTGTTCCTTATGTGTGTTGTATGTACCCTTCTGTTATAGTTGAGTCTTGATCGCTATTGGCACATCAGTGGGTGGCATTGGCCTTCAGGAAAATTGGCTGTGGGGTTTGGGCCCATCTACAGCTTATGGGCTGCTGTGTGGCATGCTTACCCCATTGAGTGGGATTCACCCCAGTGGGTTCTGGTGCCTGTTGAGACCACCCTTTGTGTGTGCCGCTTGTGGGGCTAATTGGGTGGTGCTCTGGCTGTGGTCTGAAGCCAACCTCCAAGTATGTTGGTTCTGGGATCCCTTGGGAGGAGCTCTGGTGCAGGCCCAGGTCACCCACTATCTGTGACCAGCTGGTGACTACCAGGTAGGAGCTACAGAGTGGTCAGTGGTTGCTCACTGACTGTGCTAAAGTTGGAGGCACATGGAAGAGGCACAAGGACGGCTGCCACTAGTACTGGGCCTGTGGTAGCCCTGCAAAAAGCCAGGACACCCTGAAGAAGCTGCCACCTGCCAGCTCCCTTAAGGTTCAGCCACTGATAAAGCTCGTGTGGTACACAAGTTGGGTGAAGCAGGGTCTCAGGGAGTCACTAGAGTAGGAAGAGTTGTAGTCACCAGGTTAATGTAGACTCTGCTTTGGTGCCAGTGCTGAACCTGGAGCTACTCAGCAAAAGTCTCAGAGCATCTTGAGGCTGTCACAGCCTGCCTGGGACCCTCCAACTCCGATAATTTTTCAAGATAGAGTGTAATTCAGGTGGGGCTGGCTGCTCTCAGGAAAGTGCCTCTGGCATTGGGGGAGTTGGGTGGCGCAGGGTCTCAGTGAGTCAGCAGGGCACAACAGCTCACCAGACCAATCAGATTCAGATTTGACCTGTGGGGGCGGGCTCAACACAGGAAAGATGGCTCCTGCCTGCTGGCTTCATGAGAGCAGAATCCCACACAGGGAAAATGGCAACTGTCCTCCAGCCCTTGCACTGCAGCCTCACACTTCAGTCTGCCCCCCAAATGCCTCTGATGCTCCCTGAGTCACCGTCCCTCCGCTGGAACCCAAGGTGAGTGCCTATGAGCGACTGAGTCTGTACGTGGGCCATTTAAGGGGAGATCTGGGTTTCCTGCTGCCTTCCGTCCCACCTGGGTGGTCGGAATCCCCACTGTTTGTGACAGTCAGATGTGGGAACCCCTCTTCCCAGCCCCAGTACTCCAGGCTGGGGAGCCTGGTGGGGCCTGGGGTCCCTCACTCTTCTGGGGGAACTTCTGCGGCCGAGATATCCCTCCTTGTTCTCATCTACCACATGCGGGTGGGGGCCCATTTTGCATCTTCACCCCTCCTACCAGTTTTGAAGTGGCTTCTTAGTTATAGGACTTCTGTTTGGCTAGATTTCAGATATTTCTCTAGGTTGATTGTTTTATACTTTAATTGTAATTTTAATGTGCTCAGGCACAGTGTCTATCTCCTCCGCCATCTTGGATTTTCTTCTCCTTTCCTTTATTCTTGAAAGATAGTTTTCCTGCATATAGAAATTTTGGTTGACCTTGTTTATTTTTTATTCCTTTAGTATTTTGAATATGTCATTCCACTGCCTTCGATCCTCGTTGCTCCTGGAGAAAAGTCAGCTCTTACTCCTAGTGCCGTCCCCATGTACTTATTCAGTTATTTTATGCCTGTTGCTTTCAAGATTTTCTCTTTTTCTTTGTCTTTCAATATCTTGATTATGGTGGGTTTAGCTGTGAATCACTTCGTGTTGTTGTTTTTTATGTGGGAATTTTTAAGCTTCTTGAATATGTTGATGAATATCTGCCATCAAAATTTAGCCATTTGGCCATTATATCATCAAATAGTATGTGTTTTCCTTTATCTTTCTCTTCTCTTCTGCGACCCACATCACATGTATGTTGGTAAACTTGATGTGGTAGAAGTACTGTTTGTTAAGCTCTTACTGCATGGGCTCAACATAGTATTGAAACTGAACACTCAGAACAACCCTATAAGGCAGATAATTTCTTTCTGTTTTTTTCTTGTTTGTTTGTTTGTTTGTTTGTTTTGTTTTGTTTTAAGTGGTAGGCAGCCTAATGGCCCCAGACCCTGTGACCATGTTCCCTCACAAGGCACAAGGGACTATGTGATGTGATCACCTTTAGGATTGTGAGCTGGGTTGATTGTCCTGGATGATCGGGGCAGATCCAGTGTGATCCAGTGGTCCTTATAGGAGGGGGCAGCAGAGTCAGAGTCAGAGAGGTAACCAGAGATACAGGCTGGAAAGACAAGGGGCCAGAGCTAAGGAAGGCAGGTAGCCTCTAGAAGCAGGAAACGGCCAGAGAATGAAGTCTGCCCTGGAGCCTCCAGAAGGAACACCAACCCGTACAGATTCTGATCTCCAGAACTGTTCAGGAATAAATGTGGGTTGTTTTAAGCCTCTAAGTTTGGGGTGAATTTTTTTCAGTGATAACATAACACTAACACAGTGGCTAAATCAAAGCTCAGAAAGATGAAATAACTTGTCCAAGGTCCACGGCACAGTTAGGACTGATTCAGAGTCATACAATTTTAACTCTTTGTTGCTTCCATGGCCACCTCTCTGTGGAGATAATAGAAGCTGGAATTCTTTGCTACAAATTATTCACAATGTTCTAGATATTTGTAGGTTCTTAGTTGCTGCCTTAATTTTTAAGAGTTTAAGTCTAAGGATTGGGAATTCACACATACATTTCCATTCCTTCTTCCTTCCTTACCCCCTCCTCCCTCCCTCTCTCCTTCCTTCCCTCCGTTCCTCTCCCCCTCTCTCCTCTCTTCCTTACATTTACAGAGCACCTGCTATGTGTCAAGCTCTGCCCCAGATTCTGAGAAACACTGGAAATGAGATGGATCAGGTGCCTGTCCTTGGGAACCCTATATGAAGTTTTGCCCGGACTCTGCAAATATCTAGAATTTGGGGGACAATTTGTGATACGGAAGTCTAGCTTCAGCTCTGGTCCCCTACAACAGTGGAGGGCATTAAAGGGTTAAAACTGTGGTCTCTTTTTCTTCATGTGGGTCCTACGTCTCCAGGGTGGATTCTGGAGAGTAATGAAACTGCTTCAAGGCTACGGGAGGGAAAAGTCTGGCGTTTTCCCTTCTGAGCTCTGCTGCCTCCCAGTCTCTCCAGGGAACTTTCTGTCTCCTGGGGTTTGAGGAGGACCCCAGACTTGTGTGCTCAGAATACCCAAGGCGGCCAAAATACAGTAGAAACAGAAGTAGGCCCTGCATACCAGGATGAGGAAAAGGGCAAATGCAGAGCAGCCTGGGAGAATGAACACTGGGTTGGGAGTTTGGAGTTTGAGTTTCATGCCCGTCTCTCACTCACTCCCCATATGGCCTTGGGCTGGTCAGTGCACCTCTCTAAGCTTCAGTCTCCTTATCTGTTCAATGGGGATAATATTACTTAAGTCCCCTCTGTCCCAGGATTAGAGACACCAATGAGAAAATAATGTACAGGAGCCTGATACGGTGATAGATAATGGCTGCTTGTGCAATCTGGGGTCAAGAGGGAGCAAATGCATGGAAACAGCTGGGTGCAGCTCCACAGACTATGTGGCTGAAGGGCACGGGCTCCATGAATAGCGGTGAGTGTTGCTATGTGGGGTTTTGGCTCTGTATCACATTGTGCCCCCCTGTACACACACGCGTGTGCGTGCGCACACACAGAGTAAGGTGAGGTGGAAAAAAACTACACCTGCTGCAAAGAAGCATGAGAGACCCGAGTCCTAATTCTTCTCTCTGGACCTCAGTGTTCCCATGAATGAGACCATCAGTGGTCACAAACGGAGGGCCACGTGCCATCCTGACTACAAGTGTGGTGTTTGGATCAGAGGACTAGGAAAAAAACACAAAACAGAACAAAAAGTTTTAAATAGTTGCCTACGTGAAAACAAATAGAGATTTTGCCTAAAAAAAGAATCTAGGTTTCTGGATTCTCTTGAAACTCCCAAAGTCTGGCAACCTGGACCTGCATTCCTGGTGACCACACCTGTCTGGTGCAGAGTGACAGCTGCTCCCTTCAGGCCCAGGATGTTCTCTGGGAACTACCATCCTCACCACACCCCGTGTACATCACGCCACCTGCCTGGCCCTGCAGTGACGGTACCTGCCAGCTCACATCAGAAACGTTGTTTCTCAGCCGCCAAGCTTTGGGCAAAAGGCTAGCCCCGAAAGGCAAACAGATCTGCTGGGAGAGAGAAAAATGGCCATCATTGGAGGAGATTAAAAGTAGCAAATGAATAATGCCAGAAAAATTCCACTTTCTTCTGTGACTGGGGTACAGATCTTCCAGGAACCAGGTCTTGGGCAAGCTCTTTCCTTTGTCTGAGCCTCAGTTTCCCCATCTGTAAAATCAGGTGCTGGAACTAGATGGCCTCCAAGGCTTTTCCTGTTCTTGGATTCTTTGGTTGATCTCTCTCTCTCTCTCTCTCATACACATAAACATGTGAGTACACACAGTATGTTGCATTCTTACACGCACATTTATACGGCTTACTGATAATGTGTTTCCATCTACCAATTGAAAACCCTGCCGTCACCTCCAATCCCCCCACTCCTGACCTCAGTCCTTCTACAGGTCTCCTTCACGACTAAACCCAGCCATTGAGCTTCAAATGAGTTACCTGCTGGCATTGTGTACGGGCAGCTAGCAGGATTAGTCACCTAATCTCTCTTATCAGTGTTCTCTCCCAGCAGCAGACAACACAAGACGGTTAGGCAGGTACCAGGAGTTCAGCTGGAGAGGGCTCCAATCCTGCCTACTGACGGCTGGAGGAGGGCAGCCACCCAAGGCCTGTTCTCAGCTCGGGCTGGGCTTGTGGAACTGTAGGAAAGAGATTTCAGGGCTCCTTGAAATGGTTAAAGTGAGGTCAGGTTCTAATCCTGGCCGTTCATGGGAGCTAGGACAAGCCCCTCTGTTTAGGGGGCTCACTCACCTCTTCTAAGCCACACATGCTCAGCTCCGTCTCTAAATGCTCCCGGATTCTGCACAAAGAGTGGAAGTTCTTTTGGGGCCTCTTAGAAATGGAGTGATTTGGGGGAAGTGGAGTCTGGGCATATGAAAACATGCAGAAATGTCAAATCAGAGTTACAAATACCGCAGCATTAATGTACTTTGAACAAGTCATGCTATTTGCCAAAAATGTTACAATGTAATATAATTTTGCTATTCATAAGGTAATGAGTGGGTTTATTAAAAAAAAAATTTAAGTGGGGTCCAGAAATGGGACACAAATTTAAAGCTGTGCCGTGGACATACTCTTCTTATTGTCTGATGTGACAAATATTGCCCTGATGACTGATAAGTCTAAATTTGAGGCCCTCAGTGAAGGAGCAGCCTGGGCCAAAAGGTCACCTAAGCCTGGACTGGGACAGGCCAGAATTTCACTGCCTCCCCCACCCATCGCCGAACTGATGTGAGTAAACTCCCTGTGGAGTGGCTTCCAGGTGGTCATGACCTTCGCTTTGAAATTGCTTCATTCGGGACCAGACTTCCAGTGGGTGGTGTCAGGCCAGGACCCATATGCTTATGCTGAGGTCACACTGCTCCTCTCTGTTCTTTATTAAAATCCAAGTCCTCCTGGGAAGGGCTCCAGAGACGTGGCCACTGGCCAGTCACTTTTTAGCATGAATTAGTTCATCAGCCCTGTTGCAATGTGGCTGTCACTTGAGAGAGGTTCTTTGTGAAGCAAGTCCAGGGTACAAGACACTGAACGGTGACGCGTGGCTTGGTCGGGTGGAAAAAGCCACAAACCCAGGGGCCAAAATATCCGTAATCTCATTCCTCCTTTACTGACTGTTTGCCCCCCCGGACTGCAGGCAGACCACTTCACGTCTGCAAAAGTGGAAAAACTAATGTACCCCTCAAAGGATGTCAATCTAATGACGATTCTAGGTTTCCACTCTCATAGTTAGGTTGGGGAGGCAGACAATTGAGAGGTCACTAAATGGTGGTGATAACGATAATAAAATCAAGTGTTTGGATCGTAACTAAAAATGGAGAAGCTACTTAATTCAGTGGTAAGGAAACTTCTCTTTGAAGAAAGGATGTTTGAGCCAAAGGAGAAAAGAAAAGGCCTCCTGCAAATGTATGTGGAATGGGTGCTCTGGGCAGACAGAGCTGCATGTGCACAGGCTCTGAGTGGGTGTGCGGGTGGGGCAAGGCGGCCACGAAGGCTGGACGCACACAGACGGGGCGGCAGGTAGTGCGGGAGAGGTGGGTGGAGCCGGCAGCCTGCAGGGCCTGTCCCTCAAGCTAAGGAATTTGCATTTTATTCTAAATGACTAGGAAGCTGCTGGAATGTTTTTAATATGCGTGAAAGTGTTTTGTAAACTTGAAAGCACACAGGCAAAGTACTATTATTATCATATGTGTGAATAACAACTTTCCATTGTAGTTAAAACTATTAAATTGGCAGCTTGATCCTTCAGTTCCCTCAGTGCAAACTGGCAGTAACGGACCCGGAGGCACTAGGTAAGACAGGGTTCCTGAGGCCACCTCGTGACTGGGCGCCTCTCAGGACACAGGGCTGCTTAGGAAAGTGGAGTGGCCAGGGCATGCTAACCTCTGCTGTGGGCCAGGATGGGCTGCATTGTGACATTACAACACAAAAGACTGAAGTTTCTTTCTCAAGGAGTTTTCAGTAGCTCTATTGACCTATTTGTGCTTTTGAAGGGACGAATTCACTCAGTCTGATACCAAAGGAGCTTGGAGATCTCCTTAAAAGGGCTCCAAACAAATCAGCTGGAAAACAGCTGAGATTCCATACGGGTCTTCTTCTCCTAGACACACACAGGTGACAGGGAAGGGCATTTAGGAGACCAAACAAAACTTGGAAGACCTTGGATTTGAAGTTTTTAATCACTGTAGCCTCAGTTCTTCCATCTGTGCAATGGGGATCACCCACAGAGGCTCTCTGCAGAAAGGTGTTGTTTCTCTGTGATGATGGAGTCAGATCCTCAGCACATACTCTGGGCTACTCCCAGGGGACACGGCTGGCTGTGCTTCTCAGACTAGAGGAGGTCATGCTAACATGCAGATTCCGGAGGTTGTAAGTGAGGCTGATGCTTGGGGACATGGCCACACTGGAAGGTGCAAGGACGGCTAGCCACCTTCATCTGGCGAGGACTCGAAACTCCTACCCCCTCTGATGTCTCCACCACACCTGGCCGGCCCTGCAGAGTTCCTTGGGAAGCACAGATACCTCGCTTTGCCAACAGGCCTCCTGAGTCAGCATATTAGGGGAAGGCCATGGAATCCGACGTGTCAAATCTTCTCCGGGCTTGAGAATCACTGGTCTAGAGAACGCCACAGAGGAAACACATTGGATTAGGAAACAGGAAATCTGGCTTCTAGTCCCTTCTCTGCCACCGTGTCACCTTGACGGGGTCATGTCTTCTTTCTGGGCCTCAGTTTCCCCAGCTGGAGAAAGGAGGGTTATGAAGAGGTGTGTGCTCACCTCCGTCCTGCACTCCGGCTCTGTGACTCCATGATCTCCAGCTCTCCTGGCCTGTCCCCCACTTCCAATTGGCCATGGCATTTCTGTGACTCAGGGGGCAGGCCAGCAGCCGGGAGGTGGGGAGCGGAGGGCGGGGTGCCAGGTTTTCCGCCCCGCTGCCACTGGGGCCGGGCGCCCAGCTCAGCTATTGTACTCATGGGAGGTCTTAGCTGCTGAGGCCGCCAGCCGGCTGCTCAGGCGCCAGGGCTGTTTCATTATTTCATCAAAGTTCATTATGCTAGGGAGGAGACCAGTAATAAAACATGATTACAAGTGTCTCCAATGAGCACTTAAAGACATAATTCGGGTGTACTTTCTGCTGCACCCCTGTTTGTGGTCGCATAACGCACGGAGATTTGCACCTCTGATATACGCCAGTCTTCGTGTTAATTGAAGTGAAAAAACGCCCGAAGAACCTGATTCAATTTGTCTTGGGACTGAGGTGGTGGTTTCATATGGAGGCAGGACTTGCCATTTTTGACAACACAGTTAATTATGTGTGTAAACGGCAGGTACGGTGACACAGGCGACACAGAGGGACCGTGTTGCAGCCAAGCATATCAGATGTCATTAGCAGGGTGTCTGGGGAGAAATGCCTTTTCTTTCTTTCTTTCCCTTCACTCGTCCCCTCCCTACGCCCATCTCTCTTCTCCATGAAATAGCAGCTGGTGATGAATGCCAGGAAAGTAATAGATGGTACTTTATGTGCCAGAACAAAACAGAATCTTATGCCCTGTCCCATGTCATCTGGGTCAGTGTGTCATCTGAGAATAATGCTGTGATTGACACGGACAGTTGTTCAGAATGTGGGTTGGAGATCAAGAAAGCCGGGCAGTGTGGGGAAGAGCTCCTGTGTGTGTTGGGTCGACGTCTCCTGGGCTGTGGCCCTGTGGGCCCAGCCAGGTCACATCTCTCTCTGGGTTTCAGTCTCAGCCTCTAAGGCCATGTCCAGACCCTGACCCCGGGCAGCAGTGGGCCTGACCCAGGCTGGGGCTGGGAGGCGTTGGTGCCAGCTCTGCCCTTATTCCTGGGTCCCTGGGTGCCCTGTGGCCGTGCCCTTTTCCTCCGTGAGCCACGGATTCTAGCCCTTGTAAAATAGGAAGGTTGGGGCACACGTGCCACCCAAATTTGCCTAATTTTAAGAATCACCTGAGAAACTTGTTAAAAATAGATTTTCCTAGCCTTAAGCTAAGGCTTCAGGTCAGAATCTCCCCAGAAAGGCCAAGGACTCAGTATTCAATACATTGCTAGGTGGTCCATGACGTTTTAAACTTAATGTTTCGGATGCGTAAGACACTCACATCACTGACAATTGACGTGGTATAAATGGGTAGTAAAGTTTCCATCCATTCCGTCACTGGCCACTCGGTTCCTGCTTCCAATCTCAACTGAAGTTAACGGTTGTGTGTGTGTGTGTGTGTGTGTGTGTGTGTGTATTCTTCTGGAGAATTCTGTGACGTACAAACCAGTATGCATATATGTATATGTTATGATCCTTATCCTGTCTCTCTTTTTTTTTTTTACATAAATGATAGTGTATATACACATTTTCTGCATCTTTTTTTTTTTTTTTTTCATTTAACACATCCTGGAGCTCTTTTTATAGCAGTTGGTAAAGGCAGTGATGTGCTAGAGCTAATAGGGACACATCTCTTCTCAAGTCCAACTGGAGTGACCTCATGTTGGGAGCTTGAAATTGGCCATGGTTGAAATATTTGCACCCTGGACAAATGCTACATACAGTCCAGCCTCCCTCTTCCTCCCTAACTGGAAAACTGGTCATTACACAGCACTGGATAACGTCCACCCTTCTTTTTTTAATCACTGCACAATACTCTATTGTATAGATGAACTATATTGTATTTAATCAATCTCCTGTTGATGGACTTGGTTTGATTCTGATCTTCTGCTGATGCAAACAATGCTGAAATAAGTAATTCTGCATATACATCGCCGCACACGTGCAAAAAATTAAGAAACCGTCCTGGAAGTGGCCTGACTAGGTCAGATGTCTGCACATGTGTCATTTTGACTGGCATTGCCTCTGAGAGGCTGTAGCAGTAAGCACCCTGCCAAGAACAGACGAGAACCCCCTCCACCTCATCAGCTTTTAAACGTCACCATCTCAGGTTAATGCACGTTTCCTCAGGATGGAGGAAGCCGAGCATCTTTTCCCTTATTTCAGAGCCACAGCTCCTTTCTTGGGACCCATTGGTCATTTTTGTCAGGAACGTTTGGAAGACCAGCCTAGTCTAATCCCTTCTCACACACGGGGACCCTGAGGCCCTGAGAGGACTAAGGAGGTGACCAAGACGCCACAATGAGCATTGGCAACGAAGGGGTTACAATAAGGAGTTGTGGTCACTTCCAGTCCAATGGGGGAGCTCACAGTGAGCACGTCAGCATTCCAACGGACACGAATTACAAACTGTGTCATGTGGTTTGCACACGTGACAATAAACTGGAGGCTGCACACACCGGTGGCCTGGCCTACAGACTAGACTTGGCCTCTGGACGTTGGCCATACTGGCCTGAGCCGTGTGTGTGTGTGTGTGTGTGTGTGTGTGAGTGTGTGTGTGTGTGTGTGTTTTAATTTAAAACAGTTGCCAGATTTTAAACCAAAAATATTTGACATACAGATTCTTATTTCTGTTTTCTCTTTGGAAAAGAAAAACAACCACAAAAAGCAAACCAGAAGTGTTAGCACCCCTGGCCTGAATATTCTGGCAGAAGAGCCATCTGGATCTGGGAACAGCTGCCTCTCCGAGCCGTGTACACAGTTCACCTCTGTCCTCGCTGCTCCGAGGGCTCCACCATGCTGCCATCACAGGTCCCCTGTCATGTATCATCACACCTTTGTTATGTGTTTTTTTTTTTTTTATAATGAAGAGGGAAGGAGAATACTTCTTGTGTCTCTTCCCCTGTCAAAATATGATAGTGAAAACTAGACCTAGAGGACTGCAATTTTATGTTTTTAAACTGTTATTTATTTTAAGTGTGTTTCTCCAAGACCCATCAGCTCCAAGTCAAGTAGTTGTTTCAATCTAGTTATGGAGGGCGCAGCTCACACTGGCCCATGTGGGGATCGAACTGGCAACCCTGGTGTTACGAGCATCGCGCTCTAATCAAGTGAACTAACTGATCGCCCAAGGCTGCAATTATAAAGACAAATTTCAGCAGCAGCTTTTTAAGCAAAGGATGTTTCTACATGTTTAACATGTAAAAACGAATGAATGAATGAACCAAGCATCCATATGGACTACAATTTAAGAGAATGTGACATAAACTACAGGCATTACCCATCAGCCTTCTTTTATTAATATCATCTGCCTGATCTGGAAAATATTTGGTTTGGAGAGTTTCTTCATACCTTGATCTCAAACACCAGCAAGAGTCTTTTCACAGAAGTGGTTCTAGAATGTCTCCACTGGAGAGTTTTAGAGATGACCAGCTGATTGGAAGCAGGAGTTGGGGGAAATGCCTTGTGTGTGTTATGCAAGCATGTTGAGTTTTATCTAGATGTTCTGTTTATTAAGGATGGCTTGGGAAGATGTGAGAAGTGGTCGGGGAGATACCCTGCGCTTCCTGTGGTACCTATAGCATTACGTGGTGCTCCCAACTCTAATACCTGTAGACCTGTGGGCTTGCCCAGGTCTTGCAGAGGGAGACCGCCCGTGGAATCTCAAGGATGCTGACTCCTTTGTCACTGGTATCCTGGGCCCCACCTGGGCAGACGTGGCACTGGAGGGAGGGCGTTGCTTGGCAGGCACTCCTGGAGGTGAGGTGAGCAGCACTTTGAGGAAGAGGGCAAAGGACTTTAGTGCAACTAAATCTCTATCATAACTTTCTTCTCGTCTTTAGTTCAGCAAACACGCGGGTGCTTTCGCTCCTACCATTTTCCTCTGATGTTATGAGCCACCAATTCAGAGGGATAGAGTCTAAATGTTTCTGACTCATTTACAGTTGGGTCAGCAAAACATGCATGGTGGGGAGGAGACCTCCCAGGAAGTTATATAAGCTTCTTGTGGAACCGAGAATCCTGGTTCCGGCCAAGCTTAACTAAATCGGCTGGGGTTGCACTTTGATTCTAAAGATAGAGCAGGGATGGGGGTTGGGGGATCCCCTTCCCACCCCAGTCATCCCTTCTGGTCTTAATTACACAAATCCCACCCTCCGGAAACAGAAATCCTAATTAATAGTAACCGAAGGAGGACCGTGATCTATGTACCAATGTGACTTATTGCAATAATTTCAGAAGAGACATGAAAACACAAAACAAAAACAAAAGAGATGGATCCTGAACAACTATTTGTCTAATAAACAGCCCCCCCACCCCCTTCATTTCCTGCAGAGAAAGCTCTGTTGTAGCTAATCCGTCTTGGCTCCACTCAGAACATATTATCATTTTTATCGGCCTCATAAATCGCCTTTCCAGATTACACAAAAATATACATCGCCCCACTATAATTATTCCAGAACCCCCCTCCCCTTCTCCCGTTTCATTCTGATCCCAGGTAAACCCAGTCATTACCCGAATCAGTGTGGCTTCCCAAAACATCAAGATTAAAACGGACCACGGAGACTTAGGAAAGACTGAGTCAGCCGAGCAATTTGAACCAATAAATATCAAAGTCGTGTCTAAGCAGAGAACAATTCATTTGATACCACATCTGTCAACAGGCCCGTGGAGGCTTTTCCTTCCTGGGGCTCCACCCTGGCGGCCCTGCTGCCTCTTCTTCCTGATACTTTGCAGAAGCTGGATCGGGCCTCACAGGAGGATGGTGCCCCATGCCCAGGAGAGTGCCCCAGGCCCAGGAGAGTGCCCCAGGACCAGGAGAGTGCCCCAGGCCCAGGAGAATGCCCCAGGCCCAGACCAGGGAGGCCAGCTGCTGAGCTGCTTGCCTGCCGCCCGCTATCCAAACGGCCTGCTCTAATGCCTGAGCTGGGCAAGCACACTCTGCAATTAGCAATTCTCTTTTATTGGTTGATGTGGGCCTCTGGCCAAGAAGAGCTGGGATTGAATCAATATTCCTTTTATTATGTCATCGTAGGCAAATGAATTATGAAAACAAAAGCTCAATATGAACCTGCCAATGCTAATTATTGGGTAGGACGCGGAGGCACAATAAACAAAGGGCGCTCTGTCCGGGCGGAGCTGTGGGCGCTGCCCTCTTCCCGGGTCTGGGTGCTGTAAGGCTCGCTTTCTCCTCCCCAGCAAGCCCTGGGCTCCCTGAGGGAAGTCAGAAGAGCCCTAGCCTGGGACCCCTGGGACCAGCAGTCTCAATGCCAATTTTAAGCCAACACAGTACAATTCAATTCAGGAAGCATTTATTGAGCACCTACTAGGTACCAGACACTGTGTTTTTCACACATGACCACGCTCACACCTGCTGTCTCTAGAGTCTGGTGGTGAAGAGAGCGTGTCTTTAGAATCAGGCTGGTTGAAATCTCAGCTCAGATGCTATTTGTAGTGGGGCTTTGTCTTCTCTGACCCTTAGTGTCCTCATCCAGACAATGAAGATAACAGTATGAATCTGACAGTTAGAGGAGTACTGATTAGGAAAACGTGTGCCAATGGTTGGCGTGAAGTAGGCACTAGACAGACGTCAGCTGACCTCCCTCCCCTTCCGTTCCTTCCCTTCCCCTCCCCTCCCTTCCCTTTCCTTCCTTCCTTCCTTCCTTCCTTCCTTCCTTCCTTCCTTCCTTCCTTCCTCCTCCTCCTTCTCCTCCTCTTCCTCCTTCATCTTATCATCGTCACCACCACCATCACCACCATTCAGTGAGTATCCCTAGTGCCCAGAGCAGGGCTCACTTAAACATTGTTATTTGATTACATGTTGAGGGAATGGGAGGCGAGAAGAAAGGAAATGGGCCTTGGCAACGCGGAGGTGATAAAACATAATTCACATCAGGATCGTGAACCCCAGCGCTGAGAGCCTCATGGGGAGACAGACACTCCTGAAGTCAACCACAGTAAGGGCATGCCCACCTCCCCCCACCTCCCCTCCCCTCCCCCCACCTCCCCCCACCTCCCCCCACCTCCCCCCCCCTCCCCTCACCTCCCCCCACCTCCCCTCACCTCCCTGCTCCTATCTTTCAGAACTGAGTTGGCAGATTCCAACTCCTCATTTGTGAGAAAGCCCTCCCCTTCTCCTTGAGTGGAGGAATGGGTGGTCTCTGCAGTCCCACTTGCGCTCTTTCTGTCGAGTCACAAGGGACAGGCGGCAGGGTGGTGGGGCTGGGGTGGTGACTGGGAATGGACATGTGCAGAGAACACTGCTCACATCCCCTCACATGACCTTCTCAAGAGTCCCTCCAGGCTCGACTCTGCACCCTATGTTACAGAGACAGAAAGTGACTCCCCAGGATCACATGAACCACAATAAGCCCTGGGAGGCTGAGTTCTCTCTTGGCCACGTGATTTTAGGACAGTCCCTTGCCTGCCTCGTCTGGAAGATGGGGAAGGTAACAGGGTGGGGCTCACACAGGCGTGCTCACCCTGTCACTCTGAGGAGCTGGGCCTTATCTCTAGAGCCTGTGTTCTCTCTGTGTCTCCCGAGGGCCTCTGGGACCACAAGGAGTGGGAAGACATGGCCACACCAGATTCATCCACTTTCTACTTGTTGCTCCCTGTGCCTGGTGCTGGGCGAGGCCAGCAGTGAGTGCCGGCTCAGGCTTTACAAAATAAAGCAGAGTAATCATAATAACCAATTTCTACGCCGTGAGTTATAGCTTCTAAATTATTTTCCTCTCCCATGGTCACAAGAAGCCTCTGTGGTGAGTGGGGATTATCAGCCCATTGTCAAAGGCAAAACTGAGGCTCCCAGAGGGGAAGTAAGAACCCAAGTTTGCACAGCTGGCCGGAGCTTCCAGCTTGGGTCGGCAGCCTTTTCCACCACTCAGTGCCTTCTGGAAGAGAGAAGGAATCAGCCCTCCAGCTCCCGGCCGCAGGCCAGTGCCAGACACATACAGGTTCCCCACGCCTCTGCTTGTTTAGGGAGATGAGTGTTCCTCAGCTGGTTTTGGGGGGGCTCTCACCCCTGTAGGCAGAGTAATCAGGATCTTAGTTGTTAGTTAATTGAAGGAAAATAGCTTTGACTTTCCATTTTCACCCCGGCCCTGTGTGGCCCTGGACGTTGAATTAGGTAAGCGTCTGTGAAGCCCGGGTTGGAAGTATTCCCATGGTCAAGGGTTCCTGGAGGGAGTGGGATCAGACCATGGATGGCAGAAGAGTGAAGGAATCACATTCCCACTCTTCTACGAAAGAACAGCCTCTGTTTACGGGACTGAGGTCTGCCTCATGGGTGTGTAGCCAGCTGTCACACGGGCCCGTGCTTAAAGTTTAGTGCCCCAGGGCCACCGTCTTGTGAGTCTTAGTAATTTTATCTTTGAATTTGGGTTTTGTGGTGAAATCTGATGGCACAAGGATACACGTGCTGGAGACTTGGAGTCCAGCTCACACGTGTTCCCATCTCTCGTTGCCTCCTGGGGATGGATTCTCAGCTGCCCACTTCCCTGCTCCACCCAGGGACCGCTGTCGCCCTCTGTACCTGGGCACAGATGTAGCAAGGGCCAGGGTTGGGTGCATGTGCCCATTGGGTGAGTGTTGTGGTGGGGCTCCTGGCATCTCTGGGGCCTGCATGCACACTACAAGTATCTCCCTGCCCAAGAGGACATGGCATTCAATAGCGAATAAAAACCCCATGATGATTTGAGAGATTGTGGACAAAAGGAAGCGGTTTCCTCCTGCTTTTTGAATAAGAGCCCAGGCATTTTTATTTGGCACCAAGTGTCTTGCCAGTCCTGGAGCTGGCCCTGGTAGGACTTCAGCAACAGTGGTCACAACGGGAGCCATGCTTCAGATTCATCACCATCATATGGCCCAACAGTGGCTGGAGGGGGCGGTCAGGTGCAAGATGGGACAGCCCGGGTTAGCAGCATGGGCTTTGCCATCGGCCTCCGTTCCTCCTGCTGTGTGACCTTGGACACGTTACTCTGCTTTTCTGAGAGTTTGTTTGCTTCTCTGTAAAATGAACATAACCGTACGGTTGTCAGGCTCATCGATGAGAACGTGCACGTGAGAGCTCTTGGCAATGGGCCTCGTACAGAGCAAGTGCTAAGTAGATGTGGTGATCGTTTCACTGTTGTTGTCGTCATGCGAGCTGTGGTTCCGTGTGACTTTGGGCAATATTATCACCATATGAAAACACCTAACACCATGACTTATGCTCTCGGGTCTTAAATATCAATAGTACACTCACATCTATGGTCAACTGATGTCCCACGAGGGTGCCAAAACTATCCAATGGGGAAAGGGCTGCACGGTCAACAAATAGAGTTGGGAAAACTCGTTATCCACAAACCAAACAATCAAGCTGGACCCTTACTTCATGCCATATGCAAAATGTAACTCAAAATGGATGAAAGACCTCAACGTAAGAGCTAAAGTCTTGGAAGAAAACAGGGGAGATCTTCCTGACTCTGGAATGGTAATGATTTCTGGGATATGACACTGAAAGTACAGGCGACAAGAAAAGTATAAATTGGACTACATCAAAGTTAAAAACCTTTGGGCATCAAAAGACCTTATCAAATATGAAAAGACAACTCACAGAATGGGAGAAAATATTTGCCAATCATACCTGTTAAAGGATTAATATCCAGAATATATAAGGAACTCCTACAACTCAACAACAACAACAAAAACCAAACAACCAAATTCAAAGTAAGCAAAGGACTTGTATAGACATTTCTCCAAAAAAGACATGCAGTTGGCCTATAAGCCCAGGAAAAGATACTCAACCACTGATCCTTAGGGAAATGCAAATCAAAACCTCAATCAGATACCACTTCCTACCCACTAGGATGGCTACAATTTAAAAAACTTAAAAAAAAAAAGAAAAATAAATGTTGGCAAGGATGTAGAAAAATTAGAACACTTGTACATTGCTAGTGGAAATGTAAGATGGTACAGCCACTCTGGAAAACAGTTTAGAAGCTCCTCAAAAAGTTAAACATCTGATCCAGCAATCCTACTCCTAGGTACATACCTTGGGTATTATTACCATAGATGGAAAACCATGATCATTTTATATTAACAGAAATGTAAAATGATCTTGGTTTTCCATCTATGGTATATAATACCCGGGGTATATACCTAGGTACAAATAGGACATTTAAAAGACTTAAACATTGTTATTCAATTCTAGCTTGATGCTGTTGCCCCCCAGACTTCCATTAAAAAGAGGGTTAACAATTGCTGAGAGAGGCATTGAGGAGAAACTGGCACCTTCCTGGACCCCTTTTCTTGATAAAATCAGAAGAAGCAGAAGAAAATGGAAAGGGAAGTAGCTCTCCCTTGGGTGGGTCAATGTTTAATGTCCCCATGGCGCCCACAAAGTCACTTCTACATCAGCGTGAGCCCGCTGCCTCCACCTACCCCAGGCTGGCTCTGTGGGTGGCATGAGATCACGCCCCCAGTGCACGGTGAAGAGTGACAAGCTGTCTGGATGGGGCATAATATGGCCATCGTTATTACACAAAGCCGCGGGGCTGTATCTGTATAATAAGTTCTCCCAACAGGTCCGAAGTGGCCTGTGAGTCAAGCCCAGCATTATGAAGGCTCAGACGAGAAAGGAAACTTAAAACCAAAACCAAAGGCAAACAGTGACAACAAATGAAATCATCCCTCGCGATCCATCCTCTTTATTTGAGGTTAAAACAGGGCTCTTGCCCCCAAATCCAAACATGGAGCTGTGGAAGCCGCAATCGTGCGGAAAGACACCTGTGGACCACACTGATCCGCCCCTGTTTGGTTCCTCCTTCCCTGTGAACTTTCTGTCCTACCCAGTAATTAGTACTGGCAGCCTCAGATTGGCTCTTTTGTTTTCATAATTCATTTACTTTTGATGATATCATAAAGAGTGTATAAATTTCATCCCCCTTCTCTTAACGTCCCCCCACACCCACATCCACTAATACAAAGACACTAATTGCTTCTCCCTCTTGTGCCAGGTGCTTTGAAAACAACTTGGGCTAATGGGTGGAATTAACCCTGTTTATCATACAAATCAGCAGCCTAATTTGCCTTGAATCCCGACTCTGTGGCTCCAGGTACCATGGCTGGGAGGAAATGACTTCCCACTCTGCCCTCACCACACAGGGAAAGACCAGAGGTGCCAACGTTAGAAACGCTTTCCTTGGTACTCCCCTCTCCTCCTCCTGCGACGGGAGGAAGTGGTGTGTGAGCTGAGATCTTTTCATGGGGGAACCCCCTTGATGCAGTGGGAGCCCCCAGCTTTTCTGCCAGGCAGGCTTTCCCAGAGGCCACCAAACAGAGGGCCTCCTGGACTAAATGAAGGCACTTGAAGGCCGTCGGCGGGAGGCCCCCATTCCTGTGTGTGCGATGGTCCTGCGCCCGGTAGCGGGACTCAGCTATGTCAGTTCCCGGCGTTCTTCCTTGCTGGTGGGACTCACCGTGCAAGTCGCAGGTGGGCTTCTCCGTGAGGTGTAAGTAACACAGACCCATTCTCTTCCTGCTCCCCTGTGGTTACGCCTGCTCCTTCATTCCCACCTGTTACTTGGACACCTTCTGTGACCAGGATGTGGAAGGATCATTCCTCATATTGTAGGACAGCCTTTGGCGCCTCCATCTAGAATATTTGCTTTTGGACCCTGGCTCAGTGTGACTTTGAGCAAGTTCATTGTAATGTAATCTGTGCATTCATTCGCGGAACAAAGTACTCCGACCAGGTGGCAGGCACTGTTCCCAGATGCACCAGGAATCAAAGCCGGGTCCTGGCCCCCAGGGCTTCCATTCTAGGGGGTGGACGCAGATAATGCAATGAACAAGTAAATATACAGTATGTTACATGGTGATGAGGTTGAAACAGAGCAGGGTGAGAGAAATGGGGAGGTCACAGCAGGGGAGTGGGGCTGGTATTTTATCTAGATAGTGTCAGGACAACTGCACAGGTAAGATAGTATATATGAGGTGGGGAAAGTGAGGGTCTACAGTTCATCTGGTATTATCTTGGGGAGGAATGTTTCAGGCAGAGGTAAAAGCCTGTGCAAAGACCCTGAGTGAGTGGGAAAAGCTTGGTGGGGTTTGTGTATCAGCAAGGAAGCCGGTGTGGCTGGAGCAGAGGGAGGGGAGAACCCACCCCATAGTCAGCTTTCCTCAGTTTTTCCCCAAGGCCCTTTTTCTGTTCCAGGGTGCCATTCAGGTGACGACATTATATTTAGTCATCGTGTCTCCTTAGGCTCTTCTTGGCTATGACAGTTTCTAAGGTTTCCTTTCTTTATGATAATCCTGACAGTTGTGAGGACTATTAATCAAGCATTCGGTAGAATGTCCTTCAATCAGGATGGAGCTGATGTTTCCCTGATGATCACACTGGAATTATGGGTTCTGGGGAGAAAGACCACAGAGGTAAAGGGCCATTCTCATCACATCACAGGTATCAACGGTAGCTGCTATCAGTATGACTTATTGCTGTTGCTGCTGACCTTGGTCACCCAGATGACATAGTGTTTGTCAGGTTTCTTCACCATGAAGTCACTTCCCCTCTCCCTGCTTCTGTGCTGTCTTCTTTGGGAAGATGTCACTATATGCAGCTCACATGTAAGGAGTGGGGAGTTGTATCCCATCTCCTCGAGGGTGGAAAAGCTACGTAAATTACTTGGAATCTTTTTGCATAGGAGTATTGTCTCTTCTCCCATTTATTGATTTAGTCAATAATTTATTCATATCAGTATTTATTTTATACTTTGGATTATAAGCCGACACTAGTTTGTTTCTCAAATTGTTCCGCTTTGGCCGTTGGGAACTCTTTCCGCTGGCTCCTTCAGCATACCATCATTTTGTTTCCTCTTCCCTAACTTTTGGCACTACAAAATGCTCCTGGCTCACGTATCTCCTAACCTAGTCCCAGATCAGCTACTTCTCCAACAAGCCTTCGTTCCTTTTATTGAAGAGTGGTGTAGGAACCAAGAGCGCGTGGTTAGGGGTGCTCATTGTTACTGAGATGTCTTTGCTTCTAAGCCCTCTCTACTCAGCTGACAGGGAAAGGAAATATGCTAGCTCACGAATATTCATGTGTATATATAGGGATATATACATATTCGTACATAGCAATGTGTACATATCGATCTGTATCTATATTAAACTAACATGAACTTACACTGATGTCTCCAGCTCTAATCCATTATCTCATGTATCATTCTAGCCCCTTGCCCTCGGTTGTCATCTCCCACTCCAATAGTGAGAAACAGGGCCGCCACCGTCCACCATTGACTAAATTGTTCAATTTAAGTATACCGGTTTCGGACTTGTTAACCTGTATCCCCATGGAAACAACTTTATTAACTAGAGGGCAGGACTTATGTGCACTTCCTTTTGCCTTTAGTGTCGCAGACTCCACTCAGACGCCACTCATTTCCAGTTACCTAGGTCAGCACCTTGACCCCCACACTCCGCTAGGAGGGCTGTGTCACACCATTATAACACAGTTAGATTATTTCACACACTCTGCATTCCATCCTGGGATCCCCAACTCTCCTAAATGATTTTTTAAACATCTGTAGACATAAGTGTCACTCTGACTATTATCAAGTTCTATAGATTTTGACCGGTGCGCAGTGCCATGCACCCATCATTAATCACACAGAACAGTGTCACTGCCCTAAAATCATCCCCTGTGCTGCATCTGTTCATCCTACCTCAAATCCCAGGACCCTGGGAACCACTGACCTGTTTACCTTAAATAACTTGCCTTTGTAGATTGTCATATAAATGGGACCGTAGAGTATGTAGTCTTTTTAGACTGGTTTCTTTCGTGAAGCGATATCCAGTTAAAATTCATTTGTCTTTGCATGACTTGATAGCTAATTCCTTTTTATCACTGAATAATATTCCAGTGTTTGGATGGACCACAGTTTACTTGTTCATTCAGCTACTGAAGGACATCTTGTTTGCTTCCAACTTTTGACAATTATGAATAGAGCTGCTATCAACATCTGTGTGCGAGTTTTGCTGTGGACATAAGTTTTCAAATAAGTCAGGCACATGGCTAGGAGTACAACTGCTAGGTCTTATAAGTTGCAACTACTTTTAACATCTGACATACCATTTAAGTGCATGGAGCCCTTCCTTTGCCCACGTCTCACTTAATTTCATCTGTACAAGAGCCCTGTGAAGTAGGTGTATCAAACAGGGGTATTTGTTCAGGTAGCAGAAATGGATACCTACAAACTCAAACAGACAGGAAATGGAAAGCTCTTGGAAGCCCACGGCGCCAATGGCAAGACTGTAGAACCTAACGAGGAAAATGGGTGAGTTCAAGAAATCTAGGGGTGGCAGAATCCTCAGGTTTTTATAGAAATAGCCAGGTTAAGATCGTACCACCACTGACCACTGGATGGCGCTGATGATGTCAGAATTTATCTTCATTGATCTGGTCTCTTTGGGTCCCTCTTTAAATTTCAGCCTTAGGCAAGGATATCTGGTTGACCAAACCTGGCCTCTAAGGATTGATTTCAAGGGTCTTACCCTTGATTAAGGGCAGGGAGAGCAAACACATACTGTTCATGCCCCTGCTCGTCCTCTTAGGAGGTGGTGGGACCATCAAGTGGAAGGGGTGTGTAGTCCCTGAAAGACCAGGTCAGGGAGAGTCCCTCTGTCCACCTGAACAGCAGGGCAGTGCTGTAAGCAAGGAGGGGCCTACGGTGATGTGCCATGATGTGCTGGTTACAGATGCTCAGCCTGCCCTAACCCTAGGCTCCAGACCACGGAGGACCTTGCAACCAGGATTAGAAGACTGCACTTCACGCTGGATGCAGTGGGAAGCCAGGGCAGGGTTTTAAGCTGGGGAGTCAGAACTGCAAGCTCAAAATGTGGGCAGAAATACCTGGTGAGGGCTTGGTCTTTTGAGAAAGCGACAAGGCCCAGGCACTAGGGCTGAGGTCTAAAATCTGGGTGCGAGTCCAAGGCAGGCTTCCCCACACTTTAGGACCTCTCATAACTTACCTTTCTGGGATGAGACAATTAGGTGAATATTAAGTGGTTCAACTACAAAACCTGATGACAGTAGGGATTAAAGCTCAGCGTGGCTGGCTGAAAAGCCACTCCCCTCCCCCCAATATCAGACCCTAATCCCTGGAACCTGTGAATGTTACCTAGGGAATGAAAGGGTCTTTGCAGATGTGATTAAGTGAAGGGTTTTGAGTTGGAGGGATTATCCAGAATTATCTGAGTGGGTCCTAAATGCAACCACAAGTATCTTTCTAAAAAAGAGGCAGAGGGAAATTGGACACGCGCAGAGGAGGAGACTATGTGAAGGTGGGGGCAGGAGTAGGGGCGATGTGGCCACAAGTCGAGGAATGGCCCTGGCCACCAGAAGCCGGAAGAGGCGGGGAGTGGATTCTGCCCCTGAGACTCAGAGGTTCTTGATTTACCCCCAGCGATACTGAAGTCGGACTTCCGGCCTCCATAATTATGAGGGAATAGCTTTCCGTTGTTTGAAGCCACTCGGTTTGTGGTAATATGTTACAGCAGCCATGCGAAACTAACACAGCCAAGGAAATTAGTGCTAGAGCAGAATAAGAACAGACATAGTAGAAAGAGTGGGTCTTTCAATAAAGGTTGACCTAGAATCAAATTCTGCCTGGTAAGATCTAGGACAATAAAATCAACACAGGTGTGGGAAATATATATGCAGCCCCCTCCCCATGCCAAGGCAGGCAGGCATCTACCCACCAGCCTTCTGTCCCAGATTGGCTCAGAATACATGTCATCACTGGTCTCTTGGCAACCATCAGAACCGATGTGTGATATCAAACTCAGTGACCATTTCTGTAATAACACTAACCGACATTCCCCGGGTACCTACCATATGCCAGGCATTTAAAATTATACCCTATTTCATTCTCCTAACAAACTAAGCAGACAGTTCTCTTCTTTGGTTTTCAGGTTTTCATGGAGTTAAAGTGGCATTTGCAAAGGCACAAAGCTAAAAAGTAATAGATCCTTCCTGCAAAACCAGGTCTTCCTATTCCAAATGCTGTTCCGTTATGGTGTCCAACCAGTTGCTTAAATTTTCTGAGACTACGTTTCCCCTTCTGTCAAATGGGGCAGCTGATTTCCACCTCAAAGAGCATATGTGACATTTCAGTGAGGTCACTAAAAAGGCAGACAACCCAGGAGACTGTGGCTGGCACAAAACCTACATCGGGAAAATGTTAGCCCACGAGAGGCCAGGCCCCACCAGTGGCCAGCCAATGTCTGGGCAGCCTGAAGCCCCAGCCTGGCAGTTGTGAGAAAGCTCAGCTCACTCCCTGGCACAACTCAACCCCACAGCCTGGCCTTTGCCTCCGGAGGGACCCCACCTGGAGTGGGGAGCCATGGGGTCACTGTGACCTAGCATTCTGTAAAGTCAACATGAGCTGTGTGTCCCTGCCAAGGCAAGGAGTTACAATGACAAAACCAACAGTCTTTTAAGTGGGATCCAACCAAGGCTGAGGAGAGGAGGCCCCGAGGCCCCAGATAGTCTGGAGGTGAACAGCATTGTCACATGTTCTCCCTGAACCCTCTGGGAGCTCTGCTTCCATTTTTGGTAGGCAGATTGAAACTGAGGGAAAAACAGGGGCTTAAGCACCAGACGTTCAAATCCTGGTCATTCTACCTGCTGGTGTGTTGTCTTGGATGAGCTCCGAGCCTCAGTTTCCTCATCTGTAAAATGGGACATGAATCCCTACATCGCCATATGCCATGAAGAGCAAATGGGTTAGTGCAGGAGTAGATGCTCAATAATATCAATCCCCCTTATCTTACATGGTCCCCGAGTCCATGCCTGAGCCTGCCTGCAGCGCGCCCTGCCCCCACCCCCTAACTCTGCAGCCGGTTCCAGCGGCAAGTGCAGTATCCATGGGAAGGACCGCAGTGTCCCCGGCAGGCAGAGCCTTGTCCCAGGAAGAAGGAAACATGGGGACAGCAGGGCCTCCTTGACAAGTTTGGGTCCCGAGAGGCTCACTCCCAGCTCTCTCTGTGGAAGTGGGGTGGGAAAAGACTCAGGCGGGACTCTGGTACACCCAGTTTCAAGCAGAGAAAATACAGATTCATCTTCTAAGGCAGTAAGTATAGTCACTGGAGAAAAATCTCCCTTTCGAGTCTGGTGTCAACAAGTTAGGGACAGCAGACTCTCGGCACAAGAAACCTGCACTGTGGAGCTCCTTTATCATGACTCATCTGTCAGCAAATAATGACTCTCCCTCCAGGCAGCCTCACCTGAACCTTCCGCTTGCACTATCGTGGGCTTTTATGTCAACCGAACAATAAATCAAACGTGGAGCAGAATGTCTGGTGGAAAATGTGCTGGGGAGTGACTTGTGGGAAGCACACGGCGTGGGGGACAGTGTCAGGACGGCTTTGTCTCTTTCCCCAGCTTCCCTTTTCTCTGTTTAATTCTGTAACTTTGGGACCGGGATCTGGAGCCTCGTGACCCAAGTTCTCCTGCCTCTAAAATGGAGAGAGCTGCATTTGTACCATTTCCCTGATAGATACGGGCCTTGAGAGGGTTCAAGTAATGTAAAATACTAGCAAATCTATGGATAACAAGCAATTTCTCATAAACGTTTTTCCTCAGCGGAAATTCCATTTCTGAGAGATTTTTTGCCACCATCAAAAGCCAAGTTCCCTGTGAGGGAAAGAAAAAGGATGGTGTTTATTTTAATATATTTTATTTTATTTATTTTTTCCTTGACTTTCCTTCCATTCCATTTAATTTATTTTTTTACGCCATTGAGGGAGGAGTGGGTGGTTCTGGAAGGAGAAGGGCAGGGGCTGGAATCCCAGGACCTGCCAGCCAGCTCTCATTTCTGTGTTTTCTACCACATTCATTTCCGTGCCAGCCATCTTGGCCGTGGGCTCACGTCCTGCGGGGGGTGGGGGGACAGAAGCTCACTTTGATCTGTCACACAGCACAACAGGCCATGGCAGAAGCCTTGGAAGCTGCAGAGGGCAGGCAGGGGACAGAGTGGCCAGTTCTGAATGCCACTGTGCGCTTTCTCTGACTGATTCTTTCTAAACCCAAGTCTATACACTGGGCCAAAATCCAGTAGGAGGCAGTTCATTCAGTATTTTCAGTTTCATTTAAAAGTATGTCCTGGCACCTGCTGGGTACCGTGCCCAGTGCCAGGTGCTGAGGGTGGACTTATTAGGAGATAGAACCCTGGCCTCTAGGAGTGCTCCTGACCTGGGGGAGACAGATGCGAAAAGAGGTCATCGTGATGGAAGCTGGAGGGCCACGTTTGAGTGGTAGCTGAGTGGGACGCAGTCACAGCACCAAACTGACCCTATGTCCTTTGGCCCCAGAAAACAAGATGACTCAAGAGGCCAGGCCAGGAACAGTACTTGCCTTTTGAAACCTGAAGTTTATTGAACGTTTTTTGTGGACGAGGCGCTGTGCTGATTACTTTTCTATTAGCTCAGTTAGTTCTTACAGAAACCTCGTGGGGTGATTTAAAAACAGGGAAGTGTGACTATAACAGCCATTTGTGTGTCCCAAAACTGACCGTGACTGGGCAGCGCGTTATGGTCTTGGGGCTTGCCTCAGATTTTGGACTTAGGTACCGGCTGTGGTCACCATCTCCTGACACCACAGGGCAGTTGAGGCTTTCAAGGGTTAAGGAGGAAGCTTGTCCAGACCCCACAGGAGAAGCCTGAGGCAATCTCCTGACTCAGGCTGACCTGACTCCAGAACCGAGGCATTTTACCCTTGTGTCAGATTCTTGCTCTGAAGTGCAGGCATGGCCATCATCTCATTTCTGTATAGCCTGTGGCTGGTCTACACAACACTGGCAGGAGTACGTGTTTCATCTGTTCGTTCGTTCATTCATTCATTCATTCATTCATTCATTCATTCATTCATTGCTTTGGTCGACAGGTGTCTGGCTCCCCTCTGCAGTGAGTGCCCTGCTGGGCAGTAGTATGTTCATTTCATTGTCCTGAGAAGCAGGAACCTCGAAATACCTGTTCTGCTCCCCATGGCTCTGGCCGCATGGAGAGGCTCACACGTGACACTCTGATTCTAACCAGTCAGCACAACGACCTACCCCTTACACATGCTATATTGGATCATTTGAAAGTGTGGCAAAGTCCCCTTAGTGAAATGGTACGGTGCCAAAGAATACCAGGAAATTAATATCTATGTAACATATGAAGCAGTGCCTGGCACAGTTGCAAACCAACGAACCATCAATTCTAAATGAAGCTGCACATTTGCCCCGAAGGCCTGGTTCCAGGCTGAGCCAAGGCGAGTTCTGGTGTGTGTGTGTGTGTGTGTGTGCGCGCGGGGGGGGGGGGGAGGGGAGCGAGCCAGATAGAGGCAATTCTTCCCTTGTGCTCCGCCAGAAGTCAAGATATTGGTCTGAATTTGCCAGATCCAGGCTCTCATTCTTCCTTCATGTGGCTGCTGAGATGCCAGCTGGCCAGCCGTGTGCTTGCAGCTGTAGAAACAGTGTCGTTTGTGCAGGTGACATATATAAACGAGGCCACAAATTTGAAGGCCATGCTGGGCTCTCACATGCCTCGGAGAGTTGCTTACAGCTACCTGGCGTGTTATCATCTCTCGGTTTTCCATGTCATGTAGAGCTGGCTTCCTAGCCCCTAGAGAGCCAGACAACCCAAGTTCAAATTGGCTCCCTCCCTTCCTAACTGTGTGACCTGGGGAAAATCACTTAACCTCTCTGGGCCTAATTTTCTCATCTGTAAAACTGGGAAAGTCATGACCCTCTTAGGGAACTGGAAGGATTAAATAACCTAATAAAGTGCCTAGCTCGTCATCGTTACTATTATACTGGGAAGAGACAGATAAAGAACACATACGTGTGTTCCTGACGGCCCCAGGAAGAGAAAGCAGAAGACCAGGCTGGAGTAGCTCCATAGGCCGTGGTGTGCCTGCTGTCCTCGTCGTGCGCCTGGGGTAACAGGCAGGGTGCACAGTGCATTCACTGGGTCTGGTTGTACCCGTGCTCTGTTTGCCACTCTAATGAGTTCCAGGAGGAGACATTGCTCACCTTCCTTTCCCAAATTCTAGTGCCAGTTCCCGCACAGAGTACAAGTTCAGTGGATGCCAGAAATCAACTGAAATGCAATTCTAGACTTTCATTTCCTTGTGGAATGGACCACGTTGGGTCCATCTTTCCGTTTTTTCAGGGCTTGGTATTTTCAGGAATTGGTATTTTCCTCAATTCCCTCTTCCTCATTTCTTAAGGCAACAGATGATTAAAAGCTTTAATATTAGTCAGACCGAGAGGGTGCCTGATGTGACAGAAGGGCACTGTGGGAAGGCTCCGTCCAGAAGGGGCTCTGAGGAAGCCCAGGAGACCAGCACATGCTTGCTAAATGGATGAGGGAATGAATGAACGAATGAATGAAATGAATGAACGAATGAATACCGCTCGCCTTCTGTGAGACGGATGTCATGGCCTTCAGGGACCCCGCAGGTATCAGAACACAAGTTAATAGCACGTTACACTTGAGAGAGTAAATCATTTGTGTTGTCATTTAACTCACTTATGAGCACGTACTTCCCATAGTCTGGTGCCGTTCTCTCTGAAGCAGAAAGACGAAGGCGTGTAGTGGAGACGCTGACACATTTGGGTCTGCATTCAGGCTTCCCCCTTCGTGGGATCCCTGACTTTGAGGTGACTTGGTTTCCTCACCTACAAAGTAGGGATAATAATCGATATTTCATAGGATCTAGCCAGGGGTTAAAATAAGACCCTTCTCTTAGTGGCACTTAAAAGCATTTTTAGTTGCCAAGTGCATTTACCAGGAAGCCCTGGGCTGGCACTGGAACCCAAAGATGGACAAACATGTTGCTGCTGAGAAGGTCACCACCAGGATTAACTCTCACACCTGTCCCGATGAAGTGCTATTTGTCTTCAATGCTACGACCCATCGATTGTAAGAAGCGCTGTTGACTTAATTTTATGGAAAATATGTTAACATTTTATGGAAAATATGTTACTATATTACCTATTCATATCTGGTATCAGAGAAGGTAAAATTGGGGAACATGCTTCTCTAAGGAATGCAGAAAAGCAATACATCTTACCACACATATATACAGGGCTGAGGAAATGGAAAATGCTGGCAACCTTGAGATTGGGCCATCAGAGAAGAGGACATCTGCCCCTGACCTTGCAGGGTGGCTTAGAAATCAGTAGGTAGAGATGGGGGCGGTGGGCAGGAAAGAGGACGGCAGGAACCAGGGTGGGGACGGGGGAGGCTGTCCCCAGTCCAATGGTATGGACACTACTATGTCCCCTGTAGCCTTCACCTCCAAAACTCTCATGGTCCCCTTCCTTCCCCCATTTGTCTCCTGGATCCCGGGCACATTTCCACCCACCTCACCTTCCCCAAAACCATCAGATAGTGCTGTCATGTGACCCAGGCAGGCCGCCAGCCGGCCAGCGCTTACACAATTCCTGGCGCCTGCCTAAAGTGTCTGAGAGATTCACCACTCTGTCAGACCTGGGGGCAGACAGTAATTATCACTCCCTCCTTCTTTCTTCTCCTTCTCCCCACCGTTTGAAAAATTTGTTGTCTTGTAAAGGTACAGCATGAATCGTGTTTTTCTCTGAGTTCCCTCCTTCTATTTCTTAAGGCAACAGATGATCAAAAGCTTTCATATTATTCAGACCCAGTGGGTGCCTGATGTGACAGAAGGGCGCTGTGGGAAGGACCCATCCAGAAGCGGCTCCCAGGTGGTCCAGGTGCAGGTCATAGGCCCTGAAGGCGTCCTGTGTCCCCCCACCCCCACACCCATCCCCCGTTACAAACGGAGACTGTCTTCCAGACCCACATTTACCCTCCCGCCCCCGTGCTGTCCTTGGCAGAGCTCAACAGGATGCTACTTGCCCTTCAGGAGCTTACATTCTAGTACCTTCTAAGGATATGATTCCTGAGTTTCATAGACATTTATGTGTGGGCAGGGAGGTGGAGAGAGTAGAGTTGAGTTGGGGAGGGCGGGAGTTATCTGGGAAGCTCAACCCACTCAAGTCTGTCAGGGTCATGAACGTGGATTGATCTGAGATGGGGGGGAAGACCCATTCACCATTCAGAATGTAGGTGTGGGTATATTTCCCGTTGATCCATATTTTTTTAAATGAGGGTGACATGCCCCCAGAGAAGGCAATGTAACATCACAGTTTTTCCAAGATCACTCACTGTAGTTGGTTTCTTGTGAAACTGGGACACATTTGAGAGTGAAAGTGGGTAACATTCATCAAGACACTGGGGTAATAGGTGCAACCCTGGGCTGTGCCAGGCAAACAAGGACACCAGGTCACCCACTTATCCAGCGGGAGGGAGGAGGAGAACCGTGTGGGAGCTGGAATTGCTGTCACAAAGCCCGTGCACTGAAGTGATTCGCAGGCCTGAGACTCAGTTCTTTCTTCCTCAGAACCCATTTGTTCTTCATTTTCTCCAGCGGCAAATCAGCAAGGTGATGAAAGGTGTTGGGCCCAGGCGGCCAGCAGTGACAAATGACAATCTAAGGCTGCATTGCCCCCAAAAGCAAAGTCTCGAGAGAACTGTTGGTGTTCAGAAAAAAAGCTCCATTTGGCTCAACAGCTCCTTGTATTTAAATGATAACTTTGCATCATCAAGAAACATAAAGTTATTCAACAGCCAAGTGTTGACCATCTTGATGGGACTACAGATTGGGAAGGAAAGATGAATAAGGCACAATATGTGACTTCAAGGAGTTTATAGCCTGGAACAGGAAGTGGATGAGAAAACAGATAAGGGCAATGCAGTAAAATGTAAGTAGTAATAGAGGGGTGGGCATAGGGATGCAATGAACAGATAAGGGCACATTTATTCTGCCTGAGATCACTGAGGGCTTCCTGGAGGAGGCGACATTGGAGCTGGGCTTTAAGGTATGTGTAGGCATTCAGGAGGCAGAGAATGCACAGACGGGCTCCCTGGGCAGAGTGAGCAGCAAAAGCCAGAGGACCAAGGTGTTTGGGAAGGAAGGTGTCGAGGAGGACCTCGCATCAGACCAGCAGAAGGCCCTTCCGCTTGTGGGATCTGAAACATAAGACAAATGGAGGAAAATGTATCATGTGTCTGAAGGTTTAAAAGTTATTAATCAAGCTAACCCCCTATTAAATAAAATGCTTCTGTTCACAATGTACAAAATGTGAACATATTTTTTCAGAAATGTAAAGTAAATGGAAAAAGTTAAATGATAACCATGTATATTTTCTAAAGATTTTCTTCTAAGACAGTCAAATTTGTCTATTAAAATTAAAAGACAAAATATAAATTACAATTAATGAATAATAAAACACTTAAAAACTTAAATAATTTATTTCATTGGAAGTTTACAGTGCAAGTTTAAAAACATTACGGTAATAGACTCTTAACACATTTAACCAATTTTTAAAGTTGAGTATGCTAACCATTTTCAAGTGTCTAGTTCAATGTCATTCACATTGTTGTTCAACCATCACCAGCATCCACCTCCAGAGCTCTATTTGTTTTACAACCTAAAACTCTGTACCCATTAAACAATAATTTTCCATTCCTCCCACCCTCAGCCCCAGGAACCACCATTCTACTTTCTGTCTCTGTGCATTTGATGACTTTATGTATCTTATTTAAGGGGAATCATATAATATTCGTCTTATATCACTTAGCATATATCACTTAGCATAATGTCTTCAAGGTTCATCCATGTTGTAGCATGTATCAGGATTTCCTTTCTTAAAAGGCAGAATTTTAAAAACATTTGAAATATTTTCACATTTAAACATTTTCCAACAATGTTTCAGTGTCCATCCAGCTGCTAAAATAGTCAGGAGCATGCTTCACGCATTTATGTCTAGACCCACACAGGTACAAATTAAGTGTAACGTCAATTGCTTGACAAGGCAGGCTTCTCCAGGCTCCACGTGCAACTGTTGCAAACGCATTGTTAAGTCCTGAATTCATCTAGAATCCTGGCTTGGAAAGTAAAGAGGGGTAATAAAATGGGAAACCTGACATTTTTGTGAAACCATCCATCCAGACTATCTGAGAAGAAAGATTGAGCGAGGTAATAAGCTTGTCTTTTCTTGAACCCGAGGCCTCCTGCGGCTCACATATTCTCTGTTCTCTGGAGCAGCAGCAACTCCAAGGATGATAATGGTACAACGCACAGATTTTTCCAGCACTTGAACCTGAATGCGGAAGAAGTGTTTATATTATAAAAATGCAAACAATTTCAAGTGCAATGGTAGATTTCATTGCTCTTAAAATGTCCTTTAGCCACTTTATTCCCTGGGGATGTTTTCGTGCCCAATCACCCCAGTGAGTTCCTGATGTTCTCCACGGTATTGACTTAGGCTTTCCCTCCCCACTTTTTTCTTCTCCCATTCCTCCTCCCTCCCTCTTTGGAGCAATCAATTCTTTCCTTGTCTTCTGTAGAACAAGTCTCTTCCCTTCTACTCCGACACACACACAGCCTCTGGGACTTTGAGCCAGATTAAGTCTGGCTTTCAGTGTCCCAGCTTCTACCCACAAACACTTCTGAGGGCGCTTCTTGCAAACAACGGCAATCCCTTCCTGTAGAAGAGCTCTGATGTCAGTGTCAGATACATAACATATATTCCTTCTATCTCATCACAGAAAGAGGATGGAGATATTTTATTGCCAGAACCCAGGTGCTAGAAGAGACCATGGTCATATGATGCCATGTGGTGCCAGCTGTGAACTGCAAGTCTGGCTGACTAGTAACTGCCCCTGCTGCCTGCCAGCCCAGAATGGGACAGGCCACCGTGCACCAAACAGGAACCTCTCTAGAGATGCCTGTTCGCCTGCAAGGTCGCAGGCTCCAAGTTTAGACGCTCAAGAAAAGATTACAAATCAAATATGTTTAGCTTTTGTGATTTATTTGGGATTACTTCAGAGTTCGAAATAAACAGCAGGAAAGAACACAAATAACAAATTGCCACGAACCTATCCTGGGAGAGCCTCCAGCTCTGCTAATGGGACCAGGTGTTAAATTTGCTGGCTCTCAGAGCAGGAAGGGAGCACAGGTATTATCTAGTCTCATGATTGATTGTCAAATTTACTTGGCAGTGGAACTCTTTCTTCAAAAAGACTCTTTCAGATGTCTGATACATTATGCAGATAAAATTAAAAGTGCTATAGCTGAAGCAAGAGTTAGGGACCTGAGACCTTATGTTCTCGTAGGGCCCTAGAACCCCATATTTGGCCCTTATCTCCCTCCCCTGCCGCTTCCATGACCCCAAGCCAGCTTTGCAGAGCCTTAGCTTATGAAAAAAAGAAATATTTAAAGGACATTCTGTGTGTCAGGCTCTGAGGCAGTCCCGGAATCACAGTAACAAATACAGGCAGATGCAGCCTCTACCTTCGCTGAAGCAGTCAGCCCAGGGGCGAAGATCTTTTCTCACCTCCCTTGCAAAACCTGCAAGGTCTTTTGCAACAAATCTAGAATAGCCCTTGCCTGGGCTCATGGGGACCCAAAAGATCCTGGGGCGATTTTGCTTATTCTGTGAAGACAGCCACCAGGCTCTGAAGGGCAGCCACCCCCTGGGTGTGAGGAAAGCTGTGGGAGCTGGGTCTTGGCACTGTGCACAGGTGGCAGGTTTGCTTAGAAAGCTGGGGTCCCTTAGGAAGGCTCACACCCTGTCACCTAGCACCCAGGCAAAAGCGGAAAGAGGAAACAGGTCTATGTTGCCGTTCGTTTGCTCGTTCACTCATTCAGTCAGTATTTCCTGAGTGCCTCCCTGGTCCCTGCCACTGGGGGCTCAGTCTGGTGGGGATGGAGAAGTAAAGTGACAAGAGCATGGTGCTTTGAGAGAGGGACAGACCCTGTGCCATGGGAATGCTTTAGACAGGGGAGATGGGGGGTGCCAAAGAAGAGACTATTTGAATTCAGGCACGGAGATGCCCAAAGCTCTGCCACTTGTCCGGTTCCCTCCATGGGGTTTGTACCCACCCAGCTTGGATCAGGCCCTCAGTCCTCTGTGGTTTCTGAAGAATCTCTGTGTTCTGAGCTGTACATCTTGCTAATTAAGTAAACCCTTGAGGTCAATTACCTGGCAATGCCTTATGTGTTCGTCCCCCGATGCCTTGTGTGCTGGACATTTATAAGCTTCCTAGCGGGTGCCAACAGAGCACCCAACAGGAGGAGGCTGGGGGGGAGGGGAAGGGTGTCAGAAGGTCACAAATATGACTCACACTAGAGCACATGGGAGGGGACTTAGCTCAGGTCTGCATATGAGGCAATTACGTCCGCGCACCTGAAGGCAGACTGACCAGGCTCAGTGTCTCTTGTCTGCTGAGTTACCCTGGGCAAACGTCTTCACCTCTCTGAGCCTCAGATTCGTACCCTTCCCGGCCACTTCTCCCCATGCCTGTCTCTGTCTCCATGTCTTCCAAGAGGTTTGAGTTTTTAAAAAAATCTTTGAGTGTATAATGGAATAATTAATGCCCCCCATTTTTTTTTTTAAAGGACAGACTTGGTGTGTACATGATGGTAAGAAAAAAAATCACGAGTGACCACCCTGAGTTATGTCTAGCCCATAACGACAACCTTGATGATTTCATGTCTATGGGGACATGCACAGCTGCCTGTAAACTATGCAACTGGGCCTTCCATCAATACTTTGGGGACCTTTATGACTTAGGGGCCTGGGGGACTTTCAGTTAGAAAAGGCAAAAGTAATCCCCACACTCACTTTACAGAAGGGGAAACTGAGGCCCAGAGAGCTCAAAAGCCAGGACTTGGGTGCAAATCCCCAGGCCCAGCCCAGAGGACTTTGCTCTAAACTCGGCCTCCCTCTCTCCTCCCCTCTCCAATCTGTGTGCTGGAAATGCAAGTTCAGAGAAGGGTCTGTTGAAAGGAAGTCAGAATCTACTGGATTGTCCAATGGGATGCTATGTTTCAAAGACGCTCGATACTGTGAAAGCTTACATGTCTCCAGCTCTGGACATTTCCAGCAAATAATTTAATCAAACCGGGAAGGACAGCAGTTGATGGAAACAACGTCTGTATTCTGCCTCCGTAAACATTGCCAGATACGAGGAGGCGGACAGGACTGCCCGCTCTGCCCAGCCCTCTGCTCTTTTCCGGGTAAGCACAGCCTGAGCACGTCTGCGGGGAGCCACCAAACAGCTTCCACGTCACTGCTCCCAGCCCGAGCAGGACCCCGACCTCGACCTGACTCATCAGAAACCTTCCTGGGAGACTTTGTTTCCCCCTAATCTCCAGAGACCAGTGTCTTGACTCTCATTGTCAGGAAATCGTACCATGTTGTGCAACGTCATGCATGGAGTTATTTCCCTTTGGAACCTCAGTGATATTTTTCCATGCTTTTTACCATCTGGGTCTTCGTATAGTGAAACCCTCGTCCCAGAAACTG